>NC_083723.1:31154430-31467688 GCF_028564815.1 Eubalaena glacialis | reverse complement strand
AACCTAAAAATCAACAAGACACAGGCACCCCAAAGTTTAGGGCTGCTCTGTTTCCAAGAACCTCCACTTCGGTACACCTGAAATATCCCAGGAAAGAGAAAAATGGATAAAGAAGTTGTGGTACTTATGCACAATGGAATATCACTCAGCCATGAAATCAGTGTCATAAGGCTAGTAGCAGCATGATGAGTGGATTTAGGGACGATGACTCTAAGTGAAGTAAGTCACACAGAAAAGGACACTTATCCCAAGATATCACTTATAGAGGGAATGTCAACATCGCTACACCTGAACTGAATTCCAAAACAGAACAGAGTCACACATTTAGAAAACACACTATGGCTGCTTAACGGGAAAGGTGAGGCGGGGCGATGCATAAAACAAGGGTTTGAAATTAGCTCACATACCGTTCCAGAAGCCAAATATATAATAGACAAGACCTACTCCGTGCTCAGTGAACTAGACCCAACACCCCCTATTCACCGCCCAAAAATATATCTGACTAGGAAGAGTCTTAAAACCTATGTATTGATGTATTTATATGTACTGATATCTCTCTGGAAGTGAATCAAGAGGGTGTAAAGCGGCATAAACACAGCAGTAAAAAGCAGCTAAACCCCATTATAAAAATAGATTACTTAAAAAAAAAAAGCCATAAAACAAAGACAGTGAAAGAGAGAGAAATTCTTACAAAATCCGTTCAGGGGCTCTGATGCAACCTGGATTGACCACATCTAGACCCACAGCTGGATGAGACATAAGGCTGGACACTCTTGGGGCTGAGAGGATTGGTGAGGTTGGGTGAGCAAACGCAGACCCTTTAAAGTAATACTGCGTGGTACCCATGCCATGGGTCCCAAATCTCCAGGTTCAAGGGCATCTTCCTACATCGAAAACATGCCTGGGAAACCCAGAAGATGGTACACCGTGTGATCGGGAAAGGTTTCTAAAACGCACCTCATTTCTCCTCTCCTTGTGCTCGGGTTCGCCATTCCAGCCGCTTCACTAACAATCTCCCTACTTGGAGAATCAGCACCGTTGACCTCCTGTTTCGTACAGGTCGCAATTTGTCCTGAGGATGAACGGGAAGAGGGGGAACCAATGAGAGACTAGCTCTAGGTGTTGGGACAGGCAGAGGTCACTCTATTTTCCCATCAGGAAGAAGAATGAACCACAGGCTCAGCCTGCCCCCCGGAACCAGAATAGGGCCTGAAGCAATCCTGCGCTTTTGCGGCCAGCTCCCAAAAAAGCGAGTTGACAAATGGAGCTCAGGGGCACTGCAATTCACAAACCTGCAGAGTTCGAAATGATGACTCTCGTCCACAAATATACTGAGGGAAGACAACGAAGAGGATTTGAAAGCAAGGCAGAATTGCAGGAAACAGATTTCAGGAGGTAGATTCGACTCGCCTTGAAAGCACATGAGGAGCGGCAAAACCTTGATAATGATGCCCTTGGCCAAAAAGGGCGTATGCGTTTTTTCCTGAATATATTCAGGAAAAAACGCATACGCCCTTTTTGGCCAACCAAGCAAGCCGGAAAGGCAAATCGGCGCTACAAAGAAGTCTCGCTTGCCAGCGGTCCAAAGGGCCATGCTGAAAAAAGTGTAAAAACCAGAAATGCAGGACAGGCCATGGAGACATGGGAGCCTTGCTACGCTGATGGGCGGGATGGAAATTGCCAACAGCCACTCTGGAGAAGTGTACGCTGCGTCCTGAAACATGGAATAGACACAGCTGAGAGAGCATAGGGCACTTCCACTCATGGGCGTAGAAATCGGGAAACCTAAAAATCAACAACACACAGGCACCCCAAAGTTTAGGGCTGCTCTGTTTCCAAGAACCTCCACTTCGGTACACCTGAAATATCCCAGGAAAGAGAAAAATGGATAAAGAAGTTGTGTTACTTATGCACAATGGAATATCACTCAGCCATGAAATCAGTGTCATAAGGCTAGTAGCAGCATGATGAGTGGATTTAGGGACGATGACTCTAAGTGAAGTAAGTCACACAGAAAAGGACACTTATCCCAAGATATCACTTATAGAGGGAATGTCAACATCGCTACACCTGAACTGAATTCCAAAACAGAACAGAGTCACACGTTTAGAAAACACACTATGGCTGCTTAACGGGAAAGGTGAGGCGGGGTGATGCATAAAACAAGGGTTTGAAATTAGCTCACATACCGTTCCAGAAGCCAAATATGTAATAGACAAGACCTACTCCCTGCTCAGTGAACTAGACCCAACACCCCCTATTCACCGCCCAAAAATATATCTGACTAGGAAGAGTCTTAAAACCTATGTATTGATGTATTGATATGTACTGATATCTCTCTGGAAGTGAATCAAGAGGGTGTAAAGCGGCATAAACACAGCAGGGAAAAGCAGCTAAACCCCATTATAAAAATAGATTACTTAAAAAAAAAAGCCGTAAAACAAAGACAGTGAAAGAGAGAGACATTCTTACAAAATCCGTTCAGGGGCTCTGATGCAACCTGGATTGACCATATCTAGACCAACAGCTGGATGAGACATAAGGCTGGACACTCTTGGGGCTGAGAGGATTGGTGAGGTTGGGTGAGCAAACGCAGACCCTTTAAAGTAATAGTGCGTGGTACCCATGCCATGGGTCCCAAATCTCCAGGTTCAAGGGCATCTTCCTACATCGAAAACATGCCTGGGAAACCCAGAAGATGGTACACCGTGTGATCGGGAAAGGTTTCAAAAACGCACCTCATTTCTCCTCTCCTTGTGCTCGGGTTCGCCATTCCAGCCGCATCACTAACAATCTCCCTACTTGGAGAATCAGCACCGTTGACCTCCTGTTTCGTACAGGTCGCAATTTGTCCTGAGGATGAACGGGAAGAGGGGGAACCAATGAGAGACTAGCTCTAGGTGTTGGGACAGGCACAGGTCACTCTATTTTCCCATCAGGAAGAAGAATGAACCACAGGCTCAGCCTGCCCCCAGGAACCAGAATAGGGCCTGAAGCAATCCTGCGCTTTTGCGGCCAGCTCCCAAAAAAGCGAGTTGACAAATGGAGCTCAGGGGCACTGCAATTCACAAACCTGCAGAGTTCGAAATGATGACTCTCGTCCACAAATATATTGAGGGAAGACAACGAAGAGGATTTGAAAGCAAGGCAGAATTGCAGGAAACAGATTTCAGGAGGTAGATTCGACTCGCCTTGAAAGCACATGAGGAGCGGCAAAACGTTGACAATGATGCCCTTGGCCAAAAAGGGCGTATGCGTGTTTTCCTGAATATATTCAGGAAAAAACGCATACGCCCTTTTTGACCAACCAAGCAAGCCGGAAAGGCAAATCGGTGCTACAAAGAAGTCTCGCTTGCCAGCGGTCCAAAGGGCCATGCTGAAAAAAGTGTAAAAACCAGAAATGCAGGACAGGCCATGGAGACATGGGAGCCTTGCTATGCTGATGGGCGGGATGGAAATTGCCAACAGCCACTCTGGAGAAGTGTATGCTGCGTCCTGAAACATGTAATAGACACAGCTGAGAGAGCATAGGGCACTTCCACTCATGGGCGTAGAACTCGGGAAACCTAAAAATCAACAAGACACAGGCACCCCAAAGTTTAGGGCTGCTCTGTTTCCAAGAACCTCCACTTCGGTACACCTGAAATATCCCAGGAAAGAGAAAAATGGATAAAGAAGTTGTGGTACTTATGCACAATGGAATATCACTCAGCCATGAAATCAGTGTCATAAGGCTAGTAGCAGCATGATGAGTGGATTTAGGGACGATGACTCTAAGTGAAGTAAGTCACACAGAAAAGGACACTTATCCCAAGATATCACTTATAGAGGGAATGTCAACATCGCTACACCTGAACTGAATTCCAAAACAGAACAGAGTCACACATTTAGAAAACACACTATGGCTGCTTAACGGGAAAGGTGAGGCGGGGCGATTCATAAAACAAGGGTTTGAAATTAGCTCACATACCGTTCCAGAAGCCAAATATATAATAGACAAGACCTACTCCGTGCTCAGTGAACTAGACCCAACACCCCCTATTCACCGCCCAAAAATATATCTGACTAGGAAGAGTCTTAAAACCTATGTATTGATGTATTGATATGTACTGATATCTCTCTGGAAGTGAATCAAGAGGGTGTAAAGCGGCATAAACACAGCAGGAAAAAGCAGCTAAACCCCATTATAAAAATACATTACTTAAAAAAAAAAGCCATAAAACAAAGACAGTGAAAGAGAGAGAAATTCTTACAAAATCCGTTCAGGGGCTCTGATGCAACCTGGATTGACCACATCTAGACCCACAGCTGGATGAGACATAAGGCTGGACACTCTTGGGGCTGAGAGGATTGGTGAAGTTGGGTGAGCAAACGCAGACCCTTTAAAGTAATAGTGCGTGGTACCCATGCCATGGGTCCCAAATCTCCAGGTTCAAGGGCATCTTCCTACATCGAAAACATGCCTGGGAAACCCAGAAGATGGTACACCGTGTGATCGGGAAAGGTTTCTAAAACGCACCACATTTCTCCTCTCCTTGTGCTCGGGTTCGCCATTCCAGCCGCTTCACTAACAATCTCCCTACTTGGAGAATCAGCACCGTTGACCTCCTGTTTCGTACAGGTCGCAATTTGTCCTGAGGATGAACGGGAAGAGGGGGAACCAATGAGAGACTAGCTCTAGGTGTTGGGACAGGCACAGGTCACTCTATTTTCCCATCAGGAAGAAGAATGAACCACAGGCTCAGCCTGCCCCCCGGAACCAGAATAGGGCCTGAAGCAATCCTGCGCTTTTGCGGCCAGCTCCCAAAAAAGCGAGTTGACAAATGGAGCTCAGGGGCACTGCAATTCACAAACCTGCAGAGTTCGAAATGATGACTCTCGTCCACAAATATATTGAGGGAAGGCAACGAAGAGGATTTGAAAGCAAGGCAGAATTGCAGGAAACAGATTTCAGGAGGTAGATTCGACTCGCCTTGAAAGCACATGAGGAGCGGCAAAACGTTGACAATGATGCCCTTGGCCAAAAAGGGCGTATGCGTTTTTTCCTGAATATATTCAGGAAAAAACGCATACGCCCTTTTTGGCCAACCAAGCAAGCCGGAAAGGCAAATCGGCGCTACAAAGAAGTCTCGCTTGCCAGCGGTCAAAAGGGCCATGCAGAAAAAAGTGTAAAAACCAGAAATGCAGGACAGGCCATGGAGACACGGGAGCCTTGCTACGCTGATGGGCGGGATGGAAATTGCCAACAGCCACTCTGGAGAAGTGTACGCTGCGTCCTGAAACATGTAATAGACACAGCTAAGAGAGCATAGGGCACTTCCACTCATGGGCGTAGAACTCGGGAAACCTAAAAATCAACAAGACACAGGCACCCCAAAGTTTAGGGCTGCTCTGTTTCAAAGAACCTCCACTTCGGTACACCTGAAATATCCCAGGAAAGAGAAAAATGGATAAAGAAGTTGTGGTACTTATGCACAATGGAATATCACTCAGCCATGAAATCAGTGTCATAAGGCTAGTAGCAGCATGATGAGTGGATTTAGGGACGATGACTCTAAGTGAAGTAAGTCACACAGAAAAGGACACTTATCCCAAGATATCACTTATAGAGGGAATGTCAACATCGCTACACCTGAACTGAATTCCAAAACAAAACAGAGTCACACATTTAGAAAACAAACTATGGCTGCTTAACGGGAAAGGTGAGGTGGGGCGATGCATAAAACAAGGGTTTGAAATTAGCTCAGATACCGTTACACAAGCGAAATATGTAATAGACAAGACCTACTCCCTGCTCAGTGAACTAGACCCAACATCCCCTATTCACCGCCCAAAAATATATCTGCCTAGGAAGAGTCTTAAAACCTATGTATTGATGTATTGATATGTATTGATATGTACTGATATCTCTCTGGAAGTGAATCAAGAGGGTGTAAAGCGGCACAAACACAGCAGGGAAAAGCAGCTAAACCCCATTATAAAAATAGATTACTTAAAAAAAAAAAACCCCAGAAAACAAAGACAGTGAAAGAGAGAGAAATTCTTACAAAATCCGTTCAGGGGCTCTGATGCAACCTGGATTGACCATACCTAGACCCACAGCTGGATGAGACATAAGGCTGGACAATCTTGGGGCTGAGAGGATTGGTGAGGTTGGGTGAGCAAACGCAGACCCTTTAAAGTAATAGTGCGTGGTACCCATGCCATGGGTCCCAAATCTCCAGGTTCAAGGGCATCTTCCTACATCGAAAACATGCCTGGGAAACCCAGAAGATGGTACACCGTGAGATCGGGAAAGGTTTCTAAAACGCACCTCATTTCTCCTCTCCTTGTGCTCGGGTTCGCCATTCCAGCCGCTTCACTAACAATCTCCCTACTTGGAGAATCAGCACCGTTGACCTCCTCTTTCGTACAGGTCGCAATTTGTCCTGAGGATGAACGGGAAGAGGGGGAACCAATGAGAGACTAGCTCTAGGTGTTGGGACAGGCACAGGTCACTCTATTTTCCCATCAGGAAGAAGAATGAACCACAGGCTCAGCCTGCCCCCCGGAACCAGAATAGGGCCTGAAGCAATCCTGCGCTTTTGCGGCCAGCTCCCAAAAAAGCGAGTTGACAAATGGAGCTCAGGGGCACTGCAATTCACAAACCTGCAGAGTTAGAAATGATGACTCTCGTCCACAAATATATTGAGGGAAGGAAACGAAGAGGATTTGAAAGCAAGGCAGAATTGCAGGAAACAGATTTCAGGAGGTAGATTCGATTCGCCTTGAAAGCACATGAAAAGCGGCAAAGCGTTGACAATGATGCCCTTGGCCAAACAGGGCGTATGCGTTTTTTCCTGAATATATTCAGGAAAAAACGCATACGCCCTGTTTGGCCAACCAAGCAAGCCGGAAAGGCAAATCGGCGCTTCAAAGAAGTCTCGCTTGCCAGCGGTCAAAAGGGCCATGCTGAAAAAAGTGTAAAATCCAGAAATGCAGGACAGGCCATGGAGACATGGGAGCCTTGCTACGCTGATGGGCGGGATGGAAATTGCCAACAGCCACTGTGGAGAAGTGTACGCTTCGTCCTGAAACATGGAATAGACACAGCTGAGAGAGCATAGGGCACTTCCACTCATGGGCGTAGAAATCGGGAAACCTAAAAATCAACAACACACAGGCACCCCAAAGTTTAGGGCTGCTCTGTTTCCAAGAACCTCCACTTCGGTACACCTGAAATATCCCAGGAAAGAGAAAAATGGATAAAGAAGTTGTGTTACTTATGCACAATGGAATATCACTCAGCCATGAAATCAGTGTCATAAGGCTAGTAGCAGCATGATGAGTGGATTTAGGGACGATGACTCTAAGTGAAGTAAGTCACACAGAAAAGGACACTTATCCCAAGATATCACTTATAGAGGGAATGTCAACATCGCTACACCTGAACTGAATTCCAAAACAGAACAGAGTCACACGTTTAGAAAACACACTATGGCTGCTTAACGGGAAAGGTGAGGCGGGGTGATGCATAAAACAAGGGTTTGAAATTAGCTCACATACCGTTCCAGAAGCCAAATATGTAATAGACAAGACCTACTCCCTGCTCAGTGAACTAGACCCAACACCCCCTATTCACCGCCCAAAAATATATCTGACTAGGAAGAGTCTTAAAACCTATGTATTGATGTATTGATATGTACTGATATCTCTCTGGAAGTGAATCAAGAGGGTGTAAAGCGGCATAAACACAGCAGGGAAAAGCAGCTAAACCCCATTATAAAAATAGATTACTTAAAAAAAAAAGCCGTAAAACAAAGACAGTGAAAGAGAGAGACATTCTTACAAAATCCGTTCAGGGGCTCTGATGCAACCTGGATTGACCATATCTAGACCAACAGCTGGATGAGACATAAGGCTGGACACTCTTGGGGCTGAGAGGATTGGTGAGGTTGGGTGAGCAAACGCAGACCCTTTAAAGTAATAGTGCGTGGTACCCATGCCATGGGTCCCAAATCTCCAGGTTCAAGGGCATCTTCCTACATCGAAAACATGCCTGGGAAACCCAGAAGATGGTACACCGTGTGATCGGGAAAGGTTTCTAAAACGCACCTCATTTCTCCTCTCCTTGTGCTCGGGTTCGCCATTCCAGCCGCTTCACTAACAATCTCCCTACTTGGAGAATCAGCACCGTTGACCTCCTGTTTCGTACAGGTCGCAATTTGTCCTGAGGATGAACGGGAAGAGGGGGAACCAATGAGAGACTAGCTCTAGGTGTTGGGACAGGCACAGGTCACTCTATTTTCCCATCAGGAAGAAGAATGAACCACAGGCTCAGCCTGCCCCCCGGAACCAGAATAGGGCCTGAAGCAATCCTGCGCTTTTGCGGCCAGCTCCCAAAAAAGCGAGTTGACAAATGGAGCTCAGGGGCACTGCAATTCACAAACCTGCAGAGTTCGAAATGATGACTCTCGTCCACAAATATATTGAGGGAAGGCAACGAAGAGGATTTGAAAGCAAGGCAGAATTGCAGGAAACAGATTTCAGGAGGTCGATTCGACTCGCCTTGAAAGCACATGAGGAGCGGCAAAACGTTGACAATGATGCCCTTGGCCAAAAAGGGCGTATGCGTTTTTTCCTGAATATATTCAGGAAAAAACGCATACGCCCTTTTTGGCCAACCAAGCAAGCCGGAAAGGCAAATCGGCGCTACAAAGAAGTCTCGCTTGCCAGCGGTCCAAAGGGCCATGCTGAAAAAAGTGTAAAAACCAGAAATGCAGGACAGGCCATGGAGACATGGGAGCCTTGCTACGCTGATGGGCGGGATGGAAATTGCCAACAGCCACTCTGGAGAAGTGTACGCTGCATCCTGAAACATGTAATAGACACAGCAGAGAGAGCATAGGGCACTTCCACTCATGGGCGTAGAACTCGGGAAACCTAAAAATCAACAAGACACAGGCACCCCAAAGTTTAGGGCTGCTCTGTTTCCAAGAACCTCCACTTCGGTACACCTTAAATATCCCAGGAAAGAGAAAAATGGATAAAGAAGTTGTGGTACTTATGCACAATGGAATATCACTCAGCCATGAAATCAGTGTCATAAGGCTAGTAGCAGCATGATGAGTGGATTTAGGGACGATGACTCTAAGTGAAGTAAGTCACACAGAAAAGGACACTTATCCTAAGATATCACTTATAGAGGGAATGTCAACATCGCTACACCTGAACTGAATTCCAAAACAGAACAGAGTCACACATTTAGAAAACACACTATGGCTGCTTAACGGTAAAGGTGAGGTGGGGCGATGCATAAAACAAGGGTTTGAAATTAGCTCAGATACCGTTCCACAAGCCAAATATGTAATAGACAAGACCTACTCCCTGCTCAGTGAAATGGACTCAACACCCCCTATTCACCGCCCAAGAATATATCTGACTAGGAACAGTCTTAAAACCTATGTATTGATATCTCTCTGGAAGTGAATCAAGAGGGTGTAAAGCGGCATAAACACAGCAGGGAAAAGCAGCTAAACCCCATTTGAAAAATAGATTACTTAAAAAAAAAAACCCCATAAAACAAAGACAGTGAAAGAGAGAGAAATTCTTCCAAAATCCGTTCAGGGGCTCTGATGCAACCTGGATTGACCATATCTAGACCCACAGCTGGATGAGACATAAGGCTGGACACTCTTGGGGCTGAGAGGATTGGTGAGGTTGGGTGAGCAAACGCAGACCCTTTAAAGTAATAGTGCGTGGTACCCATGCCGTGGGTCCCAAATCTCCAGGTTCAAGGGCATCTTCCTACATCGAAAACATGCCTGGGAAACCCAGAAGATGGTACACCGTGTGATCGGGAAAGGTTTCTAAAACGCACCTCATTTCTCCTCTCCTTGTGCTCGGGTTCGCCATTCCAGCCGCTTCACTAACAATCTCCCTACTTGGAGAATCAGCACCGTTGACCTCCTGTTTCGTACAGGTCGCAATTTGTCCTGAGGATGAACGGGAAGAGGGGGAACCAATGAGAGACTAGCTCTAGGTGTTGGGACAGGCACAGGTCACTCTATTTTCCCATCAGGAAGAAGAATGAACCACAGGCTCAGCCTGCCCTCCGGAACCAGAATAGGGCCTGAAGCAATCCTGCGCTTTTGCGGCTAGCTCCCAAAAAAGCGAGTTGACAAATGGAGCTCAGGGGCACTGCAATTCACAAACCTGCAGAGTTCGAAATGATAACTCTCGTCCACAAATATATTGAGGGAAGGCAACGAAGAGGATTTGAAAGCAAGGCAGAATTGCAGGAAACAGATTTCAGGAGGTCGATTCGACTCGCCTTGAAAGCACATGAGGAGCGGCAAAGCGTTGACAATGATGCCCTTGGCCAAAAAGGGCGTATGCGTTTTTTCCTGAATATATTCAGGAAAAAACGCATACGCCCTTTTTGGCCAACCAAGCAAGCCGGAAAGGCAAATCGGCGCTACAAAGAAGTCTCGCTTGCCAGCGGTCAAAAGGGCCATGCTGAAAAAAGTGTAATATCCAGAAATGCAGGACAGGCCATGGAGACATGGGAGCCTTGCTACGCTGATGGGCGGGATGGAAATTGCCAACAGCCACTCTGGAGAAGTGTACGCTGCGTCCTGAAACATGGAATAGACACAGCTGAGAGAGCATAGGGCACTTCCACTCATGGGCATAGAAATCGGGAAACCTAAAAATCAACAACACACAGGCACCCCAAAGTTTAGGGCTGCTCTGTTTCCAAGAACCTCCACTTCGGTACACCTGAAATATCCCAGGAAAGAGAAAAATGGATAAAGAAGTTGTGTTACTTATGCACAATGGAATATCACTCAGCCATGAAATCAGTGTCATAAGGCTAGTAGCAGCATGATGAGTGGATTTAGGGACGATGACTCTAAGTGAAGTAAGTCACACAGAAAAGGACACTTATCCCAAGATATCACTTATAGAGGGAATGTCAACATCGCTACACCTGAACTAAATTCCAAAACAGAACAGAGTCACACGTTTAGAAAACACACTATGGCTGCTTAACGGGAAAGGTGAGGCGGGGTGATGCATAAAACAAGGGTTTGAAATTAGCTCACATACCGTTCCAGAAGCCAAATATGTAATAGACAAGACCTACTCCCTGCTCAGTGAACTAGACCCAACACCCCCTATTCACCGCCCAAAAATATATCTGACTAGGAAGAGTCTTAAAACCTATGTATTGATGTATTGATATGTACTGATATCTCTCTGGAAGTGAATCAAGAGGGTGTAAAGCGGCATAAACACAGCAGGGAAAAGCAGCTAAACCCCATTATAAAAATAGATTACTTAAAAAAAAAAGCCGTAAAACAAAGACAGTGAAAGAGAGAGACATTCTTACAAAATCCGTTCAGGGGTTCTGATGCAACCTGGATTGACCATATCTAGACCAACAGCTGGATGAGACATAAGGCTGGACACTCTTGGGGCTGAGAGGATTGGTGAGGTTGGGTGAGCAAACGCAGACCCTTTAAAGTAATAGTGCGTGGTACCCATGCCATGGGTCCCAAATCTCCAGGTTCAAGGGCATCTTCCTACATCGAAAACATGCCTGGGAAACCCAGAAGATGGTACACCGTGTGATCGGGAAAGGTTTCAAAAACGCACCTCATTTCTCCTCTCCTTGTGCTCGGGTTCGCCATTCCAGCCGCTTCACTAACAATCTCCCTACTTGGAGAATCAGCACCGTTGACCTCCTGTTTCGTACAGGTCGCAATTTGTCCTGAGGATGAACGGGAAGAGGGGGAACCAATGAGAGACTAGCTCTAGGTGTTGGGACAGGCACAGGTCACTCTATTTTCCCATCAGGAAGAAGAATGAACCACAGGCTCAGCCTGCCCCCAGGAACCAGAATAGGGCCTGAAGCAATCCTGCGCTTTTGCGGCCAGCTCCCAAAAAAGCGAGTTGACAAATGGAGCTCAGGGGCACTGCAATTCACAAACCTGCAGAGTTCGAAATGATGACTCTCGTCCACAAATATATTGAGGGAAGACAACGAAGAGGATTTGAAAGCAAGGCAGAATTGCAGGAAACAGATTTCAGGAGGTAGATTCGACTCGCCTTGAAAGCACATGAGGAGCGGCAAAACGTTGACAATGATGCCCTTGGCCAAAAAGGGCGTATGCGTGTTTTCCTGAATATATTCAGGAAAAAACGCATACGCCCTTTTTGACCAACCAAGCAAGCCGGAAAGGCAAATCGGTGCTACAAAGAAGTCTCGCTTGCCAGCGGTCCAAAGGGCCATGCTGAAAAAAGTGTAAAAACCAGAAATGCAGGACAGGCCATGGAGACATGGGAGCCTTGCTACGCTGATGGGCGGGATGGAAATTGCCAACAGCCACTCTGGAGAAGTGTATGCTGCGTCCTGAAACATGTAATAGACACAGCTGAGAGAGCATAGGGCACTTCCACTCATGGGCGTAGAACTCGGGAAACCTAAAAATCAACAAGACACAGGCACCCCAAAGTTTAGGGCTGCTCTGTTTCCAAGAACCTCCACTTCGGTACACCTGAAATATCCCAGGAAAGAGAAAAATGGATAAAGAAGTTGTGGTACTTATGCACAATGGAATATCACTCAGCCATGAAATCAGTGTCATAAGGCTAGTAGCAGCATGATGAGTGGATTTAGGGACGATGACTCTAAGTGAAGTAAGTCACACAGAAAAGGACACTTATCCCAAGATATCACTTATAGAGGGAATGTCAACATCGCTACACCTGAACTGAATTCCAAAACAGAACAGAGTCACACATTTAGAAAACACACTATGGCTGCTTAACGGGAAAGGTGAGGCGGGGCGATTCATAAAACAAGGGTTTGAAATTAGCTCACATACCGTTCCAGAAGCCAAATATATAATAGACAAGACCTACTCCGTGCTCAGTGAACTAGACCCAACACCCCCTATTCACCGCCCAAAAATATATCTGACTAGGAAGAGTCTTAAAACCTATGTATTGATGTATTGATATGTACTGATATCTCTCTGGAAGTGAATCAAGAGGGTGTAAAGCGGCATAAACACAGCAGGAAAAAGCAGCTAAACCCCATTATAAAAATACATTACTTAAAAAAAAAAAGCCATAAAACAAAGACAGTGAAAGAGAGAGAAATTCTTACAAAATCCGTTCAGGGGCTCTGATGCAACCTGGATTGACCACATCTAGACCCACAGCTGGATGAGACATAAGGCTGGACACTCTTGGGGCTGAGAGGATTGGTGAAGTTGGGTGAGCAAACGCAGACCCTTTAAAGTAATAGTGCGTGGTACCCATGCCATGGGTCCCAAATCTCCAGGTTCAAGGGCATCTTCCTACATCGAAAACATGCCTGGGAAACCCAGAAGATGGTACACCGTGTGATCGGGAAAGGTTTCTAAAACGCACCACATTTCTCCTCTCCTTGTGCTCGGGTTCGCCATTCCAGCCGCTTCACTAACAATCTCCCTACTTGGAGAATCAGCACCGTTGACCTCCTGTTTCGTACAGGTCGCAATTTGTCCTGAGGATGAACGGGAAGAGGGGGAACCAATGAGAGACTAGCTCTAGGTGTTGGGACAGGCACAGGTCACTCTATTTTCCCATCAGGAAGAAGAATGAACCACAGGCTCAGCCTGCCCCCCGGAACCAGAATAGGGCCTGAAGCAATCCTGCGCTTTTGCGGCCAGCTCCCAAAAAAGCGAGTTGACAAATGGAGCTCAGGGGCACTGCAATTCACAAACCTGCAGAGTTCGAAATGATGACTCTCGTCCACAAATATATTGAGGGAAGGCAACGAAGAGGATTTGAAAGCAAGGCAGAATTGCAGGAAACAGATTTCAGGAGGTAGATTCGACTCGCCTTGAAAGCACATGAGGAGCGGCAAAACGTTGACAATGATGCCCTTGGCCAAAAAGGGCGTATGCGTTTTTTCCTGAATATATTCAGGAAAAAACGCATACGCCCTTTTTGGCCAACCAAGCAAGCCGGAAAGGCAAATCGGCGCTACAAAGAAGTCTCGCTTGCCAGCGGTCAAAAGGGCCATGCTGAAAAAAGTGTAAAAACCAGAAATGCAGGACAGGCCATGGAGACACGGGAGCCTTGCTACGCTGATGGGCGGGATGGAAATTGCCAACAGCCACTCTGGAGAAGTGTACGCTGCGTCCTGAAACATGTAATAGACACAGCTAAGAGAGCATAGGGCACTTCCACTCATGGGCGTAGAACTCGGGAAACCTAAAAATCAACAAGACACAGGCACCCCAAAGTTTAGGGCTGCTCTGTTTCCAAGAACCTCCACTTCGGTACACCTGAAATATCCCAGGAAAGAGAAAAATGGATAAAGAAGTTGTGGTACTTATGCACAATGGAATATCACTCAGCCATGAAATCAGTGTCATAAGGCTAGTAGCAGCATGATGAGTGGATTTAGGGACGATGACTCTAAGTGAAGTAAGTCACACAGAAAAGGACACTTATCCCAAGATATCACTTACAGAGGGAATGTCAACATCGCTACACCTGAACTGAATTCCAAAACAAAACAGAGTCACACATTTAGAAAACAAACTATGGCTGCTTAACGGGAAAGGTGAGGTGGGGCGATGCATAAAACAAGGGTTTGAAATTAGCTCAGATACCGTTACACAAGCGAAATATGTAATAGACAAGACCTACTCCCTGCTCAGTGAACTAGACCCAACATCCCCTATTCACCGCCCAAAAATATATCTGCCTAGGAAGAGTCTTAAAACCTATGTATTGATGTATTGATATGTATTGATATGTACTGATATCTCTCTGGAAGTGAATCAAGAGGGTGTAAAGCGGCACAAACACAGCAGGGAAAAGCAGCTAAACCCCATTATAAAAATAGATTACTTAAAAAAAAAAAACCCCAGAAAACAAAGACAGTGAAAGAGAGAGAAATTCTTACAAAATCCGTTCAGGGGCTCTGATGCAACCTGGATTGACCATACCTAGACCCACAGCTGGATGAGACATAAGGCTGGACACTCTTGGGGCTGAGAGGATTGGTGAGGTTGGGTGAGCAAACGCAGACCCTTTAAAGTAATAGTGCGTGGTACCCATGCCATGGGTCCCAAATCTCCAGGTTCAAGGGCATCTTCCTACATCGAAAACATGCCTGGGAAACCCAGAAGATGGTACACCGTGAGATCGGGAAAGGTTTCTAAAACGCACCTCATTTCTCCTCTCCTTGTGCTCGGGTTCGCCATTCCAGCCGCTTCACTAACAATCTCCCTACTTGGAGAATCAGCACCGTTGACCTCCTCTTTCGTACAGGTCGCAATTTGTCCTGAGGATGAACGGGAAGAGGGGGAACCAATGAGAGACTAGCTCTAGGTGTTGGGACAGGCACAGGTCACTCTATTTTCCCATCAGGAAGAAGAATGAACCACAGGCTCAGCCTGCCCCCCGGAACCAGAATAGGGCCTGAAGCAATCCTGCGCTTTTGCGGCCAGCTCCCAAAAAAGCGAGTTGACAAATGGAGCTCAGGGGCACTGCAATTCACAAACCTGCAGAGTTAGAAATGATGACTCTCGTCCACAAATATATTGAGGGAAGGAAACGAAGAGGATTTGAAAGCAAGGCAGAATTGCAGGAAACAGATTTCAGGAGGTAGATTCGATTCGCCTTGAAAGCACATGAAAAGCGGCAAAGCGTTGACAATGATGCCCTTGGCCAAACAGGGCGTATGCGTTTTTTCCTGAATATATTCAGGAAAAAACGCATACGCCCTGTTTGGCCAACCAAGCAAGCCGGAAAGGCAAATCGGCGCTACAAAGAAGTCTCGCTTGCCAGCGGTCAAAAGGGCCATGCTGAAAAAAGTGTAAAATCCAGAAATGCAGGACAGGCCATGGAGACATGGGAGCCTTGCTACGCTGATGGGCGGGATGGAAATTGCCAACAGCCACTCTGGAGAAGTGTACGCTGCGTCCTGAAACATGGAATAGACACAGCTGAGAGAGCATAGGGCACTTCCACTCATGGGCGTAGAAATCGGGAAACCTAAAAATCAACAACACACAGGCACCCCAAAGTTTAGGGCTGCTCTGTTTCCAAGAACCTCCACTTCGGTACACCTGAAATATCCCAGGAAAGAGAAAAATGGATAAAGAAGTTGTGTTACTTATGCACAATGGAATATCACTCAGCCATGAAATCAGTGTCATAAGGCTAGTAGCAGCATGATGAGTGGATTTAGGGACGATGACTCTAAGTGAAGTAAGTCACACAGAAAAGGACACTTATCCCAAGATATCACTTATAGAGGGAATGTCAACATCGCTACACCTGAACTGAATTCCAAAACAGAACAGAGTCACACGTTTAGAAAACACACTATGGCTGCTTAACGGGAAAGGTGAGGCGGGGTGATGCATAAAACAAGGGTTTGAAATTAGCTCACATACCGTTCCAGAAGCCAAATATGTAATAGACAAGACCTACTCCCTGCTCAGTGAACTAGACCCAACACCCCCTATTCACCGCCCAAAAATATATCTGACTAGGAAGAGTCTTAAAACCTATGTATTGATGTATTGATATGTACTGATATCTCTCTGGAAGTGAATCAAGAGGGTGTAAAGCGGCATAAACACAGCAGGGAAAAGCAGCTAAACCCCATTATAAAAATAGATTACTTAAAAAAAAAAGCCGTAAAACAAAGACAGTGAAAGAGAGAGACATTCTTACAAAATCCGTTCAGGGGCTCTGATGCAACCTGGATTGACCATATCTAGACCAACAGCTGGATGAGACATAAGGCTGGACACTCTTGGGGCTGAGAGGATTGGTGAGGTTGGGTGAGCAAACGCAGACCCTTTAAAGTAATACTGCGTGGTACCCATGCCATGGGTCCCAAATCTCCAGGTTCAAGGGCATCTTCCTACATCGAAAACATGCCTGGGAAACCCAGAAGATGGTACACCGTGTGATCGGGAAAGGTTTCAAAAACGCACCTCATTTCTCCTCTCCTTGTGCTCGGGTTCGCCATTCCAGCCGCTTCACTAACAATCTCCCTACTTGGAGAATCAGCACCGTTGACCTCCTGTTTCGTACAGGTCGCAATTTGTCCTGAGGATGAACGGGAAGAGTGGGAACCAATGAGAGACTAGCTCTAGGTGTTGGGACAGGCACAGGTCACTCTATTTTCCCATCAGGAAGAAGAATGAACCACAGGCTCAGCCTGCCCTCCGGAACCAGAATAGGGCCTGAAGCAATCCTGCGCTTTTGCGGCTAGCTCCCAAAAAAGCGAGTTGACAAATGGAGCTCAGGGGCACTGCAATTCACAAACCTGCAGAGTTCGAAATGATAACTCTCGTCCACAAATATATTGAGGGAAGGCAACGAAGAGGATTTGAAAGCAAGGCAGAATTGCAGGAAACAGATTTCAGGAGGTCGATTCGACTCGCCTTGAAAGCACATGAGGAGCGGCAAAGCGTTGACAATGATGCCCTTGGCCAAAAAGGGCGTATGCGTTTTTTCCTGAATATATTCAGGAAAAAACGCATACGCCCTTTTTGGCCAACCAAGCAAGCCGGAAAGGCAAATCGGCGCTACAAAGAAGTCTCGCTTGCCAGCGGTCAAAAGGGCCATGCTGAAAAAAGTGTAAAATCCAGAAATGCAGGACAGGCCATGGAGACATGGGAGCCTTGCTACGCTGATGGGCGGGATGGAAATTGCCAACAGCCACTCTGGAGAAGTGTACGCTGCGTCCTGAAACATGGAATAGACACAGCTGAGAGAGCATAGGGCACTTCCACTCATGGGCATAGAAATCGGGAAACCTAAAAATCAACAACACACAGGCACCCCAAAGTTTAGGGCTGCTCTGTTTCCAAGAACCTCCACTTCGGTACACCTGAAATATCCCAGGAAAGAGAAAAATGGATAAAGAAGTTGTGTTACTTATGCACAATGGAATATCACTCAGCCATGAAATCAGTGTCATAAGGCTAGTAGCAGCATGATGAGTGGATTTAGGGACGATGACTCTAAGTGAAGTAAGTCACACAGAAAAGGACACTTATCCCAAGATATCACTTATAGAGGGAATGTCAACATCGCTACACCTGAACTAAATTCCAAAACAGAACAGAGTCACACGTTTAGAAAACACACTATGGCTGCTTAACGGGAAAGGTGAGGCGGGGTGATGCATAAAACAAGGGTTTGAAATTAGCTCACATACCGTTCCAGAAGCCAAATATGTAATAGACAAGACCTACTCCCTGCTCAGTGAACTAGACCCAACACCCCCTATTCACCGCCCAAAAATATATCTGACTAGGAAGAGTCTTAAAACCTATGTATTGATGTATTGATATGTACTGATATCTCTCTGGAAGTGAATCAAGAGGGTGTAAAGCGGCATAAACACAGCAGGGAAAAGCAGCTAAACCCCATTATAAAAATAGATTACTTAAAAAAAAAAGCCGTAAAACAAAGACAGTGAAAGAGAGAGACATTCTTACAAAATCCGTTCAGGGGCTCTGATGCAACCTGGATTGACCATATCTAGACCAACAGCTGGATGAGACATAAGGCTGGACACTCTTGGGGCTGAGAGGATTGGTGAGGTTGGGTGAGCAAACGCAGACCCTTTAAAGTAATAGTGCGTGGTACCCATGCCATGGGTCCCAAATCTCCAGGTTCAAGGGCATCTTCCTACATCGAAAACATGCCTGGGAAACCCAGAAGATGGTACACCGTGTGATCGGGAAAGGTTTCAAAAACGCACCTCATTTCTCCTCTCCTTGTGCTCGGGTTCGCCATTCCAGCCGCTTCACTAACAATCTCCCTACTTGGAGAATCAGCACCGTTGACCTCCTGTTTCGTACAGGTCGCAATTTGTCCTGAGGATGAACGGGAAGAGGGGGAACCAATGAGAGACTAGCTCTAGGTGTTGGGACAGGCACAGGTCACTCTATTTTCCCATCAGGAAGAAGAATGAACCACAGGCTCAGCCTGCCCCCAGGAACCAGAATAGGGCCTGAAGCAATCCTGCGCTTTTGCGGCCAGCTCCCAAAAAAGCGAGTTGACAAATGGAGCTCAGGGGCACTGCAATTCACAAACCTGCAGAGTTCGAAATGATGACTCTCGTCCACAAATATATTGAGGGAAGACAACGAAGAGGATTTGAAAGCAAGGCAGAATTGCAGGAAACAGATTTCAGGAGGTAGATTCGACTCGCCTTGAAAGCACATGAGGAGCGGCAAAACGTTGACAATGATGCCCTTGGCCAAAAAGGGCGTATGCGTGTTTTCCTGAATATATTCAGGAAAAAACGCATACGCCCTTTTTGACCAACCAAGCAAGCCGGAAAGGCAAATCGGTGCTACAAAGAAGTCTCGCTTGCCAGCGGTCAAAAGGGCCATGCTGAAAAAAGTGTAAAATCCAGAAATGCAGGACAGGCCATGGAGACATGGGAGCCTTGCTACGCTGATGGGCGGGATGGAAATTGCCAACAGCCACTCTGGAGAAGTGTACGCTGCGTCCTGAAACATGGAATAGACACAGCTGAGAGAGCATAGGGCACTTCCACTCATGGGCGTAGAAATCGGGAAACCTAAAAATCAACAACACACAGGCACCCCAAAGTTTAGGGCTGCTCTGTTTCCAAGAACCTCCACTTCGGTACACCTGAAATATCCCAGGAAAGAGAAAAATGGATAAAGAAGTTGTGTTACTTATGCACAATGGAATATCACTCAGCCATGAAATCAGTGTCATAAGGCTAGTAGCAGCATGATGAGTGGATTTAGGGACGATGACTCTAAGTGAAGTAAGTCACACAGAAAAGGACACTTATCCCAAGATATCACTTATAGAGGGAATGTCAACATCGCTACACCTGAACTGAATTCCAAAACAGAACAGAGTCACACGTTTAGAAAACACACTATGGCTGCTTAACGGGAAAGGTGAGGCGGGGTGATGCATAAAACAAGGGTTTGAAATTAGCTCACATACCGTTCCAGAAGCCAAATATGTAATAGACAAGACCTACTCCCTGCTCAGTGAACTAGACCCAACACCCCCTATTCACCGCCCAAAAATATATCTGACTAGGAAGAGTCTTAAAACCTATGTATTGATGTATTGATATGTACTGATATCTCTCTGGAAGTGAATCAAGAGGGTGTAAAGCGGCATAAACACAGCAGGGAAAAGCAGCTAAACCCCATTATAAAAATAGATTACTTAAAAAAAAAAGCCGTAAAACAAAGACAGTGAAAGAGAGAGACATTCTTACAAAATCCGTTCAGGGGCTCTGATGCAACCTGGATTGACCATATCTAGACCAACAGCTGGATGAGACATAAGGCTGGACACTCTTGGGGCTGAGAGGATTGGTGAGGTTGGGTGAGCAAACGCAGACCCTTTAAAGTAATACTGCGTGGTACCCATGCCATGGGTCCCAAATCTCCAGGTTCAAGGGCATCTTCCTACATCGAAAACATGCCTGGGAAACCCAGAAGATGGTACACCGTGTGATCGGGAAAGGTTTCAAAAACGCACCTCATTTCTCCTCTCCTTGTGCTCGGGTTCGCCATTCCAGCCGCTTCACTAACAATCTCCCTACTTGGAGAATCAGCACCGTTGACCTCCTGTTTCGTACAGGTCGCAATTTGTCCTGAGGATGAACGGGAAGAGGGGGAACCAATGAGAGACTAGCTCTAGGTGTTGGGACAGGCACAGGTCACTCTATTTTCCCATCAGGAAGAAGAATGAACCACAGGCTCAGCCTGCCCCCAGGAACCAGAATAGGGCCTGAAGCAATCCTGCGCTTTTGCGTCCAGCTCCCAAAAAAGCGAGTTGACAAATGGAGCTCAGGGGCACTGCAATTCACAAACCTGCAGAGTTCGAAATGATGACTCTCGTCCACAAATATATTGAGGGAAGACAACGAAGAGGATTTGAAAGCAAGGCAGAATTGCAGGAAACAGATTTCAGGAGGTAGATTCGACTCGCCTTGAAAGCACATGAGGAGCGGCAAAACGTTGACAATGATGCCCTTGGCCAAAAAGGGCGTATGCGTTTTTTCCTGAATATATTCAGGAAAAAACGCATACGCCCTTTTTGGCCAACCAAGCAAGCCGGAAAGGCAAATCGGTGCTACAAAGAAGTCTCGCTTGCCAGCGGTCCAAAGGGCCATGCTGAAAAAAGTGTAAAAACCAGAAATGCAGGACAGGCCATGGAGACATGGGAGCCTTGCTACGCTGATGGGCGGGATGGAAATTGCCAACAGCCACTCTGGAGAAGTGTATGCTGCGTCCTGAAACATGTAATAGACACAGCTGAGAGAGCATAGGGCACTTCCACTCATGGGCGTAGAACTCGGGAAACCTAAAAATCAACAAGACACAGGCACCCCAAAGTTTAGGGCTGCTCTGTTTCCAAGAACCTCCACTTCGGTACACCTTAAATATCCCAGGAAAGAGAAAAATGGATAAAGAAGTTGTGGTACTTATGCACAATGGAATATCACTCAGCCATGAAATCAGTGTCATAAGGCTAGTAGCAGCATGATGAGTGGATTTAGGGACGATGACTCTAAGTGAAGTAAGTCACACAGAAAAGGACACTTATCCCAAGATATCACTTATAGAGGGAATGTCAACATCGCTACACCTGAACTGAATTCCAAAACAGAACAGAGTCACACATTTAGAAAACACACTATGGCTGCTTAACGGGAAAGGTGAGGCGGGGCGATTCATAAAACAAGGGTTTGAAATTAGCTCACATACCGTTCCAGAAGCCAAATATATAATAGACAAGACCTACTCCGTGCTCAGTGAACTAGACCCAACACCCCCTATTCACCGCCCAAAAATATATCTGACTAGGAAGAGTCTTAAAACCTATGTATTGATGTATTGATATGTACTGATATCTCTCTGGAAGTGAATCAAGAGGGTGTAAAGCGGCATAAACACAGCAGGAAAAAGCAGCTAAACCCCATTATAAAAATACATTACTTAAAAAAAAAAAGCCATAAAACAAAGACAGTGAAAGAGAGAGAAATTCTTACAAAATCCGTTCAGGGGCTCTGATGCAACCTGGATTGACCATATCTAGACCCACAGCTGGATGAGACATAAGGCTGGACACTCTTGGGGCTGAGAGGATTGGTGAAGTTGGGTGAGCAAACGCAGACCCTTTAAAGTAATAGTGCGTGGTACCCATGCCATGGGTCCCAAATCTCCAGGTTCAAGGGCATCTTCCTACATCGAAAACATGCCTGGGAAACCCAGAAGATGGTACACCGTGTGATCGGGAAAGGTTTCTAAAACGCACCACATTTCTCCTCTCCTTGTGCTCGGGTTCGCCATTCCAGCCGCTTCACTAACAATCTCCCTACTTGGAGAATCAGCACCGTTGACCTCCTGTTTCGTACAGGTCGCAATTTGTCCTGAGGATGAACGGGAAGAGGGGGAACCAATGAGAGACTAGCTCTAGGTGTT
This sequence comes from Eubalaena glacialis, assembly GCF_028564815.1. Taxonomy (NCBI): domain Eukaryota; kingdom Metazoa; phylum Chordata; class Mammalia; order Artiodactyla; family Balaenidae; genus Eubalaena; species Eubalaena glacialis. The sequence goes on along the minus strand of NC_083723.1, from coordinate 31,445,180 downwards.
GGGACAGGCACAGGTCACTCTATTTTCCCATCAGGAAGAAGAATGAACCACAGGCTCAGCCTGCCCCCCGGAACCAGAATAGGGCCTGAAGCAATCCTGTGCTTTTGCGGCCAGCTCCCAAAAAAGCGAGTTGACAAATGGAGCTCAGGGGCACTGCAATTCACAAACCTGCAGAGTTCGAAATGATGACTCTCGTCCACAAATATATTGAGGGAAGGCAACGAAGAGGATTTGAAAGCAAGGCAGAATTGCAGGAAACAGATTTCAGGAGGTAGATTCGACTCGCCTTGAAAGCACATGAGGAGCGGCAAAACGTTGACAATGATGCCCTTGGCCAAAAAGGGCGTATGCGTTTTTTCCTGAATATATTCAGGAAAAAACGCATACGCCCTTTTTGGCCAACCAAGCAAGCCGGAAAGGCAAATCGGCGCTACAAAGAAGTCTCGCTTGCCAGCGGTCAAAAGGGCCATGCTGAAAAAAGTGTAAAAACCAGAAATGCAGGACAGGCCATGGAGACACGGGAGCCTTGCTACGCTGATGGGCGGGATGGAAATTGCCAACAGCCACTCTGGAGAAGTGTACGCTGCGTTCTGAAACATGTAATAGACACAGCTAAGAGAGCATAGGGCACTTCCACTCATGGGCGTAGAACTCGGGAAACCTAAAAATCAACAAGACACAGGCACCCCAAAGTTTAGGGCTGCTCTGTTTCCAAGAACCTCCACTGCGGTACACCTGAAATATCCCAGGAAAGAGAAAAATGGATAAAGAAGTTGTGGTACTTATGCACAATGGAATATCACTCAGCCATGAAATCAGTGTCATAAGGCTAGTAGCAGCATGATGAGTGGATTTAGGGACGATGACTCTAAGTGAAGTAAGTCACACAGAAAAGGACACTTATCCCAAGATATCACTTATAGAGGGAATGTCAACATCGCTACACCTGAACTGAATTCCAAAACAAAACAGAGTCACACATTTAGAAAACAAACTATGGCTGCTTAACGGGAAAGGTGAGGTGGGGCGATGCATAAAACAAGGGTTTGAAATTAGCTCAGATACCGTTCCACAAGCCAAATATGTAATAGACAAGACCTACTCCCTGCTCAGTGAACTGGACTCAACACCCCCTATTCACCGCCCAAGAATATATCTGACTAGGAAGAGTCTTAAAACCTATGTATTGATATCTCTCTGGAAGTGAATCAAGAGGGTGTAAAGCGGCACAAACACAGCAGGGAAAAGCAGCTAAACCCCATTATAAAAATAGATTACTTAAAAAAAAAAAACCCCAGAAAACAAAGACAGTGAAAGAGAGAGAAATTCTTACAAAATCCGTTCAGGGGCTCTGATGCAACCTGGATTGACCATACCTAGACCCACAGCTGGATGAGACATAAGGCTGGACACTCTTGGGGCTGAGAGGATTGGTGAGGTTGGGTGAGCAAACGCAGACCCTTTAAAGTAATAGTGCGTGGTACCCATGCCATGGGTCCCAAATCTCCAGGTTCAAGGGCATCTTCCTACATCGAAAACATGCCTGGGAAACCCAGAAGATGGTACACCGTGAGATCGGGAAAGGTTTCTAAAACGCACCTCATTTCTCCTCTCCTTGTGCTCGGGTTCGCCATTCCAGCCGCTTCACTAACAATCTCCCTACTTGGAGAATCAGCACCGTTGACCTCCTCTTTCGTACAGGTCGCAATTTGTCCTGAGGATGAACGGGAAGAGGGGGAACCAATGAGAGACTAGCTCTAGGTGTTGGGACAGGCACAGGTCACTCTATTTTCCCATCAGGAAGAAGAATGAACCACAGGCTCAGCCTGCCCCCCGGAACCAGAATAGGGCCTGAAGCAATCCTGCGCTTTTGCGGCCAGCTCCCAAAAAAGCGAGTTGACAAATGGAGCTCAGGGGCACTGCAATTCACAAACCTGCAGAGTTAGAAATGATGACTCTCGTCCACAAATATATTGAGGGAAGGAAACGAAGAGGATTTGAAAGCAAGGCAGAATTGCAGGAAACAGATTTCAGGAGGTAGATTCGATTCGCCTTGAAAGCACATGAAAAGCGGCAAAGCGTTGACAATGATGCCCTTGGCCAAACAGGGCGTATGCGTTTTTTCCTGAATATATTCAGGAAAAAACGCATACGCCCTGTTTGGCCAACCAAGCAAGCCGGAAAGGCAAATCGGCGCTACAAAGAAGTCTCGCTTGCCAGCGGTCAAAAGGGCCATGCTGAAAAAAGTGTAAAATCCAGAAATGCAGGACAGGCCATGGAGACATGGGAGCCTTGCTACGCTGATGGGCGGGATGGAAATTGCCAACAGCCACTCTGGAGAAGTGTACGCTGCGTCCTGAAACATGGAATAGACACAGCTGAGAGAGCATAGGGCACTTCAACTCATGGGCGTAGAAATCGGGAAACCTAAAAATCAACAACACACAGGCACCCCAAAGTTTAGGGCTGCTCTGTTTCCAAGAACCTCCACTTCGGTACACCTGAAATATCCCAGGAAAGAGAAAAATGGATAAAGAAGTTGTGTTACTTATGCACAATGGAATATCACTCAGCCATGAAATCAGTGTCATAAGGCTAGTAGCAGCATGATGAGTGGATTTAGGGACGATGACTCTAAGTGAAGTAAGTCACACAGAAAAGGACACTTATCCCAAGATATCACTTATAGAGGGAATGTCAACATCGCTACACCTGAACTGAATTCCAAAACAGAACAGAGTCACACGTTTAGAAAACACACTATGGCTGCTTAACGGGAAAGGTGAGGCGGGGTGATGCATAAAACAAGGGTTTGAAATTAGCTCACATACCGTTCCAGAAGCCAAATATGTAATAGACAAGACCTACTCCCTGCTCAGTGAACTAGACCCAACACCCCCTATTCACCGCCCAAAAATATATCTGACTAGGAAGAGTCTTAAAACCTATGTATTGATGTATTGATATGTACTGATATCTCTCTGGAAGTGTATCAAGAGGGTGTAAAGCGGCATAAACACAGCAGGGAAAAGCAGCTAAACCCCATTATAAAAATAGATTACTTAAAAAAAAAAGCCGTAAAACAAAGACAGTGAAAGAGAGAGACATTCTTACAAAATCCGTTCAGGGGCTCTGATGCAACCTGGATTGACCATATCTAGACCAACAGCTGGATGAGACATAAGGCTGGACACTCTTGGGGCTGAGAGGATTGGTGAGGTTGGGTGAGCAAACGCAGACCCTTTAAAGTAATAGTGCGTGGTACCCATGCCATGGGTCCCAAATCTCCAGGTTCAAGGGCATCTTCCTACATCGAAAACATGCCTGGGAAACCCAGAAGATGGTACACCGTGTGATCGGGAAAGGTTTCAAAAACGCACCTCATTTCTCCTCTCCTTGTGCTCGGGTTCGCCATTCCAGCCGCTTCACTAACAATCTCCCTACTTGGAGAATCAGCACCGTTGACCTCCTGTTTCGTACAGGTCGCAATTTGTCCTGAGGATGAACGGGAAGAGGGGGAACCAATGAGAGACTAGCTCTAGGTGTTGGGACAGGCACAGGTCACTCTATTTTCCCATCAGGAAGAAGAATGAACCACAGGCTCAGCCTGCCCCCAGGAACCAGAATAGGGCCTGAAGCAATCCTGCGCTTTTGCGGCCAGCTCCCAAAAAAGCGAGTTGACAAATGGAGCTCAGGGGCACTGCAATTCACAAACCTGCAGAGTTCGAAATGATGACTCTCGTCCACAAATATATTGAGGGAAGACAACGAAGAGGATTTGAAAGCAAGGCAGAATTGCAGGAAACAGATTTCAGGAGGTAGATTCGACTCGCCTTGAAAGCACATGAGGAGCGGCAAAACGTTGACAATGATGCCCTTGGCCAAAAAGGGCGTATGTGTTTTTTCCTGAATATATTCAGGAAAAAACGCATACGCCCTTTTTGGCCAACTAAGCAAGCCGGAAAGGCAAATCGGTGCTACAAAGAAGTCTCGCTTGCCAGCGGTCCAAAGGGCCATGCTGAAAAAAGTGTAAAAACCAGAAATGCAGGACAGGCCATGGAGACATGGGAGCCTTGCTACGCTGATGGGCGGGATGGAAATTGCCAACAGCCACTCTGGAGAAGTGTATGCTGCGTCCTGAAACATGTAATAGACACAGCTGAGAGAGCATAGGGCACTTCCACTCATGGGCGTAGAACTCGGGAAACCTAAAAATCAACAAGACACAGGCACCCCAAAGTTTAGGGCTGCTCTGTTTCCAAGAACCTCCACTTCGGTACACCTGAAATATCCCAGGAAAGAGAAAAATGGATAAAGAAGTTGTGGTACTTATGCACAATGGAATATCACTCAGCCATGAAATCAGTGTCATAAGGCTAGTAGCAGCATGATGAGTGGATTTAGGGACGATGACTCTAAGTGAAGTAAGTCACACAGAAAAGGACACTTATCCCAAGATATCACTTATAGAGGGAATGTCAACATCGCTACACCTGAACTGAATTCCAAAACAGAACAGAGTCACACATTTAGAAAACACACTATGGCTGCTTAACGGGAAAGGTGAGGCGGGGCGATTCATAAAACAAGGGTTTGAAATTAGCTCACATACCGTTCCAGAAGCCAAATATATAATAGACAAGACCTACTCCGTGCTCAGTGAACTAGACCCAACACCCCCTATTCACCGCCCAAAAATATATCTGACTAGGAAGAGTCTTAAAACCTATGTATTGATGTATTGATATGTACTGATATCTCTCTGGAAGTGAATCAAGAGGGTGTAAAGCGGCATAAACACAGCAGGAAAAAGCAGCTAAACCCCATTATAAAAATACATTACTTAAAAAAAAAAGCCATAAAACAAAGACAGTGAAAGAGAGAGAAATTCTTACAAAATCCGTTCAGGGGCTCTGATGCAACCTGGATTGACCACATCTAGACCCACAGCTGGATGAGACATAAGGCTGGACACTCTTGGGGCTGAGAGGATTGGTGAAGTTGGGTGAGCAAACGCAGACCCTTTAAAGTAATAGTGCGTGGTACCCATGCCATGGGTCCCAAATCTCCAGGTTCAAGGGCATCTTCCTACATCGAAAACATGCCTGGGAAACCCAGAAGATGGTACACCGTGTGATCGGGAAAGGTTTCTAAAACGCACCACATTTCTCCTCTCCTTGTGCTCGGGTTCGCCATTCCAGCCGCTTCACTAACAATCTCCCTACTTGGAGAATCAGCACCGTTGACCTCCTGTTTCGTACAGGTCGCAATTTGTCCTGAGGATGAACGGGAAGAGGGGGAACCAATGAGAGACTAGCTCTAGGTGTTGGGACAGGCACAGGTCACTCTATTTTCCCATCAGGAAGAAGAATGAACCACAGGCTCAGCCTGCCCCCCGGAACCAGAATAGGGCCTGAAGCAATCCTGCGCTTTTGCGGCCAGCTCCCAAAAAAGCGAGTTGACAAATGGAGCTCAGGGGCACTGCAATTCACAAACCTGCAGAGTTCGAAATGATGACTCTCGTCCACAAATATATTGAGGGAAGGCAACGAAGAGGATTTGAAAGCAAGGCAGAATTGCAGGAAACAGATTTCAGGAGGTAGATTCGACTCGCCTTGAAAGCACATGAGGAGCGGCAAAACGTTGACAATGATGCCCTTGGCCAAAAAGGGCGTATGCGTTTTTTCCTGAATATATTCAGGAAAAAACGCATACGCCCTTTTTGGCCAACCAAGCAAGCCGGAAAGGCAAATCGGCGCTACAAAGAAGTCTCGCTTGCCAGCGGTCAAAAGGGCCATGCTGAAAAAAGTGTAAAAACCAGAAATGCAGGACAGGCCATGGAGACACGGGAGCCTTGCTACGCTGATGGGCGGGATGGAAATTGCCAACAGCCACTCTGGAGAAGTGTACGCTGCGTCCTGAAACATGTAATAGACACAGCTAAGAGAGCATAGGGCACTTCCACTCATGGGCGTAGAACTCGGGAAACCTAAAAATCAACAAGACACAGGCACCCCAAAGTTTAGGGCTGCTCTGTTTCCAAGAACCTCCACTGCGGTACACCTGAAATATCCCAGGAAAGAGAAAAATGGATAAAGAAGTTGTGGTACTTATGCACAATGGAATATCACTCAGCCATGAAATCAGTGTCATAAGGCTAGTAGCAGCATGATGAGTGGATTTAGGGACGATGACTCTAAGTGAAGTAAGTCACACAGAAAAGGACACTTATCCCAAGATATCACTTATAGAGGGAATGTCAACATCGCTACACCTGAACTGAATTCCAAAACAAAACAGAGTCACACATTTAGAAAACAAACTATGGCTGATTAACGGGAAAGGTGAGGTGGGGCGATGCATAAAACCAGGGTTTGAAATTAGCTCAGATACCGTTCCACAAGCCAAATATGTAATAGACAAGACCTACTCCCTGCTCAGTGAACTGGACTCAACACCCCCTATTCACCGCCCAAGAATATATCTGACTAGGAAGAGTCTTAAAACCTATGTATTGATATCTCTCTGGAAGTGAATCAAGAGGGTGTAAAGCGGCACAAACACAGCAGGGAAAAGCAGCTAAACCCCATTATAAAAATAGATTACTTAAAAAAAAAAAACCCCAGAAAACAAAGACAGTGAAAGAGAGAGAAATTCTTACAAAATCCGTTCAGGGGCTCTGATGCAACCTGGATTGACCATACCTAGACCCACAGCTGGATGAGACATAAGGCTGGACACTCTTGGGGCTGAGAGGATTGGTGAGGTTGGGTGAGCAAACGCAGACCCTTTAAAGTAATAGTGCGTGGTACCCATGCCATGGGTCCCAAATCTCCAGGTTCAAGGGCATCTTCCTACATCGAAAACATGCCTGGGAAACCCAGAAGATGGTACACCGTGAGATCGGGAAAGGTTTCTAAAACGCACCTCATTTCTCCTCTCCTTGTGCTCGGGTTCGCCATTCCAGCCGCTTCACTAACAATCTCCCTACTTGGAGAATCAGCACCGTTGACCTCCTGTTTCGTACAGGTCGCAATTTGTCCTGAGGATGAACGGGAAGAGGGGGAACCATTGAGAGACTAGCTCTAGGTGTTGGGACAGGCACAGGTCACTCTATTTTCCCATCAGGAAGAAGAATGAACCACAGGCTCAGCCTGCCCCCCGGAACCAGAATAGGGCCTGAAGCAATCCTGCGCTTTTGCGGCCAGCTCCCAAAAAAGCGAGTTGACAAATGGAGCTCAGGGGCACTGCAATTCACAAACCTGCAGAGTTAGAAATGATGACTCTCGTCCACAAATATATTGAGGGAAGGAAACGAAGAGGATTTGAAAGCAAGGCAGAATTGCAGGAAACAGATTTCAGGAGGTAGATTCGATTCGCCTTGAAAGCACATGAAAAGCGGCAAAGCGTTGACAATGATGCCCTTGGCCAAACAGGGCGTATGCGTTTTTTCCTGAATATATTCAGGAAAAAACGCATACGCCCTGTTTGGCCAACCAAGCAAGCCGGAAAGGCAAATCGGCGCTACAAAGAAGTCTCGCTAGCCAGCGGTCAAAAGGGCCATGCTGAAAAAAGTGTAAAAACCAGAAATGCAGGACAGGCCATGGAGACACGGGAGCCTTGCTACGCTGATGGGCGGGATGGAAATTGCCAACAGCCACACTGGAGAAGTGTACGCTGCGTCCTGAAACATGGAATAGACACAGCTGAGAGAGCATAGGGCACTTCCACTCATGGGCGTAGAAATCGGGAAACCTAAAAATCAACACGACACAGGCACCCCAAAGTTTAGGGCTGCTCTGTTTCCAAGAACCTCCACTTCGGTACACCTTAAATATCCCAGGAAAGAAAAAAACGGATAAAGAAGTTGTGGTACTTATGCACAATGGAATATCACTCAGCCATGAAATCAGTGTCATAAGGCTAGTAGCAGCATGATGAGTGGATTTAGGGACGATGACTCTAAGTGAAGTAAGTCACACAGAAAAGGACACTTATCCCAAGATATCACTTATAGAGGGAATGTCAACATCGCTACACCTGAACTGAATTCCAAAACAGAACAGAGTCACACATTTAGAAAACACACTATGGCTGCTTAACGGGAAAGGTGAGGCGGGGCGATGCATAAAACAAGGGTTTGAAATTAGCTCACATACCGTTCCAGAAGCCAAATATGTAATAGACAAGACCTACTCCCTGCTCAGTGAACTAGACCCAACACCCCCTATTCACCGCCCAAAAATATATCTGACTAGGAAGAGTCTTAAAACCTATGTATTGATGTATTGATATGTACTGATATCTCTCTGGAAGTGAATCAAGAGGGTGTAAAGCGGCATAAACACAGCAGGAAAAAGCAGCTAAACCCCATTATAAAAATAGATTACTTAAAAAAAAAAGCCATAAAACAAAGACAGTGAAAGAGAGAGAAATTCTTACAAAATCCGTTCAGGGGCTCTGATGCAACCTGGATTGACCACATCTAGACCCACAGCTGGATGAGACATAAGGCTGGACACTCTTGGGGCTGAGAGGATTGGTGAGGTTGGGTGAGCAAACGCAGACCCTTTAAAGTAATAGTGCGTGGTACCCATGCCATGGGTCCCAAATCTCCAGGTTCAAGGGCATCTTCCTACATCGAAAACATGCCTGGGAAACCCAGAAGATGGTACACCGTGTGATCGGGAAAGGTTTCTAAAACGCACCTCATTTCTCCTCTCCTTGTGCTCGGGTTCGCCATTCCAGCCGCTTCACTAACAATCTCCCTACTTGGAGAATCAGCACCGTTGACCTCCTGTTTCGTACAGGTCGCAATTTGTGCTGAGGATGAACGGGAAGAGGGGGAACCAATGAGAGACTAGCTCTAGGTGTTGGGACAGGCACAGGTCACTCTATTTTCCCATCAGGAAGAAGAATGAACCACAGGCTCAGCCTGCCCCCCGGAACCAGAATAGGGCCTGAAGCAATCCTGCGCTTTTGCGGCCAGCTCCCAAAAAAGCGAGTTGACAAATGGAGCTCAGGGGCACTGCAATTCACAAACCTGCAGAGTTAGAAATGATGACTCTCGTCCACAAATATATTGAGGGAAGGCAACGAAGAGGATTTGAAAGCAAGGCAGAATTGCAGGAAACAGATTTCAGGAGGTAGATTCGACTCGCCTTGAAAGCACATGAAAAGCGGCAAAGCGTTGACAATGATGCCCTTGGCCAAAAAGGGCGTATGCGTTTTTTCCTGAATATATTCAGGAAAAAACGCATACGCCCTTTTTGGCCAACCAAGCAAGCCGGAAAGGCAAATCGGCGCTACAAAGAAGTCTCGCTTGCCAGCGGTCCAAAGGGCCATGCTGAAAAAAGTGTAAAAACCAGAAATGCAGGACAGGCCATGGAGACATGGGAGCCTTGCTACGCTGATGGGCGGGATGGAAATTGCCAACAGCCACTCTGGAGAAGTGTACGCTGCGTCCTGAAACATGTAATAGACACAGCTGAGAGAGCACAGGGCACTTCCACTCATAGGCGTAGAACTCGGGAAACCTAAAAATCAACAAGACACAGGCACCCCAAAGTTTAGGGCTGCTCTGTTTCCAAGAACCTCCACTTCGGTACACCTGAAATATCCCAGGAAAGAGAAAAATGGATAAAGAAGCTGTGGTACTTATGCACAATGGAATATCACTCAGCCATGAAATCAGTGTCATAAGGCTAGTAGCAGCATGATGAGTGGATTTAGGGACGATGACTCTAAGTGAAGTAAGTCACACAGAAAAGGACACTTATCCCAAGATATCACTTATAGAGGGAATGTCAACATCGCTACACCTGAACTGAATTCCAAAACAGAACAGAGTCACACATTTAGAAAACACACTATGGCTGCTTAACGGGAAAGGTGAGGCGGGGCGATGCATAAAACAAGGGTTTGAAATTAGCTCACATACCGTTCCAGAAGCCAAATATGTAATAGACAAGACCTACTCCCTGCTCAGTGAACTAGACCCAACGACCCCTATTCACCGCCCAAAAATATATCTGACTAGGAAGAGTCTTAAAACCTATGTATTGATGTATTGATATGTATTGATATGTACTGATATCTCTCTGGAAGTGAATCAAGAGGGTGTAAAGCGGCATAAACACAGCAGGAAAAAGCAGCTAAACCCCATTTGAAAAATAGATTACTTTAAAAAAAAAGCCATAAAACAAAGACAGTGAAAGAGAGAGAAATTCTTACAAAATCCGTTCAGGGGCTCTGATGCAACCTGGATTGACCACATCTAGACCCACAGCTGGATGAGACATAAGGCTGGACACTCTTGGGGCTGAGAGGATTGGTGAGGTTGGGTGAGCAAACGCAGACCCTTTAAAGTAATAGTGCGTGGTACCCATGCCATGGGTCCCAAATCTCCAGGTTCAAGGGCATCTTCCTAAATCGAAAACATGCCTGGGAAACCCAGAAGATGGTACACCGTGTGATCGGGAAAGGTTTCTAAAACGCACCTCATTTCTCCTCTCCTTGTGCTCGGGTTCGCCATTCCAGCCGCTTCACTAACAATCTCCCTACTTGGAGAATCAGCACCGTTGACCTCCTGTTTCGTACAGGTCGCAATTTGTCCTGAGGATGAACGGGAAGAGGGGGAACCAATGAGAGACTAGCTCTAGGTGTTGGGACAGGCACAGGTCACTCTATTTTCCCATCAGGAAGAAGAATGAACCACAGGCTCAGCCTGCCCCCCGGAACCAGAATAGGGCCTGAAGCAATCCTGCGCTTTTGCGGCCAGCTCCCAAAAAGGCGAGTTGACAAATGGAGCTCAGGGGCACTGCAATTCACAAACCTGCAGAGTTAGAAATGATGACTCTCGTCCACAAATATATTGAGGGAAGGCAACGAAGAGGATTTGAAAGCAAGGCAGAATTGCAGGAAACAGATTTCAGGAGGTCGATTCGACTCGCCTTGAAAGCACATGAGGAGCGGCAAAGCGTTGACAATGATGCCCTTGGCCAAAAAGGGCGTATGCGTTTTTTCCTGAATATATTCAGGAAAAAACGCATACGCCCTTTTTGGCCAACCAAGCAAGCCGGAAAGGCAAATCGGCGCTACAAAGAAGTCTCGCTTGCCAGCGGTCCAAAGGGCCATGCTGAAAAAAGTGTAAAAACCAGAAATGCAGGACAGGCCATGGAGACATGGGAGCCTTGCTACGCTGATGGGCGGGATGGAAATTGCCAACAGCCACTCTGGAGAAGTGTACGCTGCGTCCTGAAACATGGAATAGACACAGCTGAGAGAGCATAGGGCACTTCCACTCATGGGCGTAGAACTCGGGAAACCTAAAAATCAACAAGACACAGGCACCCCAAAGTTTAGGGCTGCTCTGTTTCCAAGAACCTCCACTTCGGTACACCTTAAATATCCCAGGAAAGAGAAAAATGGATAAAGAAGTTGTGGTACTTATGCACAATGGAATATCACTCAGCCATGAAATCAGTGTCATAAGGCTAGTAGCAGCATGATGAGTGGATTTAGGGACGATGACTCTAAGTGAAGTAAGTCACACAGAAAAGGACACTTATCCCAAGATATCACTTATAGAGGGAATGTCAACATCGCTACACCTGAACTGAATTCCAAAACAGAACAGAGTCACACATTTAGAAAACACACTATGGCTGCTTAACGGGAAAGGTGAGGCGGGGCGATGCATAAAACAAGGGTTTGAAATTAGCTCACATACCGTTCCAGAAGCCAAATATGTAATAGACAAGACCTACTCCCTGCTCAGTGAACTAGACCCAACACCCCCTATTCACCGCCCAAAAATATATCTGACTAGGAAGAGTCTTAAAACCTATGTATTGATGTATTGATATGTATTGATATGTACTGATATCTCTCTGGAAGTGAATCAAGAGGGTGTAAAGCAGCATAAACACAGCAGGAAAAAGCAGCTAAACCCCATTATAAAAATACATTACTTAAAAAAAAAGCCATAAAACAAAGACAGTGAAAGAGAGAGAAATTCTTACAAAATCCGTTCAGGGGCTCTGATGCAACCTGGATTGACCATATCTAGACCCACAGCTGGATGAGACATAAGGCTGGACACTCTTGGGGCTGAGAGGATTGGTGAGGTTGGGTGAGCAAACGCAGACCCTTTAAAGTAATAGTGCGTGGTACCCATGCCATGGGTCCCAAATCTCCAGGTTCAAGGGCATCTTCCTACATCGAAAACATGCCTGGGAAACCCAGAAGATGGTACACCGTGTGATCGGGAAAGGTTTCAAAAACGCACCTCATTTCTCCTCTCCTTGTGCTCGGGTTCGCCATTCCAGCCGCTTCACTAACAATCTCCCTACTTGGAGAATCAGCACCGTTGACCTCCTGTTTCGTACAGGTCGCAATTTGTCCTGAGGATGAACGGGAAGAGGGGGAACCAATGAGAGACTAGCTCTAGGTGTTGGGACAGGCACAGGTCACTCTATTTTCCCATCAGGAAGAAGAATGAACCACAGGCTCAGCCTGCCCCCCGGAACCAGAATAGGGCCTGAAGCAATCCTGCGCTTTTGCGGCCAGCTCCCAAAAAAGCGAGTTGACAAATGGAGCTCAGGGGCACTGCAATTCACAAACCTGCAGAGTTCGAAATGATGACTCTCGTCCACAAATATATTGAGGGAAGGCAACAAAGAGGATTTGAAAGCAAGGCAGAATTGCAGGAAACAGATTTCAGGAGGTAGATTCGACTCGCCTTGAAAGCACATGAGGAGCGGCAAAACGTTGACAATGATGCCCTTGGCCAAAAAGGGCGTATGCGTTTTTTCCTGAATATATTCAGGAAAAAACGCATACGCCCTTTTTGGCCAACCAAGCAAGCCGGAAAGGCAAATCGGCGCTACAAAGAAGTCTCGCTTGCCAGCGGTCCAAAGGGCCATGCTGAAAAAAGTGTAAAAACCAGAAATGCAGGACAGGCCATGGAGACATGGGAGCCTTGCTACGCTGATGGGCGGGATGGAAATTGCCAACAGCCTCTCTGGAGAAGTGTACGCTGCGTCCTGAAACATGTAATAGACACAGCTGAGAGAGCACAGGGCACTTCCACTCATGGGCGTAGAACTCGGGAAACCTAAAAATCAACAAGACACAGGCACCCCAAAGTTTAGGGCTGCTCTGTTTCCAAAAACCTCCACTTCGGTACACCTGAAATATCCCAGGAAAGAGAAAAATGGATAAAGAAGTTGTGGTACTTATGCACAATGGAATATCACTCAGCCATGAAATCAGTGTCATAAGGCTAGTAGCAGCATGATGAGTGGATTTAGGGACGATGACTCTAAGTGAAGTAAGTCACACAGAAAAGGACACTTATCCCAAGATATCACTTATAGAGGGAATGTCAACATCGCTACACCTGAACTGAATTCCAAAACAGAACAGAGTCACACATTTAGAAAACACACTATGGCTGCTTAACGGGAAAGGTGAGGCGGGGCGATGCATAAAACAAGGGTTTGAAATTAGCTCACATACCGTTCCAGAAGCCAAATATGTAATAGACAAGACCTACTCCCTGCTCAGTGAACTAGACCCAACACCCCCTATTCACCGCCCAAAAATATATCTGACTAGGAACAGTCTTAAAACCTATGTATTGATATCTCTCTGGAAGTGAATCAAGAGGGTGTAAAGCGGCATAAACACAGCAGGGAAAAGCAGCTAAACCCCATTTGAAAAATAGATTACTTAAAAAAAAAACCCCAGAAAACAAAGACAGTGAAAGAGAGAGAAATTCTTCCAAAATCCGTTCAGGGGCTCTGATGCAACCTGGATTGACCATATCTAGACCCACAGCTGGATGAGACATAAGGCTGGACACTCTTGGGGCTGAGAGGATTGGCGAGATTGGGTGAGCAAACACAGACCCTTTAAAGTAATAGTGCGTGGTACCCATGCCGTGGGTCCCAAATCTCCAGGTTCAAGGGCATCTTCCTACATCGAAAACATGCCTGGGAAACCCAGAAGATGGTATAACGTGTGATCGGGAAAGGTTTCTAAAACGCACCTCATTTCTCCTCTCCTTGTGCTCAGGTTCGCCATTCCAGCCGCTTCACTAACAATCTCCCTACTTGGAGAATCAGCACCGTTGACCTCCTGTTTCGTACAGGTCTCAATTTGTCCTGAGGATGAACGGGAAGAGGGGGAACCAATGAGAGACTAGCTCTAGGTGTTGGGACAGGCACAGGTCACTCTATTTTCCCATCATGAAGAAGAATGAACCACAGGCTCAGCCTGCCCCCCGGAACCAGAATAGGGCCTGAAGCAATCCTGCGCTTTTGCGGCCAGCTCCCAAAAAAGCGAGTTGACAAATGGAGCTCAGGGGCACTGCAATTCACAAAACTGCAGAGTTAGAAATGATGACTCTCGTCCACAAATATATTGAGGGAAGGCAACGAAGAGGATTTGAAAGCAAGGCAGAATTGCAGGAAACAGATTTCAGGAGGTAGATTCGACTCGCCTTGAAAGCACTTGAAAAGCGGCAAAGCGTTGACAATGATGCCCTTGGCCAAAACGGGCGTATGCGTTTTTTCCTGAATATATTCAGGAAAAAACGCATACGCCCGTTTTGGCCAACGAAGCAAGCAGGAAAGGCAAATCGGCGCTACAAAGAAGTCTCGCTTGCCAGCGGTAAAAAGGGCCATGCTGAAAAAAGTGTAAAAACCAGAAATGCAGGACAGGCCATGGAGACACGGGAGCCTTGCTACGCTGATGGGCGGGATGGAAATTGCCAACAGCCACTCTGGAGAAGTGTACGCTGCGTCCTGAAACATGGAATAGACACAGCTGAGAGAGCATAGGGCACTTCCACTCATGGGCGTAGAAATCGGGAAACCTAAAAATCAACAAGACACAGGCACCCCAAACTTTAGGGCTGCTCTGTTTCCAAGAACCTCCACTTCGGTACACCTGAAATATCCCAGGAAAGAGAAAAATGGATAAAGAAGTTGTGGTACTTATGCACAATGGAATATCACTCAGCCATGAAATCAGTGTCATAAGGCTAGTAGCAGCATGATGAGTGGATTTAGGGACGATGACTCTAAGTGAAGTAAGTCACACAGAAAAGGACACTTATCCCAAGATATCACTTATAGAGGGAATGTCAACATCGCTACACCTGAACTGAATTCCAAAACAGAACAGAGTCACACATTTAGAAAACACACTATGGCTGCTTAACGGGAAAGGTGAGGCAGGGCGATGCATAAAACAAGGGTTTGAAATTAGCTCACATACCGTTCCAGAAGCCAAATATGTAATAGACAAGACCTACTCCCTGCTCAGTGATCTAGACCCAACACCCCCTATTCACCGCCCAAAAATATATCTGACTAGGAAGAGTCTTAAAACCTATGTATTGATGTATTGATATGTATTGATATGTACTGATATCTCTCTGGAAGTGAATCAAGAGGGTGTAAAGCGGCATAAACACAGCAGGCAAAAGCAGCTAAACCCCATTTGAAAAATAGATTACTTAAAAAAAAACCCCATAAAACAAAGACAGTGAAAGAGAGAGAAATTCTTCCAAAATCCGTTCAGGGGCTCTGATGCAACCTGGATTGACCATATCTAGACCCACAGCTGGATGAGACATAAGGCTGGACACTCTTGGGGCTGAGAGGATTGGTGAGGTTGGGTGAGCAAACGCAGACCCGTTAAAGTAATAGTGCGTGGTACCCATGCCGTGGGTCCCAAATCTCCAGGTTCAAGGGCATCTTCCTAAATCGAAAACATGCTTGGGAAACCCAGAAGATGGTACACCGTGTGATCGGGAAAGGTTTCTAAAACGCACCTCATTTCTCCTCTCCTTGTGCTCGGGTTCGCCATTCCAGCCGCTTCACTAACAATCTCCCTACTTGGAGAATCAGCACCGTTGACCTCCTGTTTCGTACAGGTCGCAATTTGTCCTGAGGATGAACGGGAAGAGGGGGAACCAATGAGAGACTAGCTCTAGGTGTTGGGACAGGCACAGGTCACTCTATTTTCCCATCAGGAAGAAGAATGAACCACAGGCTCAGCCTGCCCCCCGGAACCAGAATAGGGCCTGAAGCAATCCTGCGCTTTTGCGGCCAGCTCCCAAAAAAGCGAGTTGACAAATGGAGTTCAGGGACACTGCAGTTCACAAAACTGCAGAGTTAGAAATGATGACTCTCGTCCACAAATATATTGAGGGAAGGCAACGAAGAGGATTTGAAAGCAAGGCAGAATTGCAGGAAACAGATTTCAGGAGGTAGATTCGACTCGCCTTGAAAGCACATGAGGAGCGGCAAAGCGTTGACAATGATGCCCTTGGCCAAAAAGGGCGTATGCGTTTTTTCCTGAATATATTCAGGAAAAAACGCATACGCCCTTTTTGGCCAACCAAGCAAGCCGGAAAGGCAAATCGGCGCTACAAAGAAGTCTCGCTTGCCAGCGGTCAAAAGGGCCATGCTGAAAAAAGTGTAAAAACCAGAAATGCAGGACAGGCCATGGAGACACGGGAACCTTGCTACGCTGATGGGCGGGATGGAAATTGCCAACAGCCACTCTGGAGAAGTGTACGCTGCGTCCTGAAACATGGAATAGACACAGCTGAGAGAGCATAGGGCACTTCCACTCATGGGCGTAGAAATCGGGAAACCTAAAAATCAACAAGACACAGGCACCCCAAAGTTTAGGGCTGCGCTGTTTCCAAGAACCTCCACTTCGGTACACCTGAAATATCCCAGGAAAGAGAAAAATGGATAAAGAAGCTGTGGTACTTATGCACAATGGAATATCACTCAGCCATGAAATCAGTGTCATAAGGCTAGTAGCAGCATGATGAGTGGATTTAGGGACGATGACTCTAAGTGAAGTAAGTCACACAGAAAAGGACACTTATCCCAAGATATCACTTATAGAGGGAATGTCAACATCGCTACACCTGAACTGAATTCCAAAACAGAACAGAGTCACACATTTAGAAAACACACTATGGCTGCTTAACGGGAAAGGTGAGGCGGGGCGATGCATAAAACAAGGGTTTGAAATTAGCTCACATACCGTTCCAGAAGCCAAATATGTAATAGACAAGACCTACTCCCTGCTCAGTGAACTAGACCCAACGACCCCTATTCACCGCCCAAAAATATATCTGACTAGGAAGAGTCTTAAAACCTATGTATTGATGTATTGATATGTATTGATATGTACTGATATCTCTCTGGAAGTGAATCAAGAGGGTGTAAAGCGGCATAAACACAGCAGGAAAAAGCAGCTAAACCCCATTTGAAAAATAGATTACTTTAAAAAAAAAGCCATAAAACAAAGACAGTGAAAGAGAGAGAAATTCTTACAAAATCCGTTCAGGGGCTCTGATGCAACCTGGATTGACCACATCTAGACCCACAGCTGGATGAGACATAAGGCTGGACACTCTTGGGGCTGAGAGGATTGGTGAGGTTGGGTGAGCAAACGCAGACCCTTTAAAGTAATAGTGCGTGGTACCCATGCCATGGGTCCCAAATCTCCAGGTTCAAGGGCATCTTCCTAAATCGAAAACATGCCTGGGAAACCCAGAAGATGGTACACCGTGTGATCGGGAAAGGTTTCTAAAACGCACCTCATTTCTCCTCTCCTTGTGCTCGGGTTCGCCATTCCAGCCGCTTCACTAACAATCTCCCTACTTGGAGAATCAGCACCGTTGACCTCCTGTTTCGTACAGGTCGCAATTTGTCCTGAGGATGAACGGGAAGAGGGGGAACCAATGAGAGACTAGCTCTAGGTGTTGGGACAGGCACAGGTCACTCTATTTTCCCATCAGGAAGAAGAATGAACCACAGGCTCAGCCTGCCCCCCGGAACCAGAATAGGGCCTGAAGCAATCCTGCGCTTTTGCGGCCAGCTCCCAAAAAGGCGAGTTGACAAATGGAGCTCAGGGGCACTGCAATTCACAAACCTGCAGAGTTAGAAATGATGACTCTCGTCCACAAATATATTGAGGGAAGGCAACGAAGAGGATTTGAAAGCAAGGCAGAATTGCAGGAAACAGATTTCAGGAGGTCGATTCGACTCGCCTTGAAAGCACATGAGGAGCGGCAAAGCGTTGACAATGATGCCCTTGGCCAAAAAGGGCGTATGCGTTTTTTCCTGAATATATTCAGGAAAAAACGCATACGCCCTTTTTGGCCAACCAAGCAAGCCGGAAAGGCAAATCGGCGCTACAAAGAAGTCTCGCTTGCCAGCGGTCCAAAGGGCCATGCTGAAAAAAGTGTAAAAACCAGAAATGCAGGACAGGCCATGGAGACATGGGAGCCTTGCTACGCTGATGGGCGGGATGGAAATTGCCAACAGCCACTCTGGAGAAGTGTACGCTGCGTCCTGAAACATGGAATAGACACAGCTGAGAGAGCATAGGGCACTTCCACTCATGGGCGTAGAACTCGGGAAACCTAAAAATCAACAAGACACAGGCACCCCAAAGTTTAGGGCTGCTCTGTTTCCAAGAACCTCCACTTCGGTACACCTTAAATATCCCAGGAAAGAGAAAAATGGATAAAGAAGTTGTGGTACTTATGCACAATGGAATATCACTCAGCCATGAAATCAGTGTCATAAGGCTAGTAGCAGCATGATGAGTGGATTTAGGGACGATGACTCTAAGTGAAGTAAGTCACACAGAAAAGGACACTTATCCCAAGATATCACTTATAGAGGGAATGTCAACATCGCTACACCTGAACTGAATTCCAAAACAGAACAGAGTCACACATTTAGAAAACACACTATGGCTGCTTAACGGGAAAGGTGAGGCGGGGCGATGCATAAAACAAGGGTTTGAAATTAGCTCACATACCGTTCCAGAAGCCAAATATGTAATAGACAAGACCTACTCCCTGCTCAGTGAACTAGACCCAACACCCCCTATTCACCGCCCAAAAATATATCTGACTAGGAAGAGTCTTAAAACCTATGTATTGATGTATTGATATGTATTGATATGTACTGATATCTCTCTGGAAGTGAATCAAGAGGGTGTAAAGCAGCATAAACACAGCAGGAAAAAGCAGCTAAACCCCATTATAAAAATACATTACTTAAAAAAAAAGCCATAAAACAAAGACAGTGAAAGAGAGAGAAATTCTTACAAAATCCGTTCAGGGGCTCTGATGCAACCTGGATTGACCATATCTAGACCCACAGCTGGATGAGACATAAGGCTGGACACTCTTGGGGCTGAGAGGATTGGTGAGGTTGGGTGAGCAAACGCAGACCCTTTAAAGTAATAGTGCGTGGTACCCATGCCATGGGTCCCAAATCTCCAGGTTCAAGGGCATCTTCCTACATCGAAAACATGCCTGGGAAACCCAGAAGATGGTACACCGTGTGATCGGGAAAGGTTTCAAAAACGCACCTCATTTCTCCTCTCCTTGTGCTCGGGTTCGCCATTCCAGCCGCTTCACTAACAATCTCCCTACTTGGAGAATCAGCACCGTTGACCTCCTGTTTCGTACAGGTCGCAATTTGTCCTGAGGATGAACGGGAAGAGGGGGAACCAATGAGAGACTAGCTCTAGGTGTTGGGACAGGCACAGGTCACTCTATTTTCCCATCAGGAAGAAGAATGAACCACAGGCTCAGCCTGCCCCCCGGAACCAGAATAGGGCCTGAAGCAATCCTGCGCTTTTGCGGCCAGCTCCCAAAAAAGCGAGTTGACAAATGGAGCTCAGGGGCACTGCAATTCACAAACCTGCAGAGTTCGAAATGATGACTCTCGTCCACAAATATATTGAGGGAAGGCAACAAAGAGGATTTGAAAGCAAGGCAGAATTGCAGGAAACAGATTTCAGGAGGTAGATTCGACTCGCCTTGAAAGCACATGAGGAGCGGCAAAACGTTGACAATGATGCCCTTGGCCAAAAAGGGCGTATGCGTTTTTTCCTGAATATATTCAGGAAAAAACGCATACGCCCTTTTTGGCCAACCAAGCAAGCCGGAAAGGCAAATCGGCGCTACAAAGAAGTCTCGCTTGCCAGCGGTCCAAAGGGCCATGCTGAAAAAAGTGTAAAAACCAGAAATGCAGGACAGGCCATGGAGACATGGGAGCCTTGCTACGCTGATGGGCGGGATGGAAATTGCCAACAGCCTCTCTGGAGAAGTGTACGCTGCGTCCTGAAACATGTAATAGACACAGCTGAGAGAGCACAGGGCACTTCCACTCATGGGCGTAGAACTCGGGAAACCTAAAAATCAACAAGACACAGGCACCCCAAAGTTTAGGGCTGCTCTGTTTCCAAAAACCTCCACTTCGGTACACCTGAAATATCCCAGGAAAGAGAAAAATGGATAAAGAAGTTGTGGTACTTATGCACAATGGAATATCACTCAGCCATGAAATCAGTGTCATAAGGCTAGTAGCAGCATGATGAGTGGATTTAGGGACGATGACTCTAAGTGAAGTAAGTCACACAGAAAAGGACACTTATCCCAAGATATCACTTATAGAGGGAATGTCAACATCGCTACACCTGAACTGAATTCCAAAACAGAACAGAGTCACACATTTAGAAAACACACTATGGCTGCTTAACGGGAAAGGTGAGGCGGGGCGATGCATAAAACAAGGGTTTGAAATTAGCTCACATACCGTTCCAGAAGCCAAATATGTAATAGACAAGACCTACTCCCTGCTCAGTGAACTAGACCCAACACCCCCTATTCACCGCCCAAAAATATATCTGACTAGGAACAGTCTTAAAACCTATGTATTGATATCTCTCTGGAAGTGAATCAAGAGGGTGTAAAGCGGCATAAACACAGCAGGGAAAAGCAGCTAAACCCCATTTGAAAAATAGATTACTTAAAAAAAAAACCCCAGAAAACAAAGACAGTGAAAGAGAGAGAAATTCTTCCAAAATCCGTTCAGGGGCTCTGATGCAACCTGGATTGACCATATCTAGACCCACAGCTGGATGAGACATAAGGCTGGACACTCTTGGGGCTGAGAGGATTGGCGAGATTGGGTGAGCAAACACAGACCCTTTAAAGTAATAGTGCGTGGTACCCATGCCGTGGGTCCCAAATCTCCAGGTTCAAGGGCATCTTCCTACATCGAAAACATGCCTGGGAAACCCAGAAGATGGTATAACGTGTGATCGGGAAAGGTTTCTAAAACGCACCTCATTTCTCCTCTCCTTGTGCTCAGGTTCGCCATTCCAGCCGCTTCACTAACAATCTCCCTACTTGGAGAATCAGCACCGTTGACCTCCTGTTTCGTACAGGTCTCAATTTGTCCTGAGGATGAACGGGAAGAGGGGGAACCAATGAGAGACTAGCTCTAGGTGTTGGGACAGGCACAGGTCACTCTATTTTCCCATCATGAAGAAGAATGAACCACAGGCTCAGCCTGCCCCCCGGAACCAGAATAGGGCCTGAAGCAATCCTGCGCTTTTGCGGCCAGCTCCCAAAAAAGCGAGTTGACAAATGGAGCTCAGGGGCACTGCAATTCACAAAACTGCAGAGTTAGAAATGATGACTCTCGTCCACAAATATATTGAGGGAAGGCAACGAAGAGGATTTGAAAGCAAGGCAGAATTGCAGGAAACAGATTTCAGGAGGTAGATTCGACTCGCCTTGAAAGCACTTGAAAAGCGGCAAAGCGTTGACAATGATGCCCTTGGCCAAAACGGGCGTATGCGTTTTTTCCTGAATATATTCAGGAAAAAACGCATACGCCCGTTTTGGCCAACGAAGCAAGCAGGAAAGGCAAATCGGCGCTACAAAGAAGTCTCGCTTGCCAGCGGTAAAAAGGGCCATGCTGAAAAAAGTGTAAAAACCAGAAATGCAGGACAGGCCATGGAGACACGGGAGCCTTGCTACGCTGATGGGCGGGATGGAAATTGCCAACAGCCACTCTGGAGAAGTGTACGCTGCGTCCTGAAACATGGAATAGACACAGCTGAGAGAGCATAGGGCACTTCCACTCATGGGCGTAGAAATCGGGAAACCTAAAAATCAACAAGACACAGGCACCCCAAACTTTAGGGCTGCTCTGTTTCCAAGAACCTCCACTTCGGTACACCTGAAATATCCCAGGAAAGAGAAAAATGGATAAAGAAGTTGTGGTACTTATGCACAATGGAATATCACTCAGCCATGAAATCAGTGTCATAAGGCTAGTAGCAGCATGATGAGTGGATTTAGGGACGATGACTCTAAGTGAAGTAAGTCACACAGAAAAGGACACTTATCCCAAGATATCACTTATAGAGGGAATGTCAACATCGCTACACCTGAACTGAATTCCAAAACAGAACAGAGTCACACATTTAGAAAACACACTATGGCTGCTTAACGGGAAAGGTGAGGCAGGGCGATGCATAAAACAAGGGTTTGAAATTAGCTCACATACCGTTCCAGAAGCCAAATATGTAATAGACAAGACCTACTCCCTGCTCAGTGATCTAGACCCAACACCCCCTATTCACCGCCCAAAAATATATCTGACTAGGAAGAGTCTTAAAACCTATGTATTGATGTATTGATATGTATTGATATGTACTGATATCTCTCTGGAAGTGAATCAAGAGGGTGTAAAGCGGCATAAACACAGCAGGCAAAAGCAGCTAAACCCCATTTGAAAAATAGATTACTTAAAAAAAAACCCCATAAAACAAAGACAGTGAAAGAGAGAGAAATTCTTCCAAAATCCGTTCAGGGGCTCTGATGCAACCTGGATTGACCATATCTAGACCCACAGCTGGATGAGACATAAGGCTGGACACTCTTGGGGCTGAGAGGATTGGTGAGGTTGGGTGAGCAAACGCAGACCCGTTAAAGTAATAGTGCGTGGTACCCATGCCGTGGGTCCCAAATCTCCAGGTTCAAGGGCATCTTCCTAAATCGAAAACATGCTTGGGAAACCCAGAAGATGGTACACCGTGTGATCGGGAAAGGTTTCAAAAACGCACCTCATTTCTCCTCTCCTTGTGCTCGGGTTCGCCATTCCAGCCGCTTCACTAACAATCTCCCTACTTGGAGAATCAGCACCGTTGACCTCCTGTTTCGTACAGGTCGCAATTTGTCCTGAGGATGAACGGGAAGAGGGGGAACCAATGAGAGACTAGCTCTAGGTGTTGGGACAGGCACAGGTCACTCTATTTTCCCATCAGGAAGAAGAATGAACCACAGGCTCAGCCTGCCCCCCGGAACCAGAATAGGGCCTGAAGCAATCCTGCGCTTTTGCGGCCAGCTCCCAAAAAAGCGAGTTGACAAATGGAGCTCAGGGGCACTGCAATTCACAAACCTGCAGAGTTCGAAATGATGACTCTCGTCCACAAATATATTGAGGGAAGGCAACGAAGAGGATTTGAAAGCAAGGCAGAATTGCAGGAAACAGATTTCAGGAGGTAGATTCGACTCGCCTTGAAAGCACATGAGGAGCGGCAAAACGTTGACAATGATGCCCTTGGCCAAAAAGGGCGTATGCGTTTTTTCCTGAATATATTCAGGAAAAAACGCATACGCCCTTTTTGGCCAACCAAGCAAGCCGGAAAGGCAAATCGGCGCTACAAAGAAGTCTCGCTTGCCAGCGGTCAAAAGGGCCATGCTGAAAAAAGTGTAAAAACCAGAAATGCAGGACAGGCCATGGAGACATGGGAGCCTTGCTACGCTGATGGGCGGGATGGAAATTGCCAACAGCCACTCTGGAGAAGTGTACGCTGCGTCCTGAAACATGTAATAGACACAGCTAAGAGAGCATAGGGCACTTCCACTCATGGGCGTAGAACTCGGGAAACCTAAAAATCAACAAGACACAGGCACCCCAAAGTTTAGGGCTGCTCTGTTTCCAAGAACCTCCACTGCGGTACACCTGAAATATCCCAGGAAAGAGAAAAATGGATAAAGAAGTTGTGGTACTTATGCACAATGGAATATCACTCAGCCATGAAATCAGTGTCATAAGGCTAGTAGCAGCATGATGAGTGGATTTAGGGACGATGACTCTAAGTGAAGTAAGTCACACAGAAAAGGACACTTATCCCAAGATATCACTTATAGAGGGAATGTCAACATCGCTACACCTGAACTGAATTCCAAAACAAAACAGAGTCACACATTTAGAAAACAAGCTATGGCTGCTTAACGGGAAAGGTGAGGTGGGGCGATGCATAAAACAAGGGTTTGAAATTAGCTCAGATACCGTTACACAAGCGAAATATGTAATAGACAAGACCTACTCCCTGCTCAGTGAACTAGACCCAACATCCCCTATTCACCGCCCAAAAATATATCTGCCTAGGAAGAGTCTTAAAACCTATGTATTGATGTATAGATATGTATTGATATGTACTGATATCTCTCTGGAAGTGAATCAAGAGGGTGTAAAGCGGCACAAACACAGCAGGGAAAAGCAGCTAAACCCCATTATAAAAATAGATTACTTAAAAAAAAAAAACCCCAGAAAACAAAGACAGTGAAAGAGAGAGAAATTCTTTCAAAATCCGTTCAGGGGCTCTGATGCAACCTGGATTGACCATACCTAGACCCACAGCTGGATGAGACATAAGGCTGGACACTCTTGGGGCTGAGAGGATTGGTGAGGTTGGGTGAGCAAACGCAGACCCTTTAAAGTAATAGTGCGTGGTACCCATGCCATGGGTCCCAAATCTCCAGGTTCAAGGGCATCTTCCTACATCGAAAACATGCCTGGGAAACCCAGAAGATGGTACACCGTGAGATCGGGAAAGGTTTCTAAAACGCACCTCATTTCTCCTCTCCTTGTGCTCGGGTTCGCCATTCCAGCCGCTTCACTAACAATCTCCCTACTTGGAGAATCAGCACCGTTGACCTCCTATTTCGTACAGGTCGCAATTTGTCCTGAGGATGAACGGGAAGAGGGGGAACCATTGAGAGACTAGCTCTAGGTGTTGGGACAGGCACAGGTCACTCTATTTTCCCATCAGGAAGAAGAATGAACCACAGGCTCAGCCTGCCCCCCGGAACCAGAATAGGGCCTGAAGCAATCCTGCGCTTTTGCGGCCAGCTCCCAAAAAAGCGAGTTGACAAATGGAGCTCAGGGGCACTGCAATTCACAAACCTGCAGAGTTAGAAATGATGACTCTCGTCCACAAATATATTGAGGGAAGGAAACGAAGAGGATTTGAAAGCAAGGCAGAATTGCAGGAAACAGATTTCAGGAGGTAGATTCGATTCGCCTTGAAAGCACATGAAAAGCGGCAAAGCGTTGACAATGATGCCCTTGGCCAAACAGGGCGTATGCGTTTTTTCCTGAATATATTCAGGAAAAAACGCATACGCCCTGTTTGGCCAACCAAGCAAGCCGGAAAGGCAAATCGGCGCTACAAAGAAGTCTCGCTAGCCAGCGGTCAAAAGGGCCATGCTGAAAAAAGTGTAAAAACCAGAAATGCAGGACAGGCCATGGAGACACGGGAGCCTTGCTACGCTGATGGGCGGGATGGAAATTGCCAACAGCCACACTGGAGAAGTGTACGCTGCGTCCTGAAACATGGAATAGACACAGCTGAGAGAGCATAGGGCACTTCCACTCATGGGCGTAGAAATCGGGAAACCTAAAAATCAACACGACACAGGCACCCCAAAGTTTAGGGCTGCTCTGTTTCCAAGAACCTCCACTTCGGTACACCTTAAATATCCCAGGAAAGAAAAAAACGGATAAAGAAGTTGTGGTACTTATGCACAATGGACTATCACTCAGCCATGAAATCAGTGTCATAAGGCTAGTAGCAGCATGATGAGTGGATTTAGGGACGATGACTCTAAGTGAAGTAAGTCACACAGAAAAGGACACTTATCCCAAGATATCACTTATAGAGGGAATGTCAACATCGCTACACCTGAACTGAATTCCAAAACAGAACAGAGTCACACATTTAGAAAACACACTATGGCTGCTTAACGGGAAAGGTGAGGCGGGGCGATGCATAAAACAAGGGTTTGAAATTAGCTCACATACCGTTCCAGAAGCCAAATATGTAATAGACAAGACCTACTCCCTGCTCAGTGAACTAGACCCAACACCCCCTATTCACCGCCCAAAAATATATCTGACTAGGAAGAGTCTTAAAACCTATGTATTGATGTATTGATATGTACTGATATCTCTCTGGAAGTGAATCAAGAGGGTGTAAAGCGGCATAAACACAGCAGGAAAAAGCAGCTAAACCCCATTATAAAAATAGATTACTTAAAAAAAAAAGCCATAAAACAAAGACAGTGAAAGAGAGAGAAATTCTTACAAAATCCGTTCAGGGGCTCTGATGCAACCTGGATTGACCACATCTAGACCCACAGCTGGATGAGACATAAGGCTGGACACTCTTGGGGCTGAGAGGATTGGTGAGGTTGGGTGAGCAAACGCAGACCCTTTAAAGTAATAGTGCGTGGTACCCATGCCATGGGTCCCAAATCTCCAGGTTCAAGGGCATCTTCCTACATCGAAAACATGCCTGGGAAACCCAGAAGATGGTACACCGTGTGATCGGGAAAGGTTTCTAAAACGCACCTCATTTCTCCTCTCCTTGTGCTCGGGTTCGCCATTCCAGCCGCTTCACTAACAATCTCCCTACTTGGAGAATCAGCACCGTTGACCTCCTGTTTCGTACAGGTCGCAATTTGTGCTGAGGATGAACGGGAAGAGGGGGAACCAATGAGAGACTAGCTCTAGGTGTTGGGACAGGCACAGGTCACTCTATTTTCCCATCAGGAAGAAGAATGAACCACAGGCTCAGCCTGCCCCCCGGAACCAGAATAGGGCCTGAAGCAATCCTGCGCTTTTGCGGCCAGCTCCCAAAAAAGCGAGTTGACAAATGGAGCTCAGGGGCACTGCAATTCACAAACCTGCAGAGTTCGAAATGATGACTCTCGTCCACAAATATATTGAGGGAAGGCAACGAAGAGGATTTGAAAGCAAGGCAGAATTGCAGGAAACAGATTTCAGGAGGTAGATTCGACTCGCCTTGAAAGCACATGAAAAGCGGCAAAGCGTTGACAATGATGCCCTTGGCCAAAAACGGCGTATGCGTTTTTTCCTGAATATATTCAGGAAAAAACGCATACGCCCTTTTTGGCCAACCAAGCAAGCCGGAAAGGCAAATCGGCGCTACAAAGAAGTCTCGCTTGCCAGCGGTCCAAAGGGCCATGCTGAAAAAAGTGTAAAAACCAGAAATGCAGGACAGGCCATGGAGACATGGGAGCCTTGCTACGCTGATGGGCGGGATGGAAATTGCCAACAGCCACTCTGGAGAAGTGTACGCTGCGTCCTGAAACATGTAATAGACACAGCTGAGAGAGCACAGGGCACTTCCACTCATAGGCGTAGAACTCGGGAAACCTAAAAATCAACAAGACACAGGCACCCCAAAGTTTAGGGCTGCTCTGTTTCCAAGAACCTCCACTTCGGTACACCTGAAATATCCCAGGAAAGAGAAAAATGGATAAAGAAGCTGTGGTACTTATGCACAATGGAATATCACTCAGCCATGAAATCAGTGTCATAAGGCTAGTAGCAGCATGATGAGTGGATTTAGGGACGATGACTCTAAGTGAAGTAAGTCACACAGAAAAGGACACTTATCCCAAGATATCACTTATAGAGGGAATGTCAACATCGCTACACCTGAACTGAATTCCAAAACAGAACAGAGTCACACATTTAGAAAACACACTATGGCTGCTTAACGGGAAAGGTGAGGCGGGGCGATGCATAAAACAAGGGTTTGAAATTAGCTCACATACCGTTCCAGAAGCCAAATATGTAATAGACAAGACCTACTCCCTGCTCAGTGAACTAGACCCAACGACCCCTATTCACCGCCCAAAAATATATCTGACTAGGAAGAGTCTTAAAACCTATGTATTGATGTATTGATATGTATTGATATGTACTGATATCTCTCTGGAAGTGAATCAAGAGGGTGTAAAGCGGCATAAACACAGCAGGAAAAAGCAGCTAAACCCCATTTGAAAAATAGATTACTTTAAAAAAAAAGCCATAAAACAAAGACAGTGAAAGAGAGAGAAATTCTTACAAAATCCGTTCAGGGGCTCTGATGCAACCTGGATTGACCACATCTAGACCCACAGCTGGATGAGACATAAGGCTGGACACTCTTGGGGCTGAGAGGATTGGTGAGGTTGGGTGAGCAAACGCAGACCCTTTAAAGTAATAGTGCGTGGTACCCATGCCATGGGTCCCAAATCTCCAGGTTCAAGGGCATCTTCCTAAATCGAAAACATGCCTGGGAAACCCAGAAGATGGTACACCGTGTGATCGGGAAAGGTTTCTAAAACGCACCTCATTTCTCCTCTCCTTGTGCTCGGGTTCGCCATTCCAGCCGCTTCACTAACAATCTCCCTACTTGGAGAATCAGCACCGTTGACCTCCTGTTTCGTACAGGTCGCAATTTGTCCTGAGGATGAACGGGAAGAGGGGGAACCAATGAGAGACTAGCTCTAGGTGTTGGGACAGGCACAGGTCACTCTATTTTCCCATCAGGAAGAAGAATGAACCACAGGCTCAGCCTGCCCCCCGGAACCAGAATAGGGCCTGAAGCAATCCTGCGCTTTTGCGGCCAGCTCCCAAAAAGGCGAGTTGACAAATGGAGCTCAGGGGCACTGCAATTCACAAACCTGCAGAGTTAGAAATGATGACTCTCGTCCACAAATATATTGAGGGAAGGCAACGAAGAGGATTTGAAAGCAAGGCAGAATTGCAGGAAACAGATTTCAGGAGGTCGATTCGACTCGCCTTGAAAGCACATGAGGAGCGGCAAAGCGTTGACAATGATGCCCTTGGCCAAAAAGGGCGTATGCGTTTTTTCCTGAATATATTCAGGAAAAAACGCATACGCCCTTTTTGGCCAACCAAGCAAGCCGGAAAGGCAAATCGGCGCTACAAAGAAGTCTCGCTTGCCAGCGGTCCAAAGGGCCATGCTGAAAAAAGTGTAAAAACCAGAAATGCAGGACAGGCCATGGAGACATGGGAGCCTTGCTACGCTGATGGGCGGGATGGAAATTGCCAACAGCCACTCTGGAGAAGTGTACGCTGCGTCCTGAAACATGGAATAGACACAGCTGAGAGAGCATAGGGCACTTCCACTCATGGGCGTAGAACTCGGGAAACCTAAAAATCAACAAGACACAGGCACCCCAAAGTTTAGGGCTGCTCTGTTTCCAAGAACCTCCACTTCGGTACACCTTAAATATCCCAGGAAAGAGAAAAATGGATAAAGAAGTTGTGGTACTTATGCACAATGGAATATCACTCAGCCATGAAATCAGTGTCATAAGGCTAGTAGCAGCATGATGAGTGGATTTAGGGACGATGACTCTAAGTGAAGTAAGTCACACAGAAAAGGACACTTATCCCAAGATATCACTTATAGAGGGAATGTCAACATCGCTACACCTGAACTGAATTCCAAAACAGAACAGAGTCACACATTTAGAAAACACACTATGGCTGCTTAACGGGAAAGGTGAGGCGGGGCGATGCATAAAACAAGGGTTTGAAATTAGCTCACATACCGTTCCAGAAGCCAAATATGTAATAGACAAGACCTACTCCCTGCTCAGTGAACTAGACCCAACACCCCCTATTCACCGCCCAAAAATATATCTGACTAGGAAGAGTCTTAAAACCTATGTATTGATGTATTGATATGTATTGATATGTACTGATATCTCTCTGGAAGTGAATCAAGAGGGTGTAAAGCAGCATAAACACAGCAGGAAAAAGCAGCTAAACCCCATTATAAAAATACATTACTTAAAAAAAAAGCCATAAAACAAAGACAGTGAAAGAGAGAGAAATTCTTACAAAATCCGTTCAGGGGCTCTGATGCAACCTGGATTGACCATATCTAGACCCACAGCTGGATGAGACATAAGGCTGGACACTCTTGGGGCTGAGAGGATTGGTGAGGTTGGGTGAGCAAACGCAGACCCTTTAAAGTAATAGTGCGTGGTACCCATGCCATGGGTCCCAAATCTCCAGGTTCAAGGGCATCTTCCTACATCGAAAACATGCCTGGGAAACCCAGAAGATGGTACACCGTGTGATCGGGAAAGGTTTCAAAAACGCACCTCATTTCTCCTCTCCTTGTGCTCGGGTTCGCCATTCCAGCCGCTTCACTAACAATCTCCCTACTTGGAGAATCAGCACCGTTGACCTCCTGTTTCGTACAGGTCGCAATTTGTCCTGAGGATGAACGGGAAGAGGGGGAACCAATGAGAGACTAGCTCTAGGTGTTGGGACAGGCACAGGTCACTCTATTTTCCCATCAGGAAGAAGAATGAACCACAGGCTCAGCCTGCCCCCCGGAACCAGAATAGGGCCTGAAGCAATCCTGCGCTTTTGCGGCCAGCTCCCAAAAAAGCGAGTTGACAAATGGAGCTCAGGGGCACTGCAATTCACAAACCTGCAGAGTTCGAAATGATGACTCTCGTCCACAAATATATTGAGGGAAGGCAACAAAGAGGATTTGAAAGCAAGGCAGAATTGCAGGAAACAGATTTCAGGAGGTAGATTCGACTCGCCTTGAAAGCACATGAGGAGCGGCAAAACGTTGACAATGATGCCCTTGGCCAAAAAGGGCGTATGCGTTTTTTCCTGAATATATTCAGGAAAAAACGCATACGCCCTTTTTGGCCAACCAAGCAAGCCGGAAAGGCAAATCGGCGCTACAAAGAAGTCTCGCTTGCCAGCGGTCCAAAGGGCCATGCTGAAAAAAGTGTAAAAACCAGAAATGCAGGACAGGCCATGGAGACATGGGAGCCTTGCTACGCTGATGGGCGGGATGGAAATT
This sequence comes from Eubalaena glacialis, assembly GCF_028564815.1. Classification (NCBI taxonomy): domain Eukaryota; kingdom Metazoa; phylum Chordata; class Mammalia; order Artiodactyla; family Balaenidae; genus Eubalaena; species Eubalaena glacialis. The sequence goes on along the minus strand of NC_083723.1, from coordinate 31,414,322 downwards.
GCCAACAGCCTCTCTGGAGAAGTGTACGCTGCGTCCTGAAACATGTAATAGACACAGCTGAGAGAGCACAGGGCACTTCCACTCATGGGCGTAGAACTCGGGAAACCTAAAAATCAACAAGACACAGGCACCCCAAAGTTTAGGGCTGCTCTGTTTCCAAAAACCTCCACTTCGGTACACCTGAAATATCCCAGGAAAGAGAAAAATGGATAAAGAAGTTGTGGTACTTATGCACAATGGAATATCACTCAGCCATGAAATCAGTGTCATAAGGCTAGTAGCAGCATGATGAGTGGATTTAGGGACGATGACTCTAAGTGAAGTAAGTCACACAGAAAAGGACACTTATCCCAAGATATCACTTATAGAGGGAATGTCAACATCGCTACACCTGAACTGAATTCCAAAACAGAACAGAGTCACACATTTAGAAAACACACTATGGCTGCTTAACGGGAAAGGTGAGGCGGGGCGATGCATAAAACAAGGGTTTGAAATTAGCTCACATACCGTTCCAGAAGCCAAATATGTAATAGACAAGACCTACTCCCTGCTCAGTGAACTAGACCCAACACCCCCTATTCACCGCCCAAAAATATATCTGACTAGGAACAGTCTTAAAACCTATGTATTGATATCTCTCTGGAAGTGAATCAAGAGGGTGTAAAGCGGCATAAACACAGCAGGGAAAAGCAGCTAAACCCCATTTGAAAAATAGATTACTTAAAAAAAAAACCCCAGAAAACAAAGACAGTGAAAGAGAGAGAAATTCTTCCAAAATCCGTTCAGGGGCTCTGATGCAACCTGGATTGACCATATCTAGACCCACAGCTGGATGAGACATAAGGCTGGACACTCTTGGGGCTGAGAGGATTGGCGAGATTGGGTGAGCAAACACAGACCCTTTAAAGTAATAGTGCGTGGTACCCATGCCGTGGGTCCCAAATCTCCAGGTTCAAGGGCATCTTCCTACATCGAAAACATGCCTGGGAAACCCAGAAGATGGTATAACGTGTGATCGGGAAAGGTTTCTAAAACGCACCTCATTTCTCCTCTCCTTGTGCTCAGGTTCGCCATTCCAGCCGCTTCACTAACAATCTCCCTACTTGGAGAATCAGCACCGTTGACCTCCTGTTTCGTACAGGTCTCAATTTGTCCTGAGGATGAACGGGAAGAGGGGGAACCAATGAGAGACTAGCTCTAGGTGTTGGGACAGGCACAGGTCACTCTATTTTCCCATCATGAAGAAGAATGAACCACAGGCTCAGCCTGCCCCCCGGAACCAGAATAGGGCCTGAAGCAATCCTGCGCTTTTGCGGCCAGCTCCCAAAAAAGCGAGTTGACAAATGGAGCTCAGGGGCACTGCAATTCACAAAACTGCAGAGTTAGAAATGATGACTCTCGTCCACAAATATATTGAGGGAAGGCAACGAAGAGGATTTGAAAGCAAGGCAGAATTGCAGGAAACAGATTTCAGGAGGTAGATTCGACTCGCCTTGAAAGCACTTGAAAAGCGGCAAAGCGTTGACAATGATGCCCTTGGCCAAAACGGGCGTATGCGTTTTTTCCTGAATATATTCAGGAAAAAACGCATACGCCCGTTTTGGCCAACGAAGCAAGCAGGAAAGGCAAATCGGCGCTACAAAGAAGTCTCGCTTGCCAGCGGTAAAAAGGGCCATGCTGAAAAAAGTGTAAAAACCAGAAATGCAGGACAGGCCATGGAGACACGGGAGCCTTGCTACGCTGATGGGCGGGATGGAAATTGCCAACAGCCACTCTGGAGAAGTGTACGCTGCGTCCTGAAACATGGAATAGACACAGCTGAGAGAGCATAGGGCACTTCCACTCATGGGCGTAGAAATCGGGAAACCTAAAAATCAACAAGACACAGGCACCCCAAACTTTAGGGCTGCTCTGTTTCCAAGAACCTCCACTTCGGTACACCTGAAATATCCCAGGAAAGAGAAAAATGGATAAAGAAGTTGTGGTACTTATGCACAATGGAATATCACTCAGCCATGAAATCAGTGTCATAAGGCTAGTAGCAGCATGATGAGTGGATTTAGGGACGATGACTCTAAGTGAAGTAAGTCACACAGAAAAGGACACTTATCCCAAGATATCACTTATAGAGGGAATGTCAACATCGCTACACCTGAACTGAATTCCAAAACAGAACAGAGTCACACATTTAGAAAACACACTATGGCTGCTTAACGGGAAAGGTGAGGCAGGGCGATGCATAAAACAAGGGTTTGAAATTAGCTCACATACCGTTCCAGAAGCCAAATATGTAATAGACAAGACCTACTCCCTGCTCAGTGATCTAGACCCAACACCCCCTATTCACCGCCCAAAAATATATCTGACTAGGAAGAGTCTTAAAACCTATGTATTGATGTATTGATATGTATTGATATGTACTGATATCTCTCTGGAAGTGAATCAAGAGGGTGTAAAGCGGCATAAACACAGCAGGAAAAAGCAGCTAAACCCCATTATAAAAATAGATTACTTAAAAAAAAAAGCCATAAAACAAAGACAGTGGAAGAGAGAAAAATTCTTACAAAATCCGTTCAGGGGCTCTGATGCAACCTGGATTGACCATATCTAGACCCACAGCTGGATGAGACATAAGGCTGGACACTCTTGGGGCTGAGAGGATTGGTGAGGTTGGGTGAGCAAACGCAGACCCTTTAAAGTAATACTGCGTGGTACCCATGCCATGGGTCCCAAATCTCCAGGTTCAAGGGCATCTTCCTACATCGAAAACATGCCTGGGAAACCCAGAAGATGGTACACCGTGTGATCGGGAAAGGTTTCAAAAACGCACCTCATTTCTCCTCTCCTTGTGCTCGGGTTCGCCATTCCAGCCGCTTCACTAACAATCTCCCTACTTGGAGAATCAGCACCGTTGACCTCCTGTTTCGTACAGGTCGCAATTTGTCCTGAGGATGAACGGGAAGAGGGGGAACCAATGAGAGACTAGCTCTAGGTGTTGGGACAGGCACAGGTCACTCTATTTTCCCATCAGGAAGAAGAATGAACCACAGGCTCAGCCTGCCCCCCGGAACCAGAATAGGGCCTGAAGCAATCCTGCGCTTTTGCGGCCAGCTCCCAAAAAAGCGAGTTGACAAATGGAGCTCAGGGGCACTGCAATTCACAAACCTGCAGAGTTAGAAATGATGACTCTCGTCCACAAATATATTGAGGGAAGGCAACGAAGAGGATTTGAAAGCAAGGCAGAATTGCAGGAAACATAATTCAGGAGGTAGATTCGACTCGCCTTGAAAGCACATGAAAAGCGGCAAAGCGTTGACAATGATGCCCTTGGCCAAAAAGGGCGTATGCGTTTTTTCCTGAATATATTCAGGAAAAAACGCATACGCCCTTTTTGGCCAACCAAGCAAGCCGGAAAGGCAAATCGGCGCTACAAAGAAGTCTCGCTTGCCAGCGGTCAAAAGGGCCATGCTGAAAAAAGTGTAAAAACCAGAAATGCAGGACAGGCCATGGAGACACGGGAGCCTTGCTACGCTGATGGGCGGGATGGAAATTGCCAACAGCCACTCTGGAGAAGTGTACGCTGCGTCCTGAAACATGGAATAGACACAGCTGAGAGAGCATAGGGCACTTCCACTCATGGGCGTAGAAATCGGGAAACCTAAAAATCAACAACACACAGGCACCCCAAAGTTTAGGGCTGCTCTGTTTCCAAGAACCTCCACTTCGGTACACCTTAACTATCCCAGGAAAGAGAAAAATAGATAAAGAAGTTGTGGTACTTATGCACAATGGAATATCACTCAGCCATGAAATCAGTGTCATAAGGCTAGTAGCAGCATGATGAGTGGATTTAGGGACGATGACTCTAAGTGAAGTAAGTCACACAGAAAAGGACACTTATCCTAAGATATCACTTATAGAGGGAATGTCAACATCGCTACACCTGAACTGAATTCCAAAACAGAACAGAGTCACACATTTAGAAAACACACTATGGCTGCTTAACGGGAAAGGTGAGGCGGGGTGATGCATAAAACAAGGGTTTGAAATTAGCTCACATACCGTTCCACAAGCCAAATATGTAATAGACAAGACCTACTCCCTGCTCAGTGAACTGGACTCAACACCCCCTATTCAACACCCAAGAATATATCTGACTAGGAAGAGTCTTAAATCCTATGTATTGATATCTCTCTGGAAGTGAATCAAGAGGGTGTAAAGCGGCATAAACACAGCAGGGAAAAGCAGCTAAACCCCATTATAAAAATAGATTACTTAAAAAAAAAAGCCATAAAACAAAGACAGTGAAAGAGAGAGACATTCTTACAAAATCCGTTCAGGGGCTCTGATGCAACCTGGATTGACCATATCTAGACCCACAGCTGGATGAGACATAAGGCTGGACACTCTTGGGGCTGAGAGGATTGGTGAGGTTGGGTGAGCAAACACAGACCCTTTAAAGTAATACTGCGTGGTACCCATGCCGTGGGTCCCAAATCTCCAGGTTCAAGGGCATCTTCCTACATCGAAAACATGCCTGGGAAACCCAGAAGATGGTACACCGTGTGATCGGGAAAGGTTTCTAAAACGCACCTCATTTCTCCTCTCCTTGTGCTCGGGTTCGCCATTCCAGCCGCTTCACTAACAATCTCCCTACTTGGAGAATCAGCACCGTTGACCTCCTGTTTCGTACAGGTCGCAATTTGTCCTGAGGATGAACGGGAAGAGGGGGAAACCAATGAGAGACTAGCTCTAGGTGTTGGGACAGGCACAGGTCACTCTATTTTCCCATCAGGAAGAAGAATGAACCACAGGTCCATCCTGCCCCCTGGAACCAGAATAGGGCCTGAAGCAATCCTTCGCTTTTGCGGCCAGCTCCCAAAAAAGCGAGTTGACAAATGGAGCTCAGGGGCACTGCAATTCACAAACTTGCAGAGTTCTAAATGATGACTCTCGTCCACAAATATATTGAGGGAAGGCAACGAAGAGGATTTGAAAGCAAGGCAGAATTGCAGGAAACAGATTTCAGGAGGTCGATTCGACTCGCCTTGAAAGCACATGAGGAGCGGCAAAGCGTTGACAATGATGCCCTTGGCCAAAAAGGGCGTATGCGTTTTTTCCTGAATATATTCAGGAAAAAACGCATACGCCCTTTTCGGCCAACCAAGCAAGCCGGAAAGGCAAATCGGCGCTACAAAGAAGTCTCGCTTGCCAGCGGTCCAAAGGGCCATGCTGAAAAAAGTGTAAAAATCAGAAATGCAGGACAGGCCATGGAGACACGGGAGCCTTGCTACGCTGATGGGCGGGATGGAAATTGCCAACAGCCACTCTGGAGAAGTGTACGCTGCGTCCTGAAACATGGAATAGACACAGCTGAGAGAGCATAGGGCACTTCCACTCATGGGCGTAGAAATCGGGAAACATAAAAATCAGCACGACACAGGAACCCCAAAGTTTAGTGCTGCTCTGTTTCCAAGAACCTCCACTTCAGTACACCTTAAATATCCCCGGAAAGAGAAAAATGGATAAAGAAGTTGTGGTACTTATGCACAATGGAATATCACTCAGCCATGAAATCAGTGTCATAAGGCTAGTAGCAGCATGATGAGTGGATTTAGGGATGATGACTCTAAATGAAGTAAGTCACACAGAAAAGGACACTTATCCTAAGATATCACTTATACAGGGAATGTTAAAATCGCTACACCTGAACTGAATTCCAAAACAGAACAGAGTCACACATTTAGAAAACACACTATGGCTGCTTAACGGGAAAGGTGAGGCGGGGCGATGCATAAAACAAGGGTTTGAAATTAGCTCAGATACCGTTCCAGAAGCCAAATATGTAATAGACAAGACCTACTCCCTGCTCAGTGAACTGGACTCAACACCCCCTATTCACCGCCCAAGAATATATCTGACTAGGAAGAGTCATAAAACCTATGTATTGATATCTCTCTGGAAGTGAATCAAGAGGGTGTATAGCGGCATAAACACAGCAGGGAAAAGCAGCCAAACCCCATTATAAAAATAGATTACTTAAAAAAAAACCCATAAAACAAAGACAGTGAAAGAGAGAGAAATTCTTACAAAATCCGTTCAGGGGCTCTGATGCAACCTGGATTGACCATATCTAGACCCACAGCTGGATGAGACATAAGGCTGGACACTCTTGGGGCTGAGAGGATCGGTGAGGTTGGGTGAGCAAACGCAGACCCTTTAAAGTAATACTGCGTGGTACCCATGCCATGGGTCCCAAGTCTCCAGGTTCAAGGGCATCTTCCTACATCGAAAACATGCATGGGAAACCCAGGAGATGGTACACCGTGTGATGGGGAAAGTTTTCTAAAACGCACCTCATTTCTCCTCTCCTTGTGCTAGGGTTCGCCATTCCAGCCGCTTCACTAACAATCTCCCTACTTGGAGAATCAGCACCGTTGACCTCCTGTTTCGTACAGGTCGCAATTTGTCCTGAGGATGAACGGGAAGATGGGGAACCAATGAGAGACTAGCTCTAGGTGTTGGGACAGGCACAGGTCACTCTATTTTCCCATCAGGAAGAAGAATGAACCACAGGCTCAGCCTGCCCCCCGGAACCAGAATAGGGCCTGAAGCAATCCTGCGCTTTTGCGGCCAGCTCCCAAAAAAGCGAGTTGACAAATGGAGCTCAGGGGCACTGCAATTCACAAACCTGCAGAGTTCGAAATGATGACTCTCGTCCACAAATATATTGAGGGAAGGCAACGAAGAGGATTTGAAAGCAAGGCAGAATTGCAGGAAACAGATTTCAGGAGGTAGATTCGACTCGCCTTGAAAGCACATGAGGAGCGGCAAAACGTTGACAATGATGCCCTTGGACATAAAGGGCGTATGCGTTTTTTCCTGAATATATTCAGGAAAAAACGCATACGCCCTTTTTGGCCAACCAAGCAAGCCGGAAAGGCAAATCGGCGCTACAAAGAAGTCTCGCTTGCCAGCGGTCCAAAGGGCCATGCTGAAAAAAGTGTAAAAACCAGAAATGCAGGACAGGCCATGGAGACACGGGAGCCTTGCTACGCTGATGGGCGGGATGGAAATTGCCAACAGCCACTCTGGAGAAGTGTACGCTGCGTCCTGAAACATGGAATAGACACAGCTGAGAGAGCATAGGGCACTTCCACTCATGGGCGTAGAAATCGGGAAACCTAAAAATCAACAACACACAGGCACCCCAAAGTTTAGGGCTGCTCTGTTTCCAAGAACCTCCACTTCGGTACACCTGAAATATCCCAGGAAAGAGAAAAATGGATAAAGAAGTTGTGGTACTTATGCACAATGGAATATCACTCAGCCATGAAATCAGTGTCATAAGGCTAGTAGCAGCATGATGAGTGGATTTAGGGACGATGACTCTAAGTGAAGTAAGTCACACAGAAAAGGACACTTATCCTAAGATATCACTTATAGAGGGAATGTCAACATCGCTACACCTGAACTGAATTCCAAAACAGAACAGAGTCACACATTTAGAAAACACACTATGGCTGCTTAACGGGAAAGGTGAGGCGGGGTGATCCATAAAAAAAGGGTTTGAAATTAGCTCACATACCGTTCCACAAGCCAAATATGTAATAGACAAGACCTACTCCCTGCTCAGTGAACTGGACTCAACACCCCCTATTCACCGCCCAAGAATATATCTGACTAGTAAGAGTCTTTAAACCTATGTATTGATATCTCTCTGGAAGTGAATCAAGATGGTGTAAAGCGGCATAAACACAGCAGGGAAAAGCAGCTAAACCCCATTTGAAAAATAGATTACTTAAAAAAAAAAGCCATAAAACAAAGACAGTGAAAGAGAGAGACATTCTTACAAAATCCGTTCAGGTGCTCTGATGCAACCTGGATTGACCATATCTAGACCCACAGCTGGATGAGACATAAGGCTGGACACTCTTTTGGGGCTGAGAGGATTGGTGAGGTTGGGTGAGCAAACGCAGACCCTTTAAAGTAATAGTGCGTGGTACCCATGCCGTGGGTCCCAAATCTCCAGGTTCAAGGGCATCTTCCTACATCGAAAACATGCCTGGGAAACCCAGAAAATGGTACACCGTGTGATCGGGAAAGGTTTCTAAAACGCACCTCATTTCTCCTCTCCTTGTGCTCGGGTTCGCCATTCCAGCCGCTTCACTAACAATCTCCCTACTTGGAGAATCAGCACCGTTGACCTCCTGTTTCGTACAGGTCGCAATTTGTCCTGAGGATGAACGGGAAGAGGGGGAACCAATGAGAGACTAGCTCTAGGTGTTGGGACAGGCACAGGTCACTCTATTTTCCCATCAGGAAGAAGAATGAACCACAGGCTCAGCCTGCCCCCCGGAACCAGAATAGGGCCTGAAGCAATCCTGCGCTTTTGCGGCCAGCTCCCAAAAAAGCGAGTTGACAAATGGAGCTCAGGGGCACTGCAATTCACAAACCTGCAGAGTTAGAAATGATGACTCTCGTCCACAAATATATTGAGGGAAGGCAACGAAGAGGATTTGAAAGCAAGGCAGAATTGCAGGAAACATAATTCAGGAGGTAGATTCGACTCGCCTTGAAAGCACATGAAAAGCGGCAAAGCGTTGACAATGATGCCCTTGGCCAAAAAGGGCGTATGCGTTTTTTCCTGAATATATTCAGGAAAAAACGCATACGCCCTTTTTGGCCAACCAAGCAAGCCGGAAAGGCAAATCGGCGCTACAAAGAAGTCTCGCTTGCCAGCGGTCAAAAGGGCCATGCTGAAAAAAGTGTAAAAACCAGAAATGCAGGACAGGCCATGGAGACACGGGAGCCTTGCTACGCTGATGGGCGGGATGGAAATTGCCAACAGCCACTCTGGAGAAGTGTACGCTGCGTCCTGAAACATGGAATAGACACAGCTGAGAGAGCATAGGGCACTTCCACTCATGGGCGTAGAAATCGGGAAACCTAAAAATCAACAACACACAGGCACCCCAAAGTTTAGGGCTGCTCTGTTTCCAAGAACCTCCACTTCGGTACACCTTAACTATCCCAGGAAAGAGAAAAATAGATAAAGAAGTTGTGGTACTTATGCACAATGGAATATCACTCAGCCATGAAATCAGTGTCATAAGGCTAGTAGCAGCATGATGAGTGGATTTAGGGACGATGACTCTAAGTGAAGTAAGTCACACAGAAAAGGACACTTATCCTAAGATATCACTTATAGAGGGAATGTCAACATCGCTACACCTGAACTGAATTCCAAAACAGAACAGAGTCACACATTTAGAAAACACACTATGGCTGCTTAACGGGAAAGGTGAGGCGGGGTGATGCATAAAACAAGGGTTTGAAATTAGCTCACATACCGTTCCACAAGCCAAATATGTAATAGACAAGACCTACTCCCTGCTCAGTGAACTGGACTCAACACCCCCTATTCAACACCCAAGAATATATCTGACTAGGAAGAGTCTTAAATCCTATGTATTGATATCTCTCTGGAAGTGAATCAAGAGGGTGTAAAGCGGCATAAACACAGCAGGGAAAAGCAGCTAAACCCCATTATAAAAATAGATTACTTAAAAAAAAAAGCCATAAAACAAAGACAGTGAAAGAGAGAGACATTCTTACAAAATCCGTTCAGGGGCTCTGATGCAACCTGGATTGACCATATCTAGACCCACAGCTGGATGAGACATAAGGCTGGACACTCTTGGGGCTGAGAGGATTGGTGAGGTTGGGTGAGCAAACACAGACCCTTTAAAGTAATACTGCGTGGTACCCATGCCGTGGGTCCCAAATCTCCAGGTTCAAGGGCATCTTCCTACATCGAAAACATGCCTGGGAAACCCAGAAGATGGTACACCGTGTGATCGGTAAAGGTTTCTAAAACGCACCTCATTTCTCCTCTCCTTGTGCTCGGGTTCGCCATTCCAGCCGCTTCACTAACAATCTCCCTACTTGGAGAATCAGCACCGTTGACCTCCTGTTTCGTACAGGTCGCAATTTGTCCTGAGGATGAACGGGAAGAGGGGGAACCAATGAGAGACTAGCTCTAGGTGTTGGGACAGGCACAGGTCACTCTATTTTCCCATCAGGAAGAAGAATGAACCACAGGCTCAGCCTGCCCCCCGGAACCAGAATAGGGCCTGAAGCAATCCTGCGCTTTTGCGGCCAGCTCCCAAAAAAGCGAGTTGACAAATGGAGCTCAGGGGCACTGCAATTCACAAACCTGCAGAGTTCGAAATGATGACTCTCGTCCACAAATATATTGAGGGAAGGCAACAAAGAGGATTTGAAAGCAAGGCAGAATTGCAGGAAACAGATTTCAGGAGGTAGATTCGACTCGCCTTGAAAGCACATGAGGAGCGGCAAAACGTTGACAAGGATGCCCTTGGCCAAAAAGGGCGTATGCGTTTTTTCCTGAATATATTCAGGAAAAAACGCATACGCCCTTTTTGGCCAACCAAGCAAGCCGGAAAGGCAAATCGGCGCTACAAAGAAGTCTCGCTTGCCAGCGGTCCAAAGGGCCATGCTGAAAAAAGTGTAAAAACCAGAAATGCAGGACAGGCCATGGAGACATGGGAGCCTTGCTACGCTGATGGGCGGGATGGAAATTGCCAACAGCCTCTCTGGAGAAGTGTACGCTGCGTCCTGAAACATGTAATAGACACAGCTGAGAGAGCACAGGGCACTTCCACTCATGGGCGTAGAACTCGGGAAACCTAAAAATCAACAAGACACAGGCACCCCAAAGTTTAGGGCTGCTCTGTTTCCAAAAACCTCCACTTCGGTACACCTGAAATATCCCAGGAAAGAGAAAAATGGATAAAGAAGTTGTGGTACTTATGCACAATGGAATATCACTCAGCCATGAAATCAGTGTCATAAGGCTAGTAGCAGCATGATGAGTGGATTTAGGGACGATGACTCTAAGTGAAGTAAGTCACACAGAAAAGGACACTTATCCCAAGATATCACTTATAGAGGGAATGTCAACATCGCTACACCTGAACTGAATTCCAAAACAGAACAGAGTCACACATTTAGAAAACACACTATGGCTGCTTAACGGGAAAGGTGAGGCGGGGCGATGCATAAAACAAGGGTTTGAAATTAGCTCACATACCGTTCCAGAAGCCAAATATGTAATAGACAAGACCTACTCCCTGCTCAGTGAACTAGACCCAACACCCCCTATTCACCGCCCAAAAATATATCTGACTAGGAACAGTCTTAAAACCTATGTATTGATATCTCTCTGGAAGTGAATCAAGAGGGTGTAAAGCGGCATAAACACAGCAGGGAAAAGCAGCTAAACCCCATTTGAAAAATAGATTACTTAAAAAAAAAAACCCAGAAAACAAAGACAGTGAAAGAGAGAGAAATTCTTCCAAAATCCGTTCAGGGGCTCTGATGCAACCTGGATTGACCATATCTAGACCCACAGCTGGATGAGACATAAGGCTGGACACTCTTGGGGCTGAGAGGATTGGCGAGATTGGGTGAGCAAACACAGACCCTTTAAAGTAATAGTGCGTGGTACCCATGCCGTGGGTCCCAAATCTCCAGGTTCAAGGGCATCTTCCTACATCGAAAACATGCCTGGGAAACCCAGAAGATGGTATAACGTGTGATCGGGAAAGGTTTCTAAAACGCACCTCATTTCTCCTCTCCTTGTGCTCAGGTTCGCCATTCCAGCCGCTTCACTAACAATCTCCCTACTTGGAGAATCAGCACCGTTGACCTCCTGTTTCGTACAGGTCTCAATTTGTCCTGAGGATGAACGGGAAGAGGGGGAACCAATGAGAGACTAGCTCTAGGTGTTGGGACAGGCACAGGTCACTCTATTTTCCCATCATGAAGAAGAATGAACCACAGGCTCAGCCTGCCCCCCGGAACCAGAATAGGGCCTGAAGCAATCCTGCGCTTTTGCGGCCAGCTCCCAAAAAAGCGAGTTGACAAATGGAGCTCAGGGGCACTGCAATTCACAAAACTGCAGAGTTAGAAATGATGACTCTCGTCCACAAATATATTGAGGGAAGGCAACGAAGAGGATTTGAAAGCAAGGCAGAATTGCAGGAAACAGATTTCAGGAGGTAGATTCGACTCGCCTTGAAAGCACTTGAAAAGCGGCAAAGCGTTGACAATGATGCCCTTGGCCAAAACGGGCGTATGCGTTTTTTCCTGAATATATTCAGGAAAAAACGCATACGCCCGTTTTGGCCAACGAAGCAAGCAGGAAAGGCAAATCGGCGCTACAAAGAAGTCTCGCTTGCCAGCGGTAAAAAGGGCCATGCTGAAAAAAGTGTAAAAACCAGAAATGCAGGACAGGCCATGGAGACACGGGAGCCTTGCTACGCTGATGGGCGGGATGGAAATTGCCAACAGCCACTCTGGAGAAGTGTACGCTGCGTCCTGAAACATGGAATAGACACAGCTGAGAGAGCATAGGGCACTTCCACTCATGGGCGTAGAAATCGGGAAACCTAAAAATCAACAAGACACAGGCACCCCAAACTTTAGGGCTGCTCTGTTTCCAAGAACCTCCACTTCGGTACACCTGAAATATCCCAGGAAAGAGAAAAATGGATAAAGAAGTTGTGGTACTTATGCACAATGGAATATCACTCAGCCATGAAATCAGTGTCATAAGGCTAGTAGCAGCATGATGAGTGGATTTAGGGACGATGACTCTAAGTGAAGTAAGTCACACAGAAAAGGACACTTATCCCAAGATATCACTTATAGAGGGAATGTCAACATCGCTACACCTGAACTGAATTCCAAAACAGAACAGAGTCACACATTTAGAAAACACACTATGGCTGCTTAACGGGAAAGGTGAGGCAGGGCGATGCATAAAACAAGGGTTTGAAATTAGCTCACATACCGTTCCAGAAGCCAAATATGTAATAGACAAGACCTACTCCCTGCTCAGTGATCTAGACCCAACACCCCCTATTCACCGCCCAAAAATATATCTGACTAGGAAGAGTCTTAAAACCTATGTATTGATGTATTGATATGTATTGATATGTACTGATATCTCTCTGGAAGTGAATCAAGAGGGTGTAAAGCGGCATAAACACAGCAGGAAAAAGCAGCTAAACCCCATTATAAAAATAGATTACTTAAAAAAAAAAGCCATAAAACAAAGACAGTGAAAGAGAGAGAAATTCTTACAAAATCCGTTCAGGGGCTCTGATGCAACCTGGATTGACCATATCTAGACCCACAGCTGGATGAGACATAAGGCTGGACACTCTTGGGGCTGAGAGGATTGGTGAGGTTGGGTGAGCAAACGCAGACCCTTTAAAGTAATACTGCGTGGTACCCATGCCATGGGTCCCAAATCTCCAGGTTCAAGGGCATCTTCCTACATCGAAAACATGCCTGGGAAACCCAGAAGATGGTACACCGTGTGATCGGGAAAGGTTTCAAAAACGCACCTCATTTCTCCTCTCCTTGTGCTCGGGTTCGCCATTCCAGCCGCTTCACTAACAATCTCCCTACTTGGAGAATCAGCACCGTTGACCTCCTGTTTCGTACAGGTCGCAATTTGTCCTGAGGATGAACGGGAAGAGGGGGAACCAATGAGAGACTAGCTCTAGGTGTTGGGACAGGCACAGGTCACTCTATTTTCCCATCATGAAGAAGAATGAACCACAGGCTCAGCCTGCCCCCCGGAACCAGAATAGGGCCTGAAGCAATCCTGCGCTTTTGCGGCCAGCTCCCAAAAAAGCGAGTTGACAAATGGAGCTCAGGGGCACTGCAATTCACAAACCTGCAGAGTTAGAAATGATGACTCTCGTCCACAAATATATTGAGGGAAGGCAACGAAGAGGATTTGAAAGCAAGGCAGAATTGCAGGAAACATAATTCAGGAGGTAGATTCGACTCGCCTTGAAAGCACATGAAAAGCGGCAAAGCGTTGACAATGATGCCCTTGGCCAAAAAGGGCGTATGCGTTTTTTCCTGAATATATTCAGGAAAAAACGCATACGCCCTTTTTGGCCAACCAAGCAAGCCGGAAAGGCAAATCGGCGCTACAAAGAAGTCTCGCTTGCCAGCGGTCAAAAGGGCCATGCTGAAAAAAGTGTAAAAACCAGAAATGCAGGACAGGCCATGGAGACACGGGAGCCTTGCTACGCTGATGGGCGGGATGGAAATTGCCAACAGCCACTCTGGAGAAGTGTACGCTGCGTCCTGAAACATGGAATAGACACAGCTGAGAGAGCATAGGGCACTTCCACTCATGGGCGTAGAAATCGGGAAACCTAAAAATCAACAACACACAGGCACCCCAAAGTTTAGGGCTGCTCTGTTTCCAAGAACCTCCACTTCGGTACACCTTAACTATCCCAGGAAAGAGAAAAATAGATAAAGAAGTTGTGGTACTTATGCACAATGGAATATCACTCAGCCATGAAATCAGTGTCATAAGGCTAGTAGCAGCATGATGAGTGGATTTAGGGACGATGACTCTAAGTGAAGTAAGTCACACAGAAAAGGACACTTATCCTAAGATATCACTTATAGAGGGAATGTCAACATCGCTACACCTGAACTGAATTCCAAAACAGAACAGAGTCACACATTTAGAAAACACACTATGGCTGCTTAACGGGAAAGGTGAGGCGGGGTGATGCATAAAACAAGGGTTTGAAATTAGCTCACATACCGTTCCACAAGCCAAATATGTAATAGACAAGACCTACTCCCTGCTCAGTGAACTGGACTCAACACCCCCTATTCAACACCCAAGAATATATCTGACTAGGAAGAGTCTTAAATCCTATGTATTGATATCTCTCTGGAAGTGAATCAAGAGGGTGTAAAGCGGCATAAACACAGCAGGGAAAAGCAGCTAAACCCCATTATAAAAATAGATTACTTAAAAAAAAAAGCCATAAAACAAAGACAGTGAAAGAGAGAGACATTCTTACAAAATCCGTTCAGGGGCTCTGATGCAACCTGGATTGACCATATCTAGACCCACAGCTGGATGAGACATAAGGCTGGACACTCTTGGGGCTGAGAGGATTGGTGAGGTTGGGTGAGCAAACACAGACCCTTTAAAGTAATACTGCGTGGTACCCATGCCGTGGGTCCCAAATCTCCAGGTTCAAGGGCATCTTCCTACATCGAAAACATGCCTGGGAAACCCAGAAGATGGTACACCGTGTGATCGGGAAAGGTTTCTAAAACGCACCTCATTTCTCCTCTCCTTGTGCTCGGGTTCGCCATTCCAGCCGCTTCACTAACAATCTCCCTACTTGGAGAATCAGCACCGTTGACCTCCTGTTTCGTACAGGTCGCAATTTGTCCTGAGGATGAACGGGAAGAGGGGGAAACCAATGAGAGACTAGCTCTAGGTGTTGGGACAGCCACAGGTCACTCTATTTTCCCATCAGGAAGAAGAATGAACCACAGGTCCATCCTGCCCCCTGGAACCAGAATAGGGCCTGAAGCAATCCTTCGCTTTTGCGGCCAGCTCCCAAAAAAGCGAGTTGACAAATGGAGCTCAGGGGCACTGCAATTCACAAACTTGCAGAGTTCTAAATGATGACTCTCGTCCACAAATATATTGAGGGAAGGCAACGAAGAGGATTTGAAAGCAAGGCAGAATTGCAGGAAACAGATTTCAGGAGGTCGATTCGACTCGCCTTGAAAGCACATGAGGAGCGGCAAAGCGTTGACAATGATGCCCTTGGCCAAAAAGGGCGTATGCGTTTTTTCCTGAATATATTCAGGAAAAAACGCATACGCCCTTTTCGGCCAACCAAGCAAGCCGGAAAGGCAAATCGGCGCTACAAAGAAGTCTCGCTTGCCAGCGGTCCAAAGGGCCATGCTGAAAAAAGTGTAAAAATCAGAAATGCAGGACAGGCCATGGAGACACGGGAGCCTTGCTACGCTGATGGGCGGGATGGAAATTGCCAACAGCCACTCTGGAGAAGTGTACGCTGCGTCCTGAAACATGGAATAGACACAGCTGAGAGAGCATAGGGCACTTCCACTCATGGGCGTAGAAATCGGGAAACATAAAAATCAGCACGACACAGGAACCCCAAAGTTTAGTGCTGCTCTGTTTCCAAGAACCTCCACTTCAGTACACCTTAAATATCCCCGGAAAGAGAAAAATGGATAAAGAAGTTGTGGTACTTATGCACAATGGAATATCACTCAGCCATGAAATCAGTGTCATAAGGCTAGTAGCAGCATGATGAGTGGATTTAGGGATGATGACTCTAAATGAAGTAAGTCACACAGAAAAGGACACTTATCCTAAGATATCACTTATACAGGGAATGTTAAAATCGCTACACCTGAACTGAATTCCAAAACAGAACAGAGTCACACATTTAGAAAACACACTATGGCTGCTTAACGGGAAAGGTGAGGCGGGGCGATGCATAAAACAAGGGTTTGAAATTAGCTCAGATACCGTTCCAGAAGCCAAATATGTAATAGACAAGACCTACTCCCTGCTCAGTGAACTGGACTCAACACCCCCTATTCACCGCCCAAGAATATATCTGACTAGGAAGAGTCATAAAACCTATGTATTGATATCTCTCTGGAAGTGAATCAAGAGGGTGTATAGCGGCATAAACACAGCAGGGAAAAGCAGCCAAACCCCATTATAAAAATAGATTACTTAAAAAAAAACCCATAAAACAAAGACAGTGAAAGAGAGAGAAATTCTTACAAAATCCGTTCAGGGGCTCTGATGCAACCTGGATTGACCATATCTAGACCCACAGCTGGATGAGACATAAGGCTGGACACTCTTGGGGCTGAGAGGATCGGTGAGGTTGGGTGAGCAAACGCAGACCCTTTAAAGTAATACTGCGTGGTACCCATGCCATGGGTCCCAAGTCTCCAGGTTCAAGGGCATCTTCCTACATCGAAAACATGCATGGGAAACCCAGGAGATGGTACACCGTGTGATGGGGAAAGTTTTCTAAAACGCACCTCATTTCTCCTCTCCTTGTGCTAGGGTTCGCCATTCCAGCCGCTTCACTAACAATCTCCCTACTTGGAGAATCAGCACCGTTGACCTCCTGTTTCATACAGGTCGCAATTTGTCCTGAGGATGAACGGGAAGATGGGGAACCAATGAGAGACTAGCTCTAGGTGTTGGGACAGGCACAGGTCACTCTATTTTCCCATCAGGAAGAAGAATGAACCACAGGCTCAGCCTGCCCCCCGGAACCAGAATAGGGCCTGAAGCAATCCTGCGCTTTTGCGGCCAGCTCCCAAAAAAGCGAGTTGACAAATGGAGCTCAGGGGCACTGCAATTCACAAACCTGCAGAGTTCGAAATGATGACTCTCGTCCACAAATATATTGAGGGAAGGCAACGAAGAGGATTTGAAAGCAAGGCAGAATTGCAGGAAACAGATTTCAGGAGGTAGATTCGACTCGCCTTGAAAGCACATGAGGAGCGGCAAAACGTTGACAATGATGCCCTTGGACATAAAGGGCGTATGCGTTTTTTCCTGAATATATTCAGGAAAAAACGCATACGCCCTTTTTGGCCAACCAAGCAAGCCGGAAAGGCAAATCGGCGCTACAAAGAAGTCTCGCTTGCCAGCGGTCCAAAGGGCCATGCTGAAAAAAGTGTAAAAACCAGAAATGCAGGACAGGCCATGGAGACACGGGAGCCTTGCTACGCTGATGGGCGGGATGGAAATTGCCAACAGCCACTCTGGAGAAGTGTACGCTGCGTCCTGAAACATGGAATAGACACAGCTGAGAGAGCATAGGGCACTTCCACTCATGGGCGTAGAAATCGGGAAACCTAAAAATCAACAACACACAGGCACCCCAAAGTTTAGGGCTGCTCTGTTTCCAAGAACCTCCACTTCGGTACACCTGAAATATCCCAGGAAAGAGAAAAATGGATAAAGAAGTTGTGGTACTTATGCACAATGGAATATCACTCAGCCATGAAATCAGTGTCATAAGGCTAGTAGCAGCATGATGAGTGGATTTAGGGACGATGACTCTAAGTGAAGTAAGTCACACAGAAAAGGACACTTATCCTAAGATATCACTTATAGAGGGAATGTCAACATCGCTACACCTGAACTGAATTCCAAAACAGAACAGAGTCACACATTTAGAAAACACACTATGGCTGCTTAACGGGAAAGGTGAGGCGGGGTGATGCATAAAAAAAGGGTTTGAAATTAGCTCACATACCGTTCCACAAGCCAAATATGTAATAGACAAGACCTACTCCCTGCTCAGTGAACTGGACTCAACACCCCCTATTCACCGCCCAAGAATATATCTGACTAGTAAGAGTCTTTAAACCTATGTATTGATATCTCTCTGGAAGTGAATCAAGATGGTGTAAAGCGGCATAAACACAGCAGGGAAAAGCAGCTAAACCCCATTTGAAAAATAGATTACTTAAAAAAAAAAGCCATAAAACAAAGACAGTGAAAGAGAGAGACATTCTTACAAAATCCGTTCAGGTGCTCTGATGCAACCTGGATTGACCATATCTAGACCCACAGCTGGATGAGACATAAGGCTGGACACTCTTTTGGGGCTGAGAGGATTGGTGAGGTTGGGTGAGCAAACGCAGACCCTTTAAAGTAATAGTGCGTGGTACCCATGCCGTGGGTCCCAAATCTCCAGGTTCAAGGGCATCTTCCTACATCGAAAACATGCCTGGGAAACCCAGAAAATGGTACACCGTGTGATCGGGAAAGGTTTCTAAAACGCACCTCATTTCTCCTCTCCTTGTGCTCGGGTTCGCCATTCCAGCCACTTCACTAACAATCTCCCTACTTGGAGAATCAGCACCGTTGACCTCCTGTTTCGTACAGGTCGCAATTTGTCCTGAGGATGAACGGGAAGAGGGGGAACCAATGAGAGACTAGCTCTAGGTGTTGGGACAGGCACAGGTCACTCTATTTTCCCATCAGGAAGAAGAATGAACCACAGGCTCAGCCTGCCCCCCGGAACCAGAATAGGGCCTGAAGCAATCCTGCGCTTTTGCGGCCAGCTCCCAAAAAAGCGAGTTGACAAATGGAGCTCAGGGGCACTGCAATTCACAAACCTGCAGAGTTAGAAATGATGACTCTCGTCCACAAATATATTGAGGGAAGGCAACGAAGAGGATTTGAAAGCAAGGCAGAATTGCAGGAAACATAATTCAGGAGGTAGATTCGACTCGCCTTGAAAGCACATGAAAAGCGGCAAAGCGTTGACAATGATGCCCTTGGCCAAAAAGGGCGTATGCGTTTTTTCCTGAATATATTCAGGAAAAAACGCATACGCCCTTTTTGGCCAACCAAGCAAGCCGGAAAGGCAAATCGGCGCTACAAAGAAGTCTCGCTTGCCAGCGGTCAAAAGGGCCATGCTGAAAAAAGTGTAAAAACCAGAAATGCAGGACAGGCCATGGAGACACGGGAGCCTTGCTACGCTGATGGGCGGGATGGAAATTGCCAACAGCCACTCTGGAGAAGTGTACGCTGCGTCCTGAAACATGGAATAGACACAGCTGAGAGAGCATAGGGCACTTCCACTCATGGGCGTAGAAATCGGGAAACCTAAAAATCAACAACACACAGGCACCCCAAAGTTTAGGGCTGCTCTGTTTCCAAGAACCTCCACTTCGGTACACCTTAACTATCCCAGGAAAGAGAAAAATAGATAAAGAAGTTGTGGTACTTATGCACAATGGAATATCACTCAGCCATGAAATCAGTGTCATAAGGCTAGTAGCAGCATGATGAGTGGATTTAGGGACGATGACTCTAAGTGAAGTAAGTCACACAGAAAAGGACACTTATCCTAAGATATCACTTATAGAGGGAATGTCAACATCGCTACACCTGAACTGAATTCCAAAACAGAACAGAGTCACACATTTAGAAAACACACTATGGCTGCTTAACGGGAAAGGTGAGGCGGGGTGATGCATAAAACAAGGGTTTGAAATTAGCTCACATACCGTTCCACAAGCCAAATATGTAATAGACAAGACCTACTCCCTGCTCAGTGAACTGGACTCAACACCCCCTATTCAACACCCAAGAATATATCTGACTAGGAAGAGTCTTAAATCCTATGTATTGATATCTCTCTGGAAGTGAATCAAGAGGGTGTAAAGCGGCATAAACACAGCAGGGAAAAGCAGCTAAACCCCATTATAAAAATAGATTACTTAAAAAAAAAAGCCATAAAACAAAGACAGTGAAAGAGAGAGACATTCTTACAAAATCCGTTCAGGGGCTCTGATGCAACCTGGATTGACCATATCTAGACCCACAGCTGGATGAGACATAAGGCTGGACACTCTTGGGGCTGAGAGGATTGGTGAGGTTGGGTGAGCAAACACAGACCCTTTAAAGTAATACTGCGTGGTACCCATGCCGTGGGTCCCAAATCTCCAGGTTCAAGGGCATCTTCCTACATCGAAAACATGCCTGGGAAACCCAGAAGATGGTACACCGTGTGATCGGGAAAGGTTTCTAAAACGCACCTCATTTCTCCTCTCCTTGTGCTCGGGTTCGCCATTCCAGCCGCTTCACTAACAATCTCCCTACTTGGAGAATCAGCACCGTTGACCTCCTGTTTCGTACAGGTCGCAATTTGTCCTGAGGATGAACGGGAAGAGGGGGAAACCAATGAGAGACTAGCTCTAGGTGTTGGGACAGGCACAGGTCACTCTATTTTCCCATCAGGAAGAAGAATGAACCACAGGTCCATCCTGCCCCCTGGAACCAGAATAGGGCCTGAAGCAATCCTTCGCTTTTGCGGCCAGCTCCCAAAAAAGCGAGTTGACAAATGGAGCTCAGGGGCACTGCAATTCACAAACCTGCAGAGTTCGAAATGATGACTCTCGTCCACAAATATATTGAGGGAAGGCAACGAAGAGGATTTGAAAGCAAGGCAGAATTGCAGGAAACAGATTTCAGGAGGTCGATTCGACTCGCCTTGAAAGCACATGAGGAGCGGCAAAGCGTTGACAATGATGCCCTTGGCCAAAAAGGGCGTATGCGTTTTTTCCTGAATATATTCAGGAAAAAACGCATACGCCCTTTTCGGCCAACCAAGCAAGCCGGAAAGGCAAATCGGCGCTACAAAGAAGTCTCGCTTGCCAGCGGTCCAAAGGGCCATGCTGAAAAAAGTGTAAAAATCAGAAATGCAGGACAGGCCATGGAGACACGGGAGCCTTGCTACGCTGATGGGCGGGATGGAAATTGCCAACAGCCACTCTGGAGAAGTGTACGCTGCGTCCTGAAACATGGAATAGACACAGCTGAGAGAGCATAGGGCACTTCCACTCATGGGCGTAGAAATCGGGAAACATAAAAATCAGCACGACACAGGAACCCCAAAGTTTAGGGCGGCTCTGTTTCCAAGAACCTCCACTTCAGTACACCTTAAATATCCCCGGAAAGAGAAAAATGGATAAAGAAGTTGTGGTACTTATGCACAATGGAATATCACTCAGCCATGAAATCAGTGTCATAAGGCTAGTAGCAGCATGATGAGTGGATTTAGGGATGATGACTCTAAATGAAGTAAGTCACACAGAAAAGGACACTTATCCTAAGATATCACTTATACAGGGAATGTTAAAATCGCTACACCTGAACTGAATTCCAAAACAGAACAGAGTCACACATTTAGAAAACACACTATGGCTGCTTAACGGGAAAGGTGAGGCGGGGCGATGCATAAAACAAGGGTTTGAAATTAGCTCAGATACCGTTCCAGAAGCCAAATATGTAATAGACAAGACCTACTCCCTGCTCAGTGAACTGGACTCAACACCCCCTATTCACCGCCCAAGAATATATCTGACTAGGAAGAGTCATAAAACCTATGTATTGATATCTCTCTGGAAGTGAATCAAGAGGGTGTATAGCGGCATAAACACAGCAGGGAAAAGCAGCCAAACCCCATTATAAAAATAGATTACTTAAAAAAAAACCCATAAAACAAAGACAGTGAAAGAGAGAGAAATTCTTACAAAATCCGTTCAGGGGCTCTGATGCAACCTGGATTGACCATATCTAGACCCACAGCTGGATGAGACATAAGGCTGGACACTCTTGGGGCTGAGAGGATCGGTGAGGTTGGGTGAGCAAACGCAGACCCTTTAAAGTAATACTGCGTGGTACCCATGCCATGGGTCCCAAGTCTCCAGGTTCAAGGGCATCTTCCTACATCGAAAACATGCATGGGAAACCCAGGAGATGGTACACCGTGTGATGGGGAAAGTTTTCTAAAACGCACCTCATTTCTCCTCTCCTTGTGCTAGGGTTCGCCATTCCAGCCGCTTCACTAACAATCTCCCTACTTGGAGAATCAGCACCGTTGACCTCCTGTTTCGTACAGGTCGCAATTTGTCCTGAGGATGAACGGGAAGATGGGGAACCAATGAGAGACTAGCTCTAGGTGTTGGGACAGGCACAGGTCACTCTATTTTCCCATCAGGAAGAAGAATGAACCACAGGCTCAGCCTGCCCCCCGGAACCAGAATAGGGCCTGAAGCAATCCTGCGCTTTTGCGGCCAGCTCCCAAAAAAGCGAGTTGACAAATGGAGCTCAGGGGCACTGCAATTCACAAACCTGCAGAGTTCTAAATGATGACTCTCGTCCACAAATATATTGAGGGAAGGCAACGAAGAGGATTTGAAAGCAAGGCAGAATTGCAGGAAACAGATTTCAGGAGGTAGATTCGACTCGCCTTGAAAGCACATGAGGAGCGGCAAAACGTTGACAATGATGCCCTTGGACATAAAGGGCGTATGCGTTTTTTCCTGAATATATTCAGGAAAAAACGCATACGCCCTTTTTGGCCAACCAAGCAAGCCGGAAAGGCAAATCGGCGCTACAAAGAAGTCTCGCTTGCCAGCGGTCCAAAGGGCCATGCTGAAAAAAGTGTAAAAACCAGAAATGCAGGACAGGCCATGGAGACACGGGAGCCTTGCTACGCTGATGGGCGGGATGGAAATTGCCAACAGCCACTCTGGAGAAGTGTACGCTGCGTCCTGAAACATGGAATAGACACAGCTGAGAGAGCATAGGGCACTTCCACTCATGGGCGTAGAAATCGGGAAACCTAAAAATCAACAACACACAGGCACCCCAAAGTTTAGGGCTGCTCTGTTTCCAAGAACCTCCACTTCGGTACACCTGAAATATCCCAGGAAAGAGAAAAATGGATAAAGAAGTTGTGGTACTTATGCACAATGGAATATCACTCAGCCATGAAATCAGTGTCATAAGGCTAGTAGCAGCATGATGAGTGGATTTAGGGACGATGACTCTAAGTGAAGTAAGTCACACAGAAAAGGACACTTATCCTAAGATATCACTTATAGAGGGAATGTCAACATCGCTACACCTGAACTGAATTCCAAAACAGAACAGAGTCACACATTTAGAAAACACACTATGGCTGCTTAACGGGAAAGGTGAGGCGGGGTGATGCATAAAAAAAGGGTTTGAAATTAGCTCACATACCGTTCCACAAGCCAAATATGTAATAGACAAGACCTACTCCCTGCTCAGTGAACTGGACTCAACACCCCCTATTCACCGCCCAAGAATATATCTGACTAGTAAGAGTCTTTAAACCTATGTATTGATATCTCTCTGGAAGTGAATCAAGATGGTGTAAAGCGGCATAAACACAGCAGGGAAAAGCAGCTAAACCCCATTTGAAAAATAGATTACTTAAAAAAAAAAGCCATAAAACAGAGACAGTGAAAGAGAGAGACATTCTTACAAAATCCGTTCAGGTGCTCTGATGCAACCTGGATTGACCATATCTAGACCCACAGCTGGATGAGACATAAGGCTGGACACTCTTTTGGGGCTGAGAGGATTGGTGAGGTTGGGTGAGCAAACGCAGACCCTTTAAAGTAATAGTGCGTGGTACCCATGCCGTGGGTCCCAAATCTCCAGGTTCAAGGGCATCTTCCTACATCGAAAACATGCCTGGGAAACCCAGAAAATGGTACACCGTGTGATCGGGAAAGGTTTCTAAAACGCACCTCATTTCTCCTCTCCTTGTGCTCGGGTTCGCCATTCCAGCCGCTTCACTAACAATCTCCCTACTTGGAGAATCAGCACCGTTGACCTCCTGTTTCGTACAGGTCGCAATTTGTCCTGAGGATGAACGGGAAGAGGGGGAACCAATGAGAGACTAGCTCTAGGTGTTGGGACAGGCACAGGTCACTCTATTTTCCCATCAGGAAGAAGAATGAACCACAGGCTCAGCCTGCCCCCGGAACCAGAATAGGGCCTGAAGCAATCCTGCGCTTTTGCGGCCAGCTCCCAAAAAAGCGAGTTGACAAATGGAGCTCAGGGGCACTGCAATTCACAAACCTGCAGAGTTCGAAATGATGACTCTCGTCCACAAATATATTGAGGGAAGGCAACGAAGAGGATTTGAAAGCAAGGCAGAATTGCAGGAAACAGATTTCAGGAGGTAGATTCGACTCGCCTTGAAAGCACATGAGGAGCGGCAAAACGTTGACAATGATGCCCTTGGCCATAAAGGGCGTATGCGTTTTTTCCTGAATATATTCAGGAAAAAACGCATACGCCCTTTTTGGCCAACCAAGCAAGCCGGAAAGGCAAATCGGCGCTACAAAGAAGTCTCGCTTGCCAGCGGTCCAAAGGGCCATGCTGAAAAAAGTGTAAAAACCAGAAATGCAGGACAGGCCATGGAGACACGGGAGCCTTGCTACGCTGATGGGCGGGATGGAAATTGCCAACAGCCACTCTGGAGAAGTGTACGCTGCGTCCTGAAACATGGAATAGACACAGCTGAGAGAGCATAGGGCACTTCCACTCATGGGCGTAGAAATCGGGAAACCTAAAAATCAACAACACACAGGCACCCCAAAGTTTAGGGCTGCTCTGTTTCCAAGAACCTCCACTTCGGTACACCTGAAATATCCCAGGAAAGAGAAAAATGGATAAAGAAGTTGTGGTACTTATGCACAATGGAATATCACTCAGCCATGAAATCAGTGTCATAAGGCTAGTAGCAGCATGATGAGTGGATTTAGGGACGATGACTCTAAGTGAAGTAAGTCACACAGAAAAGGACACTTATCCTAAGATATCACTTATAGAGGGAATGTCAACATCGCTACACCTGAACTGAATTCCAAAACAGAACAGAGTCACACATTTAGAAAACACACTATGGCTGCTTAACGGGAAAGGTGAGGCGGGGTGATGCATAAAAAAAGGGTTTGAAATTAGCTCACATACCGTTCCACAAGCCAAATATGTAATAGACAAGACCTACTCCCTGCTCAGTGAACTGGACTCAACACCCCCTATTCACCGCCCAAGAATATATCTGACTAGTAAGAGTCTTTAAACCTATGTATTGATATCTCTCTGGAAGTGAATCAAGAGGGTGTAAAGCGGCATAAACACAGCAGGGAAAAGCAGCTAAACCCCATTTGAAAAATAGATTACTTAAAAAAAAAAGCCATAAAACAAAGACAGTGAAAGAGAGAGACATTCTTACAAAATCCGTTCAGGTGCTTTGATGCAACCTGGATTGACCATATCTAGACCCACAGCTGGATGAGACATAAGGCTGGACACTCTTTTGGGGCTGAGAGGATTGGTGAGGTTGGGTGAGCAAACGCAGACCCTTTAAAGTAATAGTGCGTGGTACCCATGCCGTGGGTCCCAAATCTCCAGGTTCAAGGGCATCTTCCTACATCGAAAACATGCCTGGGAAACCCAGAAAATGGTACACCGTGTGATCGGGAAAGGTTTCTAAAACGCACCTCATTTCTCCTCTCCTTGTGCTCGGGTTCGCCATTCCAGCCGCTTCACTAACAATCTCCCTACTTGGAGAATCAGCACCGTTGACCTCCTGTTTCGTACAGGTCGCAATTTGTCCTGAGGATGAACGGGAAGAGGGGGAACCAATGAGAGACTAGCTCTAGGTGTTGGGACAGGCACAGGTCACTCTATTTTCCTATCAGGAAGAAGAATGAACCACAGGCTCAGCCTGCCCCCTGGAACCAGAATAGGGCCTGAAGCAATCCTGCGCTTCTGCGGCCAGCTCCCAAAAAAGCGAGTTGACAAATGGAGCTCAGGGGCACTGCAATTCACAAACTTGCAGAGTTCTAAATGATGACTCTCGTCCACAAATATATTGAGGGAAGGCAACGAAGAGGATTTGAAAGCAAGGCAGAATTGCAGGAAACAGATTTCAGGAGGTCGATTCGACTCGCCTTGAAAGCACATGAAAAGCGGCAAAGCGTTGACACTGATGCCCTTGGCCAAAAAGGGCGTATGCGTTTTTTCCTGAATATATTCAGGAAAAAACGCATACGCCCTTTTTGGCCAACCAAGCAAGCCGGAAAGGCAAATCGGCGCTACAAAGAAGTCTCGCTTGCCAGCGGTCAAAAGGGCCATGCTGAAAAAAGTGTAAAAATCAGAAATGCAGGACAGGCCATGGAGACACGGGAGCCTTGCTACGCTGCTGGGCGGGATGGAAATTGCCAACAGCCACTCTGGAGAAGTGTACGCTGCGTCCTGAAACATGGAATAGACACAACTGAGAGAGCATAGGGCACTTCCACTCATGGGCGTAGAAATCGGGAAACCTAAAAATCACCAAGACACAGGCACCCCAAACTTTAGGGCTGCTCTGTTTCCAAGAACCTCCACTTCGGTCCACCTGAAATATCCCAGGAAAGAGAAAAATGGATAAAGAAGTTGTGGTACTTATGCACAATGGAATATCACTCAGCCATGAAATCAGTGTCATAAGGCTAGTAGCAGCATGATGAGTGGATTTAGGGACGATGACTCTAAGTGAAGTAAGTCACACAGAAAAGGACACTTATCCTAAGATATCACTTATAGAGGGAATGTCAACATCGCTACACCTGAACTGAATTCCAAAACAGAACAGAGTCACACATTTAGAAAACACACTATGGCTGCTTAACGGGAAAGGTGAGGCGGGGTGATGCATAAAACAAGGGTTTGAAATTAGCTCACATACCGTTCCACAAGCCAAATATGTAATAGACAAGACCTACTCCCTGCTCAGTGAACTGGACTCAACACCCCCTATTCACCGCCCAAGAATATATCTGACTAGTAAGAGTCTTTAAACCTATGTATTGATATCTCTCTGGAAGTGAATCAAGAGGGTGTAAAGCGGCATAAACACAGCAGGAAAAAGCAGCTAAACCCCATTTGAAAAATAGATTACTTAAGAAAAAAAGCCATAAAACAAAGACAGTGAAAGAGAGAGACATTCTTACAAAATCCGTTCAGGTGCTCTGATGCAACCTGGATTGACCATATCTAGACCCACAGCTGGATGAGACATAAGGCTGGACACTCTTGGGGCTGAGAGGATTGGTGAGGTTGGGTGAGCAAACGCAGACCCTTTAAAGTAATAGTGCGTGGTACCCATGCCGTGGGTCCCAAATCTCCAGGTTCAAGGGCATCTTCCTACATCGAAAACATGCATGGGAAACCCAGAAAATGGTACACCGTGTGATCGGGAAAGGTTTCTAAAACGCACCTCATTTCTCCTCTCCTTGTGCTCGGGTTCGCCATTCCAGCCGCTTCACTAACAATCTCCCTACTTGGAGAATCAGCACCGTTGACCTCCTGTTTCGTACAGGTCGCAATTTGTCCTGAGGATGAACGGGAAGAGGGGGAACCAATGAGAGACTAGCTCTAGGTGTTGGGACAGGCACAGGTCACTCTATTTTCCCATCAGGAAGAAGAATGAACCACAGGCTCAGCCTGCCCCCCGGAACCAGAATAGGGCCTGAAGCAATCCTGCGCTTTTGCGGCCAGCTCCCAAAAAAGCGAGTTGACAAATGGAGCTCAGGGGCACTGCAATTCACAAACCTGCAGAGTTCTAAATGATGACTCTCGTCCACAAATATATTGAGGGAAGGCAACGAAGAGGATTTGAAAGCAAGGCAGAATTGCAGGAAACAGATTTCAGGAGGTCGATTCGACTCGCCTTGAAAGCACATGAAAAGCGGCAAAGCGTTGACAATGATGCCCTTGGCCAAAAAGGGCGTATGCGTTTTTTCCTGAATATATTCAGGAAAAAACGCATACGCCCTTTTTGGCCAACCAAGCAAGCCGGAAAGGCAAATCGGCGCTACAAAGAAGTCTCGCTTGCCAGCGGTCCAAAGGGCCATGCTGAAAAAAGTGTAAAAATCAGAAATGCAGGACAGGCCATGGAGACACGGGAGCCTTGCTACGCTGATGGGCGGGATGGAAATTGCCAACAGCCACTCTGGAGAAGTGTACGCTGCATCCTGAAACATGGAATAGACACAGCTGAGAGAGCATAGGGCACTTCCACTCATGGGCGTAGAAATCGGGAAACCTAAAAATCAACAAGACACAGGCACCCCAAAGTTTAGGGCGGCTCTGTTTCCAAGAACCTCCACTTCGGTACACCTGAAATATCCCAGGAAAGAGAAAAATGGATAAAGAACTTGTGGTACTTATGCACAATGGAATATCACTCAGCCATGAAATCAGTGTCATAAGGCTAGTAGCAGCATGATGAGTGGATTTAGGGACGATGACTCTAAGTGAAGTAAGTCACACAGAAAAGGACACTTATCCTAAGATATCACTTATAGAGGGAATGTCAACATCGCTACACCTGAACTGAATTCCAAAACAGAACAGAGTCACACATTTAGAAAACACACTATGGCTGCTTAACGGGAAAGGTGAGGCGGGGTGATGCATAAAACAAGGGTTTGAAATTAGCTCACATACCGTTCCACAAGCCAAATATGTAATAGACAAGACCTACTCCCTGCTCAGTGAACTGGACTCAACACCCCCTATTCACCGCCCAAGAATATATCTGACTAGTAAGAGTCTTTAAATCTATGTATTGATATCTCTCTGGAAGTGAATCAAGAGGGTGTAAAGCGGCATAAACACAGTAGGGAAAAGCAGCTAAACCCCATTATAAAAATAGATTACTTAAAAAAAAAGCCATAAAACAAAGACAGTGAAAGAGAGAGACATTCTTACAAAATCCGTTCAGGGGCTCTGATGCAACCTGGATTGACCATATCTAGACCCACAGCTGGATGAGACATAAGGCTGGACACTCTTGGGGCTGAGAGGATTGGTGAGGTTGGGTGAGCAAACGCAGACCCTTTAAAGTAATAGTGCGTGGTACCCATGCCATGGGTCCCAAATCTCCAGGTTCAAGGGCATCTTCCTACATCGAAAACATGCCTGGGAAACCCAGAAGATGGTACACCGTGTGATCGGGAAAGGTTTCTAAAACGCACCTCATTTCTCCTCTCCTTGTGCTCGGGTTCGCCATTCCAGCCGCTTCACTAACAATCTCCCTACTTGGAGAATCAGCACCGTTGACCTCCTGTTTCGTACAGGTCGCAATTTGTCCTGAGGATGAACGGGAAGAGGGGGAACCAATGAGAGACTAGCTCTAGGTGTTGGGACAGGCAAAGGTCACTCTATTTTCCCATCAGGAAGAAGAATGAACCACAGGCTCAGCCTGCCCCCCGGAACCAGAATAGGGCCTGAAGCAATCCTGCACTTTTGCGGCCAGCTCCCAAAAAAGCGAGTTGACAAATGGAGCTCAGGGGCACTGCAATTCACAAACCTGCAGAGTTAGAAATGATGACTCTCGTCCACAAATATATTGAGGGAAGGCAACGAAGAGGATTTGAAAGCAAGGCAGAATTGCAGGAAACAGAATTCAGGAGGTACATTCGACTCGCCTTGAAAGCACATGAAAAGCGGCAAAGCGTTGACAATGATGCCCTTGGCCAAAAAGGGCGTATGCGTTTCTTCCTGAATATATTCAGGAAAAAACGCATACGCCCTTTTTGGCCAACCAAGCAAGCCGGAAAGGCAAATCGGCGCTACAAAGAAGTCTCGCTTGCAAGCGGTCAAAAGGGCCATGCTGAAAAAAGTGTAAAAACCAGAAATGCAGGACAGGCCATGGAGACATGGGAGCCTTGCTACGCTGATGGGCGGGATGGAAATTGCCAACAGCCACTCTGGAGAAGTGTACGCTGCGTCCTGAAACATGGAATAGACACAGCTGAGAGAGCATAGGGCACTTCCACTCATGGGCGTAGAACTCGGGAAACCTAAAAATCAGCAAGACACAGGCACCCCAAACTTTAGGGCTGCTCTGTTTCCAAGAACCTCCACTTCGGTACACCTGAAATATCCCAGGAAAGAGAAAAATGGATAAAGAAGTTGTGGTACTTATGCACAATGGAATATCACTCAGCCATGAAATCAGTGTCATAAGGCTAGTAGCAGCATGATGAGTGGATTTAGGGACGATGACTCTAAGTGAAGTAAGTCACACAGAAAAGGACACTTATCCTAAGATATCACTTATAGAGGGAATGTCAACATCGCTACACCTGAACTGAATTCCAAAACAGAACAGAGTCACACATTTAGAAAACACACTATGGCTGCTTAACGGGAAAGGTGAGGTGGGGTGATGTATAAAACAAGGGTTTGAAATTAGCTCAGATACCGTTCCACAAGCCAAATATGTAATAGACAAGACCTACTCCCTGCTCAGTGAACTGGACTCAACACCCCCTATTCACCGCCCAAGAATATATCTGACTAGGAAGAGTCTTAAAACCTATGTATTGATATCTCTCTGGAAGTGAATCAAGAGGGTGTAAAGCGGCATAAACACAGCAGGAAAAAGCAGCTAAACCCCATTTGAAAAATAGATTACTTAAAAAAATAAACCCCATAAAACAAAGACAGTGAAAGAGAGAGAAATTCTTCCAAAATCCGTTCAGGGGCTCTGATGCAACCTGGATTGACCATATCTAGACCCACAGCTGGATGAGACATAAGGCTGGACACTCTTGGGGCTGAGAGGATTGGTGAGGTTGGGTGAGCAAACGCAGACCCTTTAAAGTAATAGTGCGTGGTACCCATGCCATGGGTCCCAAATCTCCAGGTTCAAGGGCATCTTCCTACATCGAAAACATGCCTGGGAAACCCAGAAGATGGTACACCGTGTGATCGGGAAAGGTTTCAAAAACGCACCTCATTTCTCCTCTCCTTGTGCTCGGGTTCGCCATTCCAGCCGCTTCACTAACAATCTCCCTACTTGGAGAATCAGCACCGTTGACCTCCTCTTTCGTACAGGTCGCAATTTGTCCTGAGGATGAACGGGAATAGGGGGAACCAATGAGAGACTAGCTATAGGTGTTGGGACAGGCACAGGTCACTCTATTTTCCCATCAGGAAGAAGAATGAACCACAGGCTCATCCTGCCCCCTGGAACCAGAATAGGGCCTGAAGCAATCCTGCGCTTTTGCGGCCAGCTCCCAAAAAAGCGAGTTGACAAATGGAGCTCAGGGGCACTGCAATTCACAAACTTGCAGAGTTCTAAATGATGACTCTCGTCCACAAATATATTGAGGGAAGGCAACGAAGAGGATTTGAAAGCAAGGCAGAATTGCAGGAAACAGATTTCAGGAGGTAGATTCGACTCGCCTTGAAAGCACATGAAAAGCGGCAAAGCGTTGACAATGATGCCCTTGGCCAAAAAGGGCGTATGCGTTTTTTCCTGAATATATTCAGGAAAAAACGCATACGCCCTTTTTGGCCAACCAAGCAAGCCGGAAAGGCAAATCGGCGCTACAAAGAAGTCTCGCTTGCCAGCGGTCAAAAGGGCCATGCTGAAAAAAGTGTAAAAATCAGAAATGCAGGACAGGCCATGGAGACACGGGAGCCTTGCTACGCTGATGGGCGGGATGGAAATTGCCAACAGCCACTCTGGAGAAGTGTACGCTGCGTCCTGAAACATGGAATAGACACAGCTGAGAGAGCATAGGGCACTTCCACTCATGGGCGTAGAAATCGGGAAACCTAAAAATCAACAAGACACAGGCACCCCAAAGTTTAGGGCTGCTCTGTTTCCAAGAACCTCCACTTCGGTACACCTGAAATATCCCAGGAAAGAGAAAAATGGATAAAGAAGTTGTGGTACTTATGCACAATGGAATATCACTCAGCCATGAAATCAGTGTCATAAGGCTAGTAGCAGCATGATGAGTGGATTTAGGGACGATGACTCTAAGTGAAGTAAGTCACACAGAAAAGGACACTTATCCTAAGATATCACTTATAGAGGGAATGTCAACATCGCTACACCTGAACTGAATTCCAAAACAGAACAGAGTCACACATTTAGAAAACACACTATGGCTGCTTAACGGGAAAGGTGAGGCGGGGTGATGCATAAAACAAGGGTTTGAAATTAGCTCACATACCGTTCCACAAGCCAAATATGTAATAGACAAGACCTACTCCCTGCTCAGTGAACTGGACTCAACACCCCCTATTCACCGCCCAAGAATATATCTGACTAGTAAGAGTCTTTAAACCTATGTATTGATATCTCTCTGGAAGTGAATCAAGAGGGTGTAAAGCGGCATAAACACAGTAGGGAAAAGCAGCTAAACCCCATTATAAAAATAGATTACTTAAAAAAAAAGCCATAAAACAAAGACAGTGAAAGAGAGAGACATTCTTACAAAATCCGTTCAGGTGCTCTGATGCAACCTGGATTGACCATATCTAGACCCACAGCTGGATGAGACATAAGGCTGGACACTCTTGGGGCTGAGAGGATTGGTGAGGTTGGGTGAGCAAACGCAGACCCTTTAAAGTAATAGTGCGTGGTACCCATGCCGTGGGTCCCAAATCTCCAGGTTCAAGGGCATCTTCCTACATCGAAAACATGCCTGGGAAACCCAGAAAATGATACACCGTGTGATCGGGAAAGGTTTCTAAAACGCACCTCATTTCTCCTCTCCTTGTGCTCGGGTTCGCCATTCCAGCCGCTTCACTAACAATCTCCCTACTTGGAGAATCAGCACCGTTGACCTCCTGTTTCGTACAGGTCGCAATTTGTGCTGAGGATGAACGGGAAGAGGGGGAACCAATGAGAGACTAGCTCTAGGTGTTGGGACAGGCACAGGTCACTCTATTTTCCCATCAGGAAGAAGAATGAACCACAGGCTCAGCCTGCCCCCCGGAACCAGAATAGGGCCTGAAGCAATCCTGCGCTTTTGCGGCCAGCTCCCAAAAAAGCGAGTTGACAAATGGAGCTCAGGGGCACTGCAATTCACAAACCTGCAGAGTTCGAAATGATGACTCTCGTCCACAAATATATTGAGGGAAGGCAACGAAGAGGATTTGAAAGCAAGGCAGAATTGCAGGAAACAGATTTCAGGAGGTAGATTCGACTCGCCTTGAAAGCACATGAGGAGCGGCAAAACGTTGACAATGATGCCCTAGGCCAAAAAGGGCGTATGCGTTTTTTCCTGAATATATTCAGGAAAAAACGCATACGCCCTTTTTGGCCAACCAAGCAAGCCGGAAAGGCAAATCAGCGCTACAAAGAAGTCTCGCTTGCCAGCGGTCCAAAGGGCCATGCTGAAAAAAGTGTAAAAACCAGAAATGCAGGACAGGCCATGGAGACACGGGAGCCTTGCTACGCTGATGGGCGGGATGGAAATTGCCAACAGCCACTCTGGAGAAGTGTACGCTGCGTCCTGAAACATGTAATAGACACAGCTAAGAGAGCATAGGGCACTTCCACTCATGGGCGTAGAACTCGGGAAACCTAAAAATCAACAAGACAAAGGCACCCCAAAGTTTAGGGCTGCTCTGTTTCCAAGAACCTCCACTTCGGTACACCTTAAATATCCCAGGAAAGAGAAAAATGGATAAAGAAGTTGTGGTACTTATGCACAATGGAATATCACTCAGCCATGAAATCAGTGTCATAAGGCTAGTAGCAGCATGATGAGTGGATTTAGGGACGATGACTCTAAGTGAAGTAAGTCACACAGAAAAGGACACTTATCCTAAGATATCACTTATAGAGGGAATGTCAAAATCGCTACACCTGAACTGAATTCCAAAACAGAACAGAGTCACACATTTAGAAAACACACTATGGCTGCTTAACGGGAAAGGTGAGGCGGGGCGATGCATAAAACAAGGGTTTGAAATTAGCTCACATACCGTTCCAGAAGCCAAATATGTAATAGACAAGACCTACTCCCTGCTCAGTGAACTAGACCCAACACCCCCTATTCACCGCCCAAAAATATATCTGACTAGTAAGAGTCTTTAAACCTATGTATTGATATCTCTCTGGAAGTGAATCAAGAGGGTGTAAAGCGGCATAAACACAGTAGGGAAAAGCAGTTAAACACCATTATAAAAATAGATTACTTAAAAAAAAAAGCCATAAAACAAAGACAGTGAAAGAGAGAGAAATTCTTACAAAATCCGTTCAGGGGTTCTGATGCAACCTGGATTGACCATATCTAGACCCACAGCTGGATGAGACATAAGGCTGGACACTCTTGGGGCTGAGAGGATTGGTGAGGTTGGGTGAGCAAACGCAGACCCTTTAAAGTAATAGTGCGTGGTACCCATGCCATGGGTCCCAAATCTCCAGGTTCAAGGGCATCTTCCTACATCGAAAACATGCCTGGGAAACCCAGAAGATGGTACACCGTGTGATCGGGAAAGGTTTCTAAAACGCACCTCATTTCTCCTCTCCTTGTGCTCGGGTTCGCCATTCCAGCCGCTTCACTAACAATCTCCCTACTTGGAGAATCAGCACCGTTGACCTCCTGTTTCGTACAGGTGGCAATTTGTCCTGAGGATGAACGGGAAGAGGGGGAACCAATGAGAGACTAGCTCTAGGTGTTGGGACAGGCACAGGTCACTCTATTTTCCCATCAGGAAGAAGAATGAACCACAGGCTCAGCCTGCCCCCCGGAACCAGAATAGGGCCTGAAGCAATCCTGCGCTTTTGCGGCCAGCTCCCAAAAAAGCGAGTTGACAAATGGAGCTCAGGGGCACTGCAATTCACAAACCTGCAGAGTTCGAAATGATGACTCTCGTCCACAAATATATTGAGGGAAGGCAACGAAGAGGATTTGAAAGCAAGGCAGAATTGCAGGAAACAGATTTCAAGAGGTCGATTCGACTCGCCTTGAAAGCACATGAAAAGCGGCAAAGCGTTGACAATGATGCCCTTGGCCAAAAAGGGCGTATGCGTTTTTTCCTGAATATATTCAGGAAAAAACGCATACGCCCTTTTTGGCCAACCAAGCAAGCCGGAAAGGCAAATCGGCGCTACAAAGAAGTCTCGCTTGCCAGCGGTCAAAAGGGCCATGCTGAAAAAAGTGAAAAAACCAGAAATGCAGGACAGGCCATGGAGACATGGGAGCCTTGCTACGCTGATGGGCGGGATGGAAATTGCCAACAGCCACTCTGGAGAAGTGTACGCTGCGTGCTGAAACATGGAATAGACACAGCTAAGAGAGCATAGGGCACTTCCACTCATGGGCGTAGAAATCGGGAAACCTAAAAATCAACAACACACAGGCACCCCAAACTTTAGGGTTGCTCTGTTTCCAAGAACCTCCACTTCGGTACACCTTAAATATCCCCGGAAAGAGAAAAATGTATAAAGAAGTTGTGGTACTTATGCACAATGGAATATCACTCAGCCATGAAATCAGTGTCATAAGGCTAGTAGCAGCATGATGAGTGGATTTAGGGACGATGACTCTAAGTGAAGTAAGTCACACAGAAAAGGACACTTATCCTAAGATATCACTTATAGAGGGAATGTCAAAATCGCTACACCTGAACTGAATTCCAAAACAGAACAGAGTCACACATTTAGAAAACACACTATGGCTGCTTAACGGGAAAGGTGAGGTGGGGTGATGCATAAAACAAGGGTTTGAAATTGGCTCAGATACCGTTCCACAAGCCAAATATGTAATAGACAAGACCTACTCCCTGCTCAGTGAACTGGACTCAACACCCCCTATTCACCGCCCAAGAATATATCTGACTAGGAAGAGTCTTAAAACCTATGTATTGATATCTCTCTGGAAGTGAATCAAGAGGGTGTAAAGCGGCATAAACACAGCAGGAAAAAGCAGCTAAACCCCATTTGAAAAATAGATTACTTAAAAAAAAAAACCCCATAAAACAAAGACAGTGAAAGAGAGAGAAATTCTTCCAAAATCCGTTCAGGGGCTCTGATGCAACCTGGATTGACCATATCTAGACCCACAGCTGGATGAGACATAAGGCTGGACACTCTTGGGGCTGAGAGGATTGGTGAGGTTGGGTGAGCAAACGCAGACCCTTTAAAGTAATAGTGCGTGGTACCCATGCCGTGGGTCCCAAATCTCCAGGTTCAAGGGCATCTTCCTACATCGAAAACATGCCTGGGAAACCCAGAAGATGGTACACCGTGTGATCGGGAAAGGTTTCAAAAACGCACCTCATTTCTCCTCTCCTTGTGCTCGGGTTCGCCATTCCAGCCGCTTCACTAACAATCTCCCTACTTGGAGAATCAGCACCGTTGACCTCCTGTTTCGTACAGGTCGCAATTTGTCCTGAGGATGAACGGGAAGAGGGGGAACCAATGAGAGACTAGCTCTAGGTGTCGGGACAGGCACAGGTCACTCTATTTTCCCATCAGGAAGAAGAATGAACCACAGGCTCAGCCTGCCCCCCGGAACCAGAATAGGGCCTGAAGCAATCCTGCGCTTTTGCGGCCAGCTCCCAAAAAAGCGAGTTGACAAATGGAGCTCAGGGGCACTGCAATTCACAAACCTGCAGAGCTATATATGATAACTCTCGTCCCCAAATATTTTGAGGGAAGGCAACGAAGAGGATTTGAAAGCAAGGCAGAATTGCAGGAAACAGATTTCAGGAGGTAGATTCGACTCGCCTTGAAAGCACATGAGGAGCGGCAAAACGTTGACAATGATGCCCTTGGCCAAAAAGGGCGTATGCGTTTTTTCCTGAATATATTCAGAAAAAACGCATACGCCCTTTTTGGCCAACCAAGCAAGCCGGAAAGGCAAATCAGCGCTACAAAGAAGTCTCGCTTGCCAGCGGTCCAAAGGGCCATGCTGAAAAAAGTGTAAAAACCAGAAATGCAGGACAGGCCATGGAGACACGGGAGCCTTGCTACGCTGATGGGCGGGATGGAAATTGCCAACAGCCACTCTGGAGAAGTGTACGCTGCGTCCTGAAACATGTAATAGACACAGCTAAGAGAGCATAGGGCACTTCCACTCATGGGCGTAGAACTCGGGAAACCTAAAAATCAACAAGACAAAGGCACCCCAAAGTTTAGGGCTGCTCTGTTTCCAAGAACCTCCACTTCGGTACACCTTAAATATCCCAGGAAAGAGAAAAATGGATAAAGAAGTTGTGGTACTTATGCACAATGGAATATCACTCAGCCATGAAATCAGTGTCATAAGGCTAGTAGCAGCATGATGAGTGGATTTAGGGACGATGACTCTAAGTGAAGTAAGTCACACAGAAAAGGACACTTATCCTAAGATATCACTTATAGAGGGAATGTCAACATCGCTACACCTGAACTGAATTCCAAAACAGAACAGAGTCACACATTTAGAAAACACACTATGGCTGCTTAACGGGAAAGGTGAGGCGGGGCGATGCATAAAACAAGGGTTTGAAATTAGCTCACATACCGTTCCAGAAGCCAAATATGTAATAGACAAGACCTACTCCCTGCTCAGTGAACTAGACCCAACACCCCCTATTCACCGCCCAAAAATATATCTGACTAGTAAGAGTCTTTAAACCTATGTATTGATATCTCTCTGGAAGTGAATCAAGAGGGTGTAAAGCGGCATAAACACAGTAGGGAAAAGCAGTTAAACACCATTATAAAAATAGATTACTTAAAAAAAAAAGCCATAAAACAAAGACAGTGAAAGAGAGAGAAATTCTTACAAAATCCGTTCAGGGGCTCTGATGCAACCTGGATTGACCATATCTAGACCCACAGCTGGATGAGACATAAGGCTGGACACTCTTGGGGCTGAGAGGATTGGTGAGGTTGGGTGAGCAAACGCAGACCCTTTAAAGTAATAGTGCGTGGTACCCATGCCATGGGTCCCAAATCTCCAGGTTCAAGGGCATCTTCCTACATCGAAAACATGCCTGGGAAACCCAGAAGATGGTACACCGTGTGATCGGGAAAGGTTTCTAAAACGCACCTCATTTCTCCTCTCCTTGTGCTCGGGTTCGCCATTCCAGCCGCTTCACTAACAATCTCCCTACTTGGAGAATCAGCACCGTTGACCTCCTGTTTCGTACAGGTGGCAATTTGTCCTGAGGATGAACGGGAAGAGGGGGAACCAATGAGAGACTAGCTCTAGGTGTTGGGACAGGCACAGGTCACTCTATTTTCCCATCAGGAAGAAGAATGAACCACAGGCTCAGCCTGCCCCCCGGAACCAGAATAGGGCCTGAAGCAATCCTGCGCTTTTGCGGCCAGCTCCCAAAAAAGCGAGTTGACAAATGGAGCTCAGGGGCACTGCAATTCACAAACCTGCAGAGTTCGAAATGATGACTCTCGTCCACAAATATATTGAGGGAAGGCAACGAAGAGGATTTGAAAGCAAGGCAGAATTGCAGGAAACAGATTTCAAGAGGTCGATTCGACTCGCCTTGAAAGCACATGAAAAGCGGCAAAGCGTTGACAATGATGCCCTTGGCCAAAAAGGGCGTATGCGTTTTTTCCTGAATATATTCAGGAAAAAACGCATACGCCCTTTTTGGCCAACCAAGCAAGCCGGAAAGGCAAATCGGCGCTACAAAGAAGTCTCGCTTGCCAGCGGTCAAAAGGGCCATGCTGAAAAAAGTGAAAAAACCAGAAATGCAGGACAGGCCATGGAGACACGGGAGCCTTGCTACGCTGATGGGCGGGATGGAAATTGCCAACAGCCACTCTGGAGAAGTGTACGCTGCGTCCTGAAACATGGAATAGACACAGCTGAGAGAGCATAGGGCACTTCCACTCATGGGCGTAGAAATCGGGAAACCTAAAAATCAACAACACACAGGCACCCCAAACTTTAGGGTTGCTCTGTTTCCAAGAACCTCCACTTCGGTACACCTTAAATATCCCCGGAAAGAGAAAAATGTATAAAGAAGTTGTGGTACTTATGCACAATGGAATATCACTCAGCCATGAAATCAGTGTCATAAGGCTAGTAGCAGCATGATGAGTGGATTTAGGGACGATGACTCTAAGTGAAGTAAGTCACACAGAAAAGGACACTTATCCTAAGATATCACTTATAGAGGGAATGTCAAAATCGCTACACCTGAACTGAATTCCAAAACAGAACAGAGTCACACATTTAGAAAACACACTATGGCTGCTTAACGGGAAAGGTGAGGTGGGGTGATGCATAAAACAAGGGTTTGAAATTGGCTCAGATACCGTTCCACAAGCCAAATATGTAATAGACAAGACCTACTCCCTGCTCAGTGAACTGGACTCAACACCCCCTATTCACCGCCCAAGAATATATCTGACTAGGAAGAGTCTTAAAACCTATGTATTGATATCTCTCTGGAAGTGAATCAAGAGGGTGTAAAGCGGCATAAACACAGCAGGAAAAAGCAGCTAAACCCCATTTGAAAAATAGATTACTTAAAAAAAAAAACCCCATAAAACAAAGACAGTGAAAGAGAGAGAAATTCTTCCAAAATCCGTTCAGGGGCTCTGATGCAACCTGGATTGACCATATCTAGACCCACAGCTGGATGAGACATAAGGCTGGACACTCTTGGGGCTGAGAGGATTGGTGAGGTTGGGTGAGCAAACGCAGACCCTTTAAAGTAATAGTGCGTGGTACCCATGCCGTGGGTCCCAAATCTCCAGGTTCAAGGGCATCTTCCTACATCGAAAACATGCCTGGGAAACCCAGAAGATGGTACACCGTGTGATCGGGAAAGGTTTCAAAAACGCACCTCATTTCTCCTCTCCTTGTGCTCGGGTTCGCCATTCCAGCCGCTTCACTAACAATCTCCCTACTTGGAGAATCAGCACCGTTGACCTCCTCTTTCGTACAGGTCGCAATTTGTCCTGAGGATGAACGGGAAGAGGGGGAACCAATGAGAGACTAGCTCTAGGTGTCGGGACAGGCACAGGTCACTCTATTTTCCCATCAGGAAGAAGAATGAACCACAGGCTCAGCCTGCCCCCCGGAACCAGAATAGGGCCTGAAGCAATCCTGCGCTTTTGCGGCCAGCTCCCAAAAAAGCGAGTTGACAAATGGAGCTCAGGGGCACTGCAATTCACAAACCTGCAGAGCTATATATGATAACTCTCGTCCCCAAATATTTTGAGGGAAGGCAACGAAGAGGATTTGAAAGCAAGGCAGAATTGCAGGAAACAGATTTCAGGAGGTAGATTCGACTCGCCTTGAAAGCACATGAAAAGCGGCAAAGCATTGACAATGATGCCCTTGGCCAAAAAGGGCGTATGCGTTTTTTCCTGAATATATTCAGGAAAAAACGCATACGCCCTTTTTGGCCAACCAAGCAAGCCGGAAAGGCAAATCGGCGCTACAAAGAAGTCTCGCTTGCCAGCGGTCAAAAGGGCCATGCTGAAAAAAGTGTAAAAACCAGAAATGCAGGACAGGCCATGGAGACATGGGAGCCTTGCTACGCTGATGGGCGGGATGGAAATTGCCAACAGCCACTCTGGAGAAGTGTACGCTGCGTCCTGAAACATGGAATAGACACAGCTGAGAGAGCATAGGGCACTTCCACTCATGGGCGTAGAACTCGGGAAACCTAAAAATCAACAAGACACAGGCACCCCAAACTTTAGGGCTGCTCTGTTTCCAAGAACCTCCACTTCGGTACACCTGAAATATCCCCAGAAAGAGAAAAATGGATAAAGAAGTTGTGGTACTTATGCACAATGGAATATCACTCAGCCATGAAATCAGTGTCATAAGGCTAGTAGCAGCATGATGAGTGGATTTAGGGACGATGACTCTAAGTGAAGTAAGTCACACAGAAAAGGACACTTATCCTAAGATATCACTTATAGAGGGAATGTCAACATCGCTACACCTGAACTGACTTCCAAAACAGAACAGAGTCACACATTTAGAAAACACACTATGGCTGCTTAACGAGAAAGGTGAGGTGGGGCGATGCATAAAACAAGGGTTTGAAATTAGCTCAGATACCGTTCCACAAGCCAAATATGTAATAGACAAGACCTACTCCCTGCTCAGTGAACTGGACTCAACACCCCCTATTCACCGCCCAAGAATATATCTGACTAGTAAGAGTCTTTAAACCTATGTATTGATATCTCTCTGGAAGTGAATCAAGAGGGTGTAAAGCGGCATAAACACAGCAGGAAAAAGCAGCTAAACCCCATTTGAAAAATAGATTACTTAAAAAAAAAACCCATAAAACAAAGACAGTGAAAGAGAGAGAAATTCTTCCAAAATCCGTTCAGGGGCTCTGATGCAACCTGGATTGACCATATCTAGACCCACAGCTGGATGAGACATAAGGCTGGACACTCTTGGGGCTGAGAGGATTGGTGAGGTTGGGTGAGCAAACGCAGACCCTTTAAAGTAATAGTGCGTGGTACCCATGCCGTGGGTCCCATATCTCCAGGTTCAAGGGCATCTTCCTACATCGAAAACATGCCTGGG
The DNA here is from genome assembly GCF_028564815.1 of Eubalaena glacialis. NCBI lineage: Eukaryota > Metazoa > Chordata > Mammalia > Artiodactyla > Balaenidae > Eubalaena > Eubalaena glacialis. The sequence goes on along the minus strand of NC_083723.1, from coordinate 31,372,715 downwards.
AAACCCAGAAGATGGTACACCGTGTGATCGGGAAAGGTTTCAAAAACGCACCTCATTTCTCCTCTCCTTGTGCTCGGGTTCGCCATTCCAGCCGCTTCACTAACAATCTCCCTACTTGGAGAATCAGCACCGTTGACCTCCTCTTTCGTACAGGTCGCAATTTGTCCTGAGGATGAACGGGAAGAGGGGGAACCAATGAGAGACTAGCTCTAGGTGTTGGGACAGGCACAGGTCACTCTATTTTCCCATCAGGAAGAAGAATGAACCACAGGCTCAGCCTGCCCCCCGGAACCAGAATAGGGCCTGAAGCAATCCTGCGCTTTTGCGGCCAGCTCCCAAAAAAGCGAGTTGACAAATGGAGCTCAGGGGCACTGCAATTCACAAACCTGCAGAGTTCGAAATGATGACTCTCGTCCACAAATATATTGAGGGAAGGCAACGAAGAGGATTTGAAAGCAAGGCAGAATTGCAGGAAACAGATTTCAGGAGGTAGATTCGACTCGCCTTGAAAGCACATGAGGAGTGGCAAAACGTTGACAATGATGCCCTTGGCCAAAAAGGGCGTATGCGTTTTTTCCTGAATATATTCAGGAAAAAACGCATACGCCCTTTTTGGCCAACCAAGCAAGCCGGAAAGGCAAATCGGCGCTACAAAGAAGTCTCGCTTGCCAGCGGTCCAAAGGGCCATGCTGAAAAAAGTGTAAAATCCAGAAATGCAGGACAGGCCATGGAGACACGGGAGCCTTGGTACGCTGATGGGCGGGATGGAAATTGCCAACAGCCACTCTGGAGAAGTGTACGCTGCGTCCTGAAACATGTAATAGACACAGCTAAGAGAGCATAGGGCACTTCCACTCATGGGCGTAGAACTCGGGAAACCTAAAAATCAACAAGACAAAGGCACCCCAAAGTTTAGGGCTGCTCTGTTTCCAAGAACCTCCACTTCGGTACACCTTAAATATCCCAGGAAAGAGAAAAATGGATAAAGAAGTTGTGGTACTTATGCACAATGGAATATCACTCAGCCATGAAATCAGTGTCATAAGGCTAGTAGCAGCATGATGAGTGGATTTAGGGACGATGACTCTAAGTGAAGTAAGTCACACAGAAAAGGACACTTATCCTAAGATATCACTTATAGAGGGAATGTCAACATCGCTACACCTGAACTGAATTCCAAAACAGAACAGAGTCACACATTTAGAAAACAAACTATGGCTGCTTAACGGGAAAGGTGAGGCGGGGCGATGCATAAAACAAGGGTTTGAAATTAGCTCACATACCGTTCCAGAAGCCAAATATGTAATAGACAAGACCTACTCCCTGCTCAGTGAACTAGACCCAACACCCCCTATTCACCGCCCAAAAATATATCTGACTAGGAAGAGTCTTAAAACCTATGTATTGATGTATTGATATGTATTGATATGTACTGATATCTCTCTGGAAGTGAATCAAGAGGGTGTAAAGCGGCATAAACACAGCAGGATAAAGCACCTAAACCCCATTTGAAAAATAGATTACTTAAAAAAAAAAGCCATAAAACAAAGACAGTGAAAGAGAGAGAAATTCTTACAAAATCCGTTCAGGGGCTCTGATGCAACCTGGATTGACCATATCTAGACCCACAGCTGGATGAGACATAAGGCTGGACACTCTTGGGGCTGAGAGGATTGGTGAGGTTGGGTGAGCAAACGCAGACCCTTTAAAGTAATAGTGCGTGGTACCCATGCCATGGGTCCCAAATCTCCAGGTTCAAGGGCATCTTCCTACATCGAAAACATGCCTGGGAAACCCAGAAGATGGTACACCGTGTGATCGGGAAAGGTTTCTAAAACGCACCTCATTTCTCCTCTCCTTGTGCTCGGGTTCGCCATTCCAGCCGCTTCACTAACAATCTCCCTACTTGGAGAATCAGCACCGTTGACCTCCTGTTTCGTACAGGACGCAATTTGTCCTGAGGATGAACGGGAAGAGGGGGAACCAATGAGAGACTAGCTCTAGGTGTTGGGACAGGCACAGGTCACTCTATTTTCCCATCAGGAAGAAGAATGAACCACAGGCTCAGCCTGCCCCCCGGAACCAGAATAGGGCCTGAAGCAATCCTGCGCTTTTGCGGCCAGCTCCCAAAAAAGCGAGTTGACAAATGGAGCTCAGGGGCACTGCAATTCACAAACCTGCAGAGTTCGAAATGATGACTCTCGTCCACAAATATATTGAGGGAAGGCAACGAAGAGGATTTGAAAGCAAGGCAGAATTGCAGGAAACAGAATTCAGGAGGTAGATTCGACTCGCCTTGAAAGCACATGAAAAGCGGCAAAGCGTTGACAATGATGCCCTTGGCCAAAAAGGGCGTATGCGTTTCTTCCTGAATATATTCAGGAAAAAACGCATACGCCCTTTTTGGCCAACCAAGCAAGCCGGAAAGGCAAATCGGCGCTACAAAGAAGTCTCGCTTGCCAGCGGTCAAAAGGGCCATGCTGAAAAAAGTGTAAAAACCAGAAATGCAGGACAGGCCATGGAGACATGGGAGCCTTGCTACGCTGATGGGCGGGATGGAAATTGCCAACAGCCACTCTGGAGAAGTGTACGCTGCGTCCTGAAACATGGAATAGACACAGCTGAGAGAGCATAGGGCACTTCCACTCATGGGCGTAGAAATCGGGAAACCTAAAAATCAACAAGACACAGGCACCCCAAACTTTAGGGCTGCTCTGTTTCCAAGAACCTCCACTTCGGTACACCTGAAATATCCCAGGAAAGAGAAAAATGGATAAAGAAGTTGTGGTACTTATGCACAATGGAATATCACTCAGCCATGAAATCAGTGTCATAAGGCTAGTAGCAGCATGATGAGTGGATTTAGGGACGATGACTCTAAGTGAAGTAAGTCACACAGAAAAGGACACTTATCCTAAGATATCACTTATAGAGGGAATGTCAACATCACTACACCTGAACTGAATTCCAAAACAGAACAGAGTCACACATTTAGAAAACACACTATGGCTGCTTAACGGGAAAGGTGAGGCGGGGTGATGCATAAAACAAGGGTTTGAAATTAGCTCACATACCGTTCCACAAGCCAAATATGTAATAGACAAGACCTACTCCCTGCTCAGTGAACTGGACTCAACACCCCCTATTCACCGCCCAAGAATATATCTGACTAGGAAGAGTCTTAAAACCTATGTATTGATATCTCTCTGGAAGTGAATCAAGAGGGTGTAAAGCGGCATAAACACAGCAGGAAAAAGCAGCTAAACCCCATTTGAAAAATAGATTACTTAAAAAAATAAACCCCATAAAACAAAGACAGTGAAAGAGAGAGAAATTCTTCCAAAATCCGTTCAGGGGCTCTGATGCAACCTGGATTGACCATATCTAGACCCACAGCTGGATGAGACATAAGGCTGGACACTCTTGGGGCTGAGAGGATTGGTGAGGTTGGGTGAGCAAACGCAGACCCTTTAAAGTAATAGTGCGTGGTACCCATGCCGTGGGTCCCAAATCTCCAGGTTCAAGGGCATCTTCCTACATCGAAAACATGCCTGGGAAACCCAGAAGATGGTACACCGTGTGATCGGGAAAGGTTTCAAAAACGCACCTCATTTCTCCTCTCCTTGTGCTCGGGTTCGCCATTCCAGCCGCTTCACTAACAATCTCCCTACTTGGAGAATCAGCACCGTTGACCTCCTCTTTCGTACAGGTCGCAATTTGTCCTGAGGATGAACTGGAATAGGGGGAACCAATGAGAGACTAGCTCTAGGTGTTGGGACAGGCACAGGTCACTCTATTTTCCCATCAGGAAGAAGAATGAACCACAGGCTCATCCTGCCCCCTGGAACCAGAATAGGGCCTGAAGCAATCCTGCGCTTTTGCGGCCAGCTCCCAAAAAAGCGAGTTGACAAATGGAGCTCAGGGGCACTGCAATTCACAAACTTGCAGAGTTCTAAATGATGACTCTCGTCCACAAATATATTGAGGGAAGGCAACGAAGAGGATTTGAAAGCAAGGCAGAATTGCAGGAAACAGATTTCAGGAGGTAGATTCGACTCGCCTTGAAAGCACATGAAAAGCGGCAAAGCGTTGACAATGATGCCCTTGGCCAAAAAGGGCGTATGCGTTTTTTCCTGAATATATTCAGGAAAAAACGCATACGCCCTTTTTGGCCAACCAAGCAAGCCGGAAAGGCAAATCGGCGCTACAAAGAAGTCTCGCTTGCCAGCGGTCAAAAGGGCCATGCTGAAAAAAGTGTAAAAACCAGAAATGCAGGACAGGCCATGGAGACACGGGAGCCTTGCTACGCTGATGGGCGGGATGGAAATTGCCAACAGCCACTCTGGAGAAGTGTACGCTGCGTCCTGAAACATGGAATAGACACAACTGAGAGAGCATAGGGCACTTCCACTCATGGGCGTAGAAATCGGGAAACCTAAAAATCAACAAGACACAGGCACCCCAAAGTTTAGGGCTGCTCTGTTTCCAAGAACCTCCACTTCGGTACACCTTAAATATCCCAGGAAAGAGAAAAATGGATAAAGAAGTTGTGGTACTTATGCACAATGGAATATCACTCAGCCATGAAATCAGTGTCATAAGGCTAGTAGCAGCATGATGAGTGGATTTAGGGACGATGACTCTAAGTGAAGTAAGTCACACAGAAAAGGACACTTATCCTAAGATATCACTTATAGAGGGAATGTCAACATCGCTACACCTGAACTGAATTCCAAAACAGAACAGAGTCACACATTTAGAAAACACACTATGGCTGCTTAACGGGAAAGGTGAGGCGGGGTGATGCATAAAACAAGGGTTTGAAATTAGCTCACATACCATTCCACAAGCCAAATATGTAATAGACAAGACCTACTCCCTGCTCAGTGAACTGGACTCAACACCCCCTATTCACCGCCCAAGAATATATCTGACTAGTAAGAGTCTTTAAACCTATGTATTGATATCTCTCTGGAAGTGAATCAAGAGGGTGTAAAGCGGCATAAACACAGCAGGGAAAAGCAGCTAAACACCATTATAAAAATAGATTACTTAAAAAAAAAAGCCATAAAACAAAGACAGTGAAAGAGAGAGACATTCTTCCAAAATCCGTTCAGGGGCTCTGATGCAACCTGGATTGACCATATCTAGACCCACAGCTGGATGAGACATAAGGCTGGACACTCTTTTGGGGCTGAGAGGATTGGTGAGGTTGGGTGAGCAAACGCAGACCCTTTAAAGTAATAGTGCGTGGTACCCATGCCATGGGTCCCAAATCTCCAGGTTCAAGGGCATCTTCCTACATCGAAAACATGCCTGGGAAACCCAGAAGATGGTACACCGTGTGATCGGGAAAGGTTTCAAAAACGCACCTCATTTCTCCTCTCCTTGTGCTCGGGTTCGCCATTCCAGCCGCTTCACTAACAATCTCCCTACTTGGAGAATCAGCACCGTTGACCTCCTCTTTCGTACAGGTCGCAATTTGTCCTGAGGATGAACTGGAATAGGGGGAACCAATGAGAGACTAGCTCTAGGTGTTGGGACAGGCACAGGTCACTCTATTTTCCCATCAGGAAGAAGAATGAACCACAGGCTCAGCCTGCCCCCTGGAACCAGAATAGGGCCTGAAGCAATCCTGCGCTTTTGCGGCCAGCTCCCAAAAAAGCGAGTTGACAAATGGAGCTCAGGGGCACTGCAATTCACAAACCTGCAGAGTTCGAAATGATGACTCTCGTCCACAAATATATTGAGGGAAGGCAACGAAGAGGATTTGAAAGCAAGGCAGAATTGCAGGAAACAGATTTCAGGAGGTAGATTCGACTCGCCTTGAAAGCACATGAGGAGCGGCAAAACGTTGACAATGATGCCCTTGGCCAAAAAGGGCGTATGCGTTTTTTCCTGAATATATTCAGGAAAAAACGCATACGCCCTTTTTGGCCAACCAAGCAAGCCGGAAAGGCAAATCGGCGCTACAAAGAAGTCTCGCTTGCCAGCGGTCCAAAGGGCCATGCTGAAAAAAGTGTAAAAACCAGAAATGCAGGACAGGCCATGGAGACATGGGAGCCTTGCTACGCTGATGGGCGGGATGGAAATTGCCAACAGCCACTCTGGAGAAGTGTACGCTGCGTCCTGAAACATGTAATAGACACAGCTAAGAGAGCATAGGGCACTTCCACTCATGGGCGTAGAACTCGGGAAACCTAAAAATCAACAAGACAAAGGCACCCCAAAGTTTAGGGCTGCTCTGTTTCCAAGAACCTCCACTTCGGTACACCTTAAATATCCCAGGAAAGAGAAAAATGGATAAAGAAGTTGTGGTACTTATGCACAATGGAATATCACTCAGCCATGAAATCAGTGTCATAAGGCTAGTAGCAGCATGATGAGTGGATTTAGGGACGATGACTCTAAGTGAAGTAAGTCACACAGAAAAGGACACTTATCCTAAGATATCACTTATAGAGGGAATGTCAACATCGCTACACCTGAACTGAATTCCAAAACAGAACAGAGTCACACATTTAGAAAACACACTATGGCTGCTTAACGGGAAAGGTGAGGCGGGGCGATGCATAAAACAAGGGTTTGAAATTAGCTCACATACCGTTCCAGAAGCCAAATATGTAATAGACAAGACCTACTCCCTGCTCAGTGAACTAGACCCAACACCCCCTATTCACCGCCCAAAAATATATCTGACTAGGAAGAGTCTTAAAACCTATGTATTGATGTATTGATATGTATTGATATGTACTGATATCTCTCTGGAAGTGAATCAAGAGGGTGTAAAGCGGCATAAACACAGCAGGATAAAGCACCTAAACCCCATTTGAAAAATAGATTACTTAAAAAAAAAAGCCATAAAACAAAGACAGTGAAAGAGAGAGAAATTCTTACAAAATCCGTTCAGGGGCTCTGATGCAACCTGGATTGACCATATCTAGACCCACAGCTGGATGAGACATAAGGCTGGACACTCTTGGGGCTGAGAGGATTGGTGAGGTTGGGTGAGCAAACGCAGACCCTTTAAAGTAATAGTGCGTGGTACCCATGCCATGGGTCCCAAATCTCCAGGTTCAAGGGCATCTTCCTACATCGAAAACATGCCTGGGAAACCCAGAAGATGGTACACCGTGTGATCGGGAAAGGTTTCTAAAACGCACCTCATTTCTCCTCTCCTTGTGCTCGGGTTCGCCATTCCAGCCGCTTCACTAACAATCTCCCTACTTGGAGAATCAGCACCGTTGACCTCCTGTTTCGTACAGGTCGCAATTTGTCCTGAGGATGAACGGGAAGAGGGGGAACCAATGAGAGACTAGCTCTAGGTGTTGGGACAGGCACAGGTCACTCTATTTTCCCATCAGGAAGAAGAATGAACCACAGGCTCAGCCTGCCCCCCGGAACCAGAATAGGGCCTGAAGCAATCCTGCGCTTTTGCGGCCAGCTCCCAAAAAAGCGAGTTGACAAATGGAGCTCAGGGGCACTGCAATTCACAAACCTGCAGAGTTAGAAATGATGACTCTCGTCCACAAATATATTGAGGGAAGGCAACGAAGAGGATTTGAAAGCAAGGCAGAATTGCAGGAAACAGAATTCAGGAGGTAGATTCGACTCGCCTTAAAAGCACATGAAAAGCGGCAAAGCGTTGACAATGATGCCCTTGGCCAAAAAGGGCGTATGCGTTTCTTCCTGAATATATTCAGGAAAAAACGCATACGCCCTTTTTGGCCAACCAAGCAAGCCGGAAAGGCAAATCGGCGCTACAAAGAAGTCTCGCTTGCCAGCGGTCCAAAGGGCCATGCTGAAAAAAGTGTAAAAACCAGAAATGCAGGACAGGCCATGGAGACATGGGAGCCTTGCTACGCTGATGGGCGGGATGGAAATTGCCAACAGCCACTCTGGAGAAGTGTACGCTGCGTCCTGAAACATGGAATAGACACAGCTGAGAGAGCATAGGGCACTTCCACTCATGGGCGTAGAAATCGGGAAACCTAAAAATCAGCAAGACACAGGCACCCCAAACTTTAGGGCTGCTCTGTTTCCAAGAACCTCCACTTCGGTACACCTGAAATATCCCAGGAAAGAGAAAAATGGATAAAGAAGTTGTGGTACTTATGCACAATGGAATATCACTCAGCCATGAAATCAGTGTCATAAGGCTAGTAGCAGCATGATGAGTGGATTTAGGGACGATGACTCTAAGTGAAGTAAGTCACACAGAAAAGGACACTTATCCTAAGATATCACTTATAGAGGGAATGTCAACATCGCTACACCTGAACTGAATTCCAAAACAGAACAGAGTCACACATTTAGAAAACACACTATGGCTGCTTAACGGGAAAGGTGAGGTGGGGTGATGCATCAAACAAGGGTTTGAAATTAGCTCAGATACCGTTCCACAAGCCAAATATGTAATAGACAAGACCTACTCCCTGCTCAGTGAACTGGACTCAACACCCCCTATTCACCGCCCAAGAATATATCTGACTAGGAAGAGTCTTAAAACCTATGTATTGATATCTCTCTGGAAGTGAATCAAGAGGGTGTAAAGCGGCATAAACACAGCAGGAAAAAGCAGCTAAACCCCTTTTGAAAAATAGATTACTTAAAAAAATAAACCCCATAAAACAAAGACAGTGAAAGAGAGAGAAATTCTTCCAAAATCCGTTCAGGGGCTCTGATGCAACCTGGATTGACCATATCTAGACCCACAGCTGGATGAGACATAAGGCTGGACACTCTTGGGGCTGAGAGGATTGGTGAGGTTGGGTGAGCAAACGCAGACCCTTTAAAGTAATAGTGCGTGGTACCCATGCCGTGGGTCCCAAATCTCCAGGTTCAAGGGCATCTTCCTACATCGAAAACATGCCTGGGAAACCCAGAAGATGGTACACCGTGTGATCGGGAAAGGCTTCTAAAACGCACCTCATTTCTCCTCTCCTTGTGCTCGGGTTCGCCATTCCAGCCGCTTCACTAACAATCTCCCTACTTGGAGAATCAGCACCGTTGACCTCCTCTTTCGTACAGGTCGCAATTTGTCCTGAGGATGAACTGGAATAGGGGGAACCAATGAGAGACTAGCTCTAGGTGTTGGGACAGGCACAGGTCACTCTATTTTCCCATCAGGAAGAAGAATGAACCACAGGCTCATCCTGCCCCCTGGAACCAGAATAGGGCCTGAAGCAATCCTGCGCTTTTGCGGCCAGCTCCCAAAAAAGCGAGTTGACAAATGGAGCTCAGGGGCACTGCAATTCACAAACCTGCAGAGTTCTAAATGATGACTCTCGTCCACAAATATATTGAGGGAAGGCAACGAAGAGGATTTGAAAGCAAGGCAGAATTGCAGGAAACAGATTTCAGGAGGTCGATTCGACTCGCCTTGAAAGCACATGAAAAGCGGCAAAGCGTTGACAATGATGCCCTTGGCCAAAAAGGGCGTATGCGTTTTTTCCTGAATATATTCAGGAAAAAACGCATACGCCCTTTTTGGCCAACCAAGCAAGCCGGAAAGGCAAATCGGCGCTACAAAGAAGTCTCGCTTGCCAGCGGTCAAAAGGGCCATGCTGAAAAAAGTGTAAAAACCAGAAATGCAGGACAGGCCATGGAGACACGGGAGCCTTGCTACGCTGATGGGCGGGATGGAAATTGCCAACAGCCACTCTGGAGAAGTGTACGCTGCGTCCTGAAATATGGAATAGACACAACTGAGAGAGCATAGGGCACTTCCACTCATGGGCGTAGAAATCGGGAAACCTAAAAATCAACAAGACACAGGCACCCCAAACTTTAGGGCTGCTCTGTTTCCAAGAACCTCCACTTCGGTACACCTGAAATATCCCAGGAAAGAGAAAAATGGATAAAGAAGTTGTGGTACTTATGCACAATGGAATATCACTCAGCCATGAAATCAGTGTCATAAGGCTAGTAGCAGCATGATGAGTGGATTTAGGGACGATGACTCTAAGTGAAGTAAGTCACACAGAAAAGGACACTTATCCTAAGATATCACTTATAGAGGGAATGTCAACATCGCTACACCTGAACTGAATTCCAAAACAGAACAGAGTCACACATTTAGAAAACACACTATGGCTGCTTAACGGGAAAGGTGAGGCGGGGTGATGCATAAAACAAGGGTTTGAAATTAGCTCACATACCGTTCCACAAGCCAAATATGTAATAGACAAGACCTACTCCCTGCTCAGTGAACTGGACTCAACACCCCCTATTCACCGCCCAAGAATATATCTGACTACTAAGAGTCTTTAAACCTATGTATTGATATCTCTCTGGAAGTGAATCAAGAGGGTGTAAAGCGGCATAAACACAGCAGGGAAAAGCAGCTAAACCCCATTATAAAAATAGATTACTTAAAAAAAAAAGCCATAAAACAAAGACAGTGAAAGAGAGAGACATTCTTACAAAATCCGTTCAGGTGCTCTGATGCAACCTGGATTGACCATATCTAGACCCACAGCTGGATGAGACATAAGGCTGGACACTCTTTTGGGGCTGAGAGGATTGGTGAGGTTGGGTGAGCAAACGCAGACCCTTTAAAGTAATAGTGCGTGGTACCCATGCCGTGGGTCCCAAATCTCCAGGTTCAAGGGCATCTTCCTACATCGAAAACATGCCTCGGAAACCCAGAAAATGGTACACCGTGTGATCGGGAAAGGTTTCTAAAACGCACCTCATTTCTCCTCTCCTTGTGCTCGGGTTCGCCATTCCAGCCGCTTCACTAACAATCTCCCTACTTGGAGAATCAGCACCGTTGACCTTCTGTTTCGTACAGGTCGCAATTTGTCCTGAGGATGAACGGGAAGAGGGGGAACCAATGAGAGACTAGCTCTAGGTGTTGGGACAGGCACAGGTCACTCTATTTTCCCATCAGGAAGAAGAATGAACCACAGGCTCAGCCTGCCCCCTGGAACCAGAATAGGGCCTGAAGCAATCCTGCGCTTTTGCGGCCAGCTCCCAAAAAAGCGAGTTGACAAATGGAGCTCAGGGGCACTGCAATTCACAAACCTGCAGAGTTAGAAATGATGACTCTCGTCCACAAATATATTGAGGGAAGGCAACGAAGAGGATTTGAAAGCAAGGCAGAATTGCAGGAAACAGATTTCAGGAGGTAGATTCGACTCGCCTTGAAAGCACATGAAAAGCGGCAAAGCGTTGACAATGATGCCCTTGGCCAAAAAGGGCGTATGCGTTTTTTCCTGAATATATTCAGGAAAAAACGCATACGCCCTTTTTGGCCAACCAAGCAAGCCGGAAAGGCAAATCGGCGCTACAAAGAAGTCTCGCTTGCCAGCGGTCCAAAGGGCCATGCTGAAAAAAGTGTAAAAATCAGAAATGCAGGACAGGCCATGGAGACACGGGAGCCTTGCTACGCTGATGGGCGGGATGGAAATTGCCAACAGCCACTCTGGAGGAGTGTACGCTGCGTCCTGAAACATGGAATAGACACAACTGAGAGAGCATAGGGCACTTCCACTCATGGGCGTAGAAATCGGGAAACCTAAAAATCAACAAGACACAGGCACCCCAAAGTTTAGGGCTGCTCTGTTTCCAAGAACCTCCACTTCGGTACACCTGAAATATCCCAGGAAAGAGAAAAATGGATAAAGAAGTTGTGGTACTTATGCACAATGGAATATCACTCAGCCATGAAATCAGTGTCATAAGGCTAGTAGCAGCATGATGAGTGGATTTAGGGACGATGACTCTAAGTGAAGTAAGTCACACAGAAAAGGACACTTATCCTAAGATATCACTTATAGAGGGAATGTCAACATCGCTACACCTGAACTGAATTCCAAAACAGAACAGAGTCACACATTTAGAAAACACACTATGGCTGCTTAACGGGAAAGGTGAGGCGGGGTGATGCATAAAACAAGGGTTTGAAATTAGCTCACATACCGTTCCACAAGCCAAATATGTAATAGACAAGACCTACTCCCTGCTCAGTGAACTGGACTCAACACCCCCTATTCACCGCCCAAGAATATATCTGACTAGGAAGAGTCTTAAAACCTATGTATTGATATCTCTCTGGAAGTGAATCAAGAGGGTGTAAAGCGGCATAAACACAGCAGGAAAAAGCAGCTAAACCCCATTTGAAAAATAGATTACTTAAAAAAAAAAACCCCATAAAACAAAGACAGTGAAAGAGAGAGAAATTCTTCCAAAATCCGTTCAGGGGCTCTGATGCAACCTGGATTGACCATATCTAGACCCACAGCTGGATGAGACATAAGGCTGGACACTCTTGGGGCTGAGAGGATTGGTGAGGTTGGGTGAGCAAACGCAGACCCTTTAAAGTAATAGTGCGTGGTACCCATGCCATGGGTCCCAAATCTCCAGGTTCAAGGGCATCTTCCTACATCGAAAACATGCCTGGGAAACCCAGAAGATGGTACACCGTGTGATCGGGAAAGGTTTCAAAAACGCACCTCATTTCTCCTCTCCTTGTGCTCGGGTTCGCCATTCCAGCCGCTTCACTAACAATCTCCCTACTTGGAGAATCAGCACCGTTGACCTCCTGTTTCGTACAGGTCGCAATTTGTGCTGAGGATGAACGGGAAGAGGGGGAACCAATGAGAGACTAGCTCTAGGTGTTGGGACAGGCACAGGTCACTCTATTTTCCCATCAGGAAGAAGAATGAACCACAGGCTCATCCTGCCCCCTGGAACCAGAATAGGGCCTGAAGCAATCCTGCGCTTTTGCGGCCAGCTCCCAAAAAAGCGAGTTGACAAATGGAGCTCAGGGGCACTGCAATTCACAAACTTGCAGAGTTCTAAATGATGACTCTCGTCCACAAATATATTGAGGGAAGGCAACGAAGAGGATTTGAAAGCAAGGCAGAATTGCAGGAAACAGATTTCAGGAGGTAGATTCGACTCGCCTTGAAAGCACATGAAAAGCGGCAAAGCGTTGACAATGATGCCCTTGGCCAAAAAGGGCGTATGCGTTTTTTCCTGAATATATTCAGGAAAAAACGCATACGCCCTTTTTGGCCAACCAAGCAAGCCGGAAAGGCAAATCGGCGCTACAGAGAAGTCTCGCTTGCCAGCGGTCAAAAGGGCCATGCTGAAAAAAGTGTAAAAATCAGAAATGCAGGACAGGCCATGGAGACACGGGAGCCTTGCTACGCTGATGGGCGGGATGGAAATTGCCAACAGCCACTCTGGAGAAGTGTACGCTGCGTCCGGAAACATTGAATAGACACAACTGAAAGAGCATAGGGCACTTCCACTCATGGGCGTAGAAATCGGGAAACCTAAAAATCAACAAGACACAGGCACCCCAAACTTTAGGGCTGCTCTGTTTCCAAGAACCTCCACTTCGGTACACCTGAAATATCCCAGGAAAGAGAAAAATGGATAAAGAAGTTGTGGTACTTATGCACAATGGAATATCACTCAGCCATGAAATCAGTGTCATAAGGCTAGTAGCAGCATGATGAGTGGATTTAGGGACGATGACTCTAAGTGAAGTAAGTCACACAGAAAAGGACACTTATCCTAAGATATCACTTATAGAGGGAATGTCAACATCGCTACACCTGAACTGAATTCCAAAACAGAACAGAGTCACACATTTAGAAAACACACTATGGCTGCTTAACGGGAAAGGTGAGGCGGGGTGATGCATAAAACAAGGGTTTGAAATTAGCTCACATACCGTTCCACAAGCCAAATATGTAATAGACAAGACCTACTCCCTGCTCAGTGAACTGGACTCAACACCCCCTATTCACCGCCCAAGAATATATCTGACTAGTAAGAGTCTTTAAACCTATGTATTGATATCTCTCTGGAAGTGAATCAAGAGGGTGTAAAGCGGCATAAACACAGCAGGGAAAAGCAGCTAAACCCCATTTGAAAAATAGATTACTTAAAAAAAAAAGCCATAAAACAAAGACAGTGAAAGAGAGAGACATTCTTACAAAATCCGTTCAGGTGCTCTGATGCAACCTGGATTGACCATATCTAGACCCACAGCTGGATGAGACATAAGGCTGGACACTCTTGGGGCTGAGAGGATTGGTGAGGTTGGGTGAGCAAACGCAGACCCTTTAAAGTAATAGTGCGTGGTACCCATGCCGTGGGTCCCAAATCTCCAGGTTCAAGGGCATCTTCCTACATTGAAAACATGCATGGGAAACCCAGAAAATGGTACACCGTGGGATCGGGAAAGGTTTCTAAAACGCACCTCATTTCTCCTCTCCTTGTGCTCGGGTTCGCCATTCCAGCCGCTTCACTAACAATCTCCCTACTTGGAGAATCAGCACCGTTGACCTCCTGTTTCGTACACGTCGCAATTTGTCCTGAGGATGAACGGGAAGAGGGGGAACCAATGAGAGACTAGCTCTAGGTGTTGGGACAGGCACAGGTCACTCTATTTTCCCATCAGGAAGAAGAATGAACCACAGGCTCAGCCTGCCCCCTGGAACCAGAATAGGGCCTGAAGCAATCCTGCGCTTTTGCGGCCAGCTCCCAAAAAAGCGAGTTGACAAATGGAGCTCAGGGGCACTGCAATTCACAAACTTGCAGAGTTCTAAATGATGACTCTCGTCCACAAATATATTGAGGGAAGGCAACGAAGAGGATTTGAAAGCAAGGCAGAATTGCAGGAAACAGATTTCAGGAGGTAGATTCGACTCGCCTTGAAAGCACATGAAAAGCGGCAAAGCGTTGACAATGATGCCCTTGGCCAAAAAGGGCGTATGCGTTTTTTCCTGAATATATTCAGGAAAAAACGCATACGCCCTTTTTGGCCAACCAAGCAAGCCGGAAAGGCAAATCGGCGCTACAAAGAAGTCTCGCTTGCCAGCGGTCAAAAGGGCCATGCTGAAAAAAGTGTAAAAATCAGAAATGCAGGACAGGCCATGGAGACACGGGAGCCTTGCTACGCTGATGGGCGGGATGGAAATTGCCAACAGCCACTCTGGAGAAGTGTACGCTGCGTCCTGAAACATGGAATAGACACAGCTGAGAGAGCATAGGGCACTTCCACTCATGGGCGTAGAAATCGGGAAACCTAAAAATCAGCACGACACAGGCACCCCAAAGTTTAGTGCTGCTCTGTTTCCAAGAACCTCCACTTCGGTACACCTTAAATATCCCCGGAAAGAGAAAAATGTATAAAGAAGTTGTGGTACTTATGCACAATGGAATATCACTCAGCCATGAAATCAGTGTCATAAGGCTAGTAGCAGCATGATGAGTGGATTTAGGGACGATGACTCTAAATGAAGTAAGTCACACAGAAAAGGACACTTATCCTAAGATATCACTTATACAGGGAATGTCAAAATCGCTACACCTGAACTGAATTCCAAAACAGAACAGAGTCACACATTTAGAAAACACACTATGGCTGCTTAACGGGAAAGGTGAGGCGGGGCGATGCATAAAACAAGGGTTTGAAATTAGCTCAGATACCGTTCCAGAAGCCAAATATGTAATAGACAAGACCTACTCCCTGCTCAGTGAACTGGACTCAACACCCCCTATTCACCGCCCAAGAATATATCTGACTAGGAAGAGTCATAAAACCTATGTATTGATATCTCTCTGGAAGTGAATCAAGAGGGTGTAAAGCGGCATAAACACAGCAGGGAAAAGCAGCCAAACCCCATTATAAAAATAGATTACTTAAAAAAAACCCCATAAAACAAAGACAGTGAAAGAGAGAGAAATTCTTACAAAATCCGTTCAGGGGCTCTGATGCAACCTGGATTGACCATATCTAGACCCACAGCTGGATGAGACATAAGGCTGGACACTCTTGGGGCTGAGAGGATCGGTGAGGTTGGGTGAGCAAACGCAGACCCTTTAAAGTAATACTGCGTGGTACCCATGCCATGGGTCCCAAGTCTCCAGGTTCAAGGGCATCTTCCTACATCGAAAACATGCATGGGAAACCCAGGAGATGGTACACCGTGTGATCGGGAAAGGTTTCTAAAACGCACCTCATTTCTCCTCTCCTTGTGCTCGGGTTCGCCATTCCAGCCGCTTCACTAACAATCTCCCTACTTGGAGAATCAGCACCGTTGACCTCCTGTTTCGTACAGGTCGCAATTTGTCCTGAGGATGAACGGGAAGAGGGGGAACCAATGAGAGACTAGCTCTAGGTGTTGGGACAGGCACTCTATTTTCCCATCAGGAAGAAGAATGAACCACAGGCTCAGCCTGCCCCCCGGAACCAGAATAGGGCCTGAAGCAATCCTGCGCTTTTGCGGCCAGCTCCCAAAAAAGCGAGTTGACAAATGGAGCTCAGGGGCACTGCAATTCACAAACCTGCAGAGTTCTAAATGATGACTCTCGTCCACAAATATATTGAGGGAAGGCAACGAAGAGGATTTGAAAGCAAGGCAGAATTGCAGGAAACAGATTTCAGGAGGTCGATTCGACTCGCCTTGAAAGCACATGAAAAGCGGCAAAGCGTTGACAATGATGCCCTTGGCCAAAAAGGGCGTATGCGTTTTTTCCTGAATATATTCAGGAAAAAACGCATACGCCCTTTTTGGCCAACCAAGCAAGCCGGAAAGGCAAATCGGCGCTACAAAGAAGTCTCGCTTGCCAGCGGTCAAAAGGGCCATGCTGAAAAAAGTGTAAAAATCAGAAATGCAGGACAGGCCATGGAGACACGGGAGCCTTGCTACGCTGATGGGCGGGATGGAAATTGCCAACAGCCACTCTGGAGAAGTGTACGCTGCGTCCTGAAACATGGAATAGACACAGCTGAGAGAGCATAGGGCACTTCCACTCATGGGCGTAGAAATCGGGAAACCTAAAAATCAACAAGACACAGGCACCCCAAAGTTTAGG
Organism: Eubalaena glacialis; assembly: GCF_028564815.1. Lineage (NCBI taxonomy): Eukaryota > Metazoa > Chordata > Mammalia > Artiodactyla > Balaenidae > Eubalaena > Eubalaena glacialis. Next base: position 31,355,873 of record NC_083723.1, on the reverse strand, counting down.
GCTGCTCTGTTTCCAAGAACCTCCACTTCGGTACACCTGAAATATCCCAGGAAAGAGAAAAATGGATAAAGAAGTTGTGGTACTTATGCACAATGGAATATCACTCAGCCATGAAATCAGTGTCATAAGGCTAGTAGCAGCATGATGAGTGGATTTAGGGACGATGACTCTAAGTGAAGTAAGTCACACAGAAAAGGACACTTATCCTAAGATATCACTTATAGAGGGAATGTCAACATCGCTACACCTGAACTGAATTCCAAAACAGAACAGAGTCACACATTTAGAAAACACACTATGGCTGCTTAACGGGAAAGGTGAGGCAGGGTGATGCATAAAACAAGGGTTTGAAATTAGCTCACATACCGTTCCACAAGCCAAATATGTAATAGACAAGACCTACTCCCTGCTCAGTGAACTGGACTCAACACCCCCTATTCACCGCCCAAGAATATATCTGACTAGTAAGAGTCTTTAAACCTATGTATTGATATCTCTCTGGAAGTGAATCAAGAGGGTGTAAAGCGGCATAAACACAGTAGGGAAAAGCAGCTAAACCCCATTATAAAAATAGATTACTTAAAAAAAAAGCCATAAAACAAAGACAGTGAAAGAGAGAGACATTCTTACAAAATCCGTTCAGGTGCTCTGATGCAACCTGGATTGACCATATCTAGACCCACAGCTGGATGAGACATAAGGCTGGACACTCTTGGGGCTGAGAGGATTGGTGAGGTTGGGTGAGCAAACGCAGACCCTTTAAAGTAATAGTGCGTGGTACCCATGCCGTGGGTCCCAAATCTCCAGGTTCAAGGGCATCTTCCTACATCGAAAACATGCCTGGGAAACCCAGAAAATGATACACCGTGTGATCGGGAAAGGTTTCTAAAACGCACCTCATTTCTCCTCTCCTTGTGCTCGGGTTCGCCATTCCAGCCGCTTCACTAACAATCTCCCTACTTGGAGAATCAGCACCGTTGACCTCCTGTTTCGTACAGGTCGCAATTTGTGCTGAGGATGAACGGGAAGAGGGGGAACCAATGAGAGACTAGCTCTAGGTGTTGGGACAGGCACAGGTCACTCTATTTTCCCATCAGGAAGAAGAATGAACCACAGGCTCAGCCTGCCCCCCGGAACCAGAATAGGGCCTGAAGCAATCCTGCGCTTTTGCGGCCAGCTCCCAAAAAAGCGAGTTGACAAATGGAGCTCAGGGGCACTGCAATTCAGAAACCTGCAGAGTTCGAAATGATGACTCTCGTCCACAAATATATTGAGGGAAGGCAACGAAGAGGATTTGAAAGCAAGGCAGAATTGCAGGAAACAGATTTCAGGAGGTAGATTCGACTCGCCTTGAAAGCACATGAGGAGCGGCAAAACGTTGACAATGATGCCCTTGGCCAAAAAGGGCGTATGCGTTTTTTCCTGAATATATTCAGGAAAAAACGCATACGCCCTTTTTGGCCAACCAAGCAAGCCGGAAAGGCAAATCAGCGCTACAAAGAAGTCTCGCTTGCCAGCGGTCCAAAGGGCCATGCTGAAAAAAGTGTAAAAACCAGAAATGCAGGACAGGCCATGGAGACACGGGAGCCTTGCTACGCTGATGGGCGGGATGGAAATTGCCAACAGCCACTCTGGAGAAGTGTACGCTGCGTCCTGAAACATGTAATAGACACAGCTAAGAGAGCATAGGGCACTTCCACTCATGGGCGTAGAACTCGGGAAACCTAAAAATCAACAAGACAAAGGCACCCCAAAGTTTAGGGCTGCTCTGTTTCCAAGAACCTCCACTTCGGTACACCTTAAATATCCCAGGAAAGAGAAAAATGGATAAAGAAGTTGTGGTACTTATGCACAATGGAATATCACTCAGCCATGAAATCAGTGTCATAAGGCTAGTAGCAGCATGATGAGTGGATTTAGGGACGATGACTCTAAGTGAAGTAAGTCACACAGAAAAGGACACTTATCCTAAGATATCACTTATAGAGGGAATGTCAACATCGCTACACCTGAACTGAATTCCAAAACAGAACAGAGTCACACATTTAGAAAACACACTATGGCTGCTTAACGGGAAAGGTGAGGCGGGGCGATGCATAAAACAAGGGTTTGAAATTAGCTCACATACCGTTCCAGAAGCCAAATATGTAATAGACAAGACCTACTCCCTGCTCAGTGAACTAGACCCAACACCCCCTATTCACCGCCCAAAAATATATCTGACTAGGAAGAGTCTTAAAACCTATGTATTGATGTATTGATATGTATTGATATGTACTGATATCTCTCTGGAAGTGAATCAAGAGGGTGTAAAGCGGCATAAACACAGCAGGATAAAGCACTTAAACCCCACTTGAAAAATAGATTACTTAAAAAAAAAAGCCATAAAACAAAGACAGTGAAAGAGAGAGAAATTTTTACAAAATCCGTTCAGGGGCTCTGATGCAACCTGGATTGACCATATCTAGACCCACAGCTGGATGAGACATAAGGCTGGACACTCTTGGGGCTGAGAGGATTGGTGAGGTTGGGTGAGCAAACGCAGACCCTATAAAGTAATAGTGCGTGGTACCCATGCCATGGGTCCCAAATCTCCAGGTTCAAGGGCATCTTCCTACATCGAAAACATGCCTGGGAAACCCAGAAGATGGTACACCGTGTGATCGGGAAAGGTTTCTAAAACGCACCTCATTTCTCCTCTCCTTGTGCTCGGGTTCGCCATTCCAGCCGCTTCACTAACAATCTCCCTACTTGGAGAATCAGCACCGTTGACCTCCTGTTTCGTACACGTCGCAATTTGTCCTGAGGATGAACGGGAAGAGGGGGAACCAATGAGAGACTAGCTCTAGGTGTTGGGACAGGCACAGGTCACTCTATTTTCCTATCAGGAAGAAGAATGAACCACAGGCTCAGCCTGCCCCCCGGAACCAGAATAGGGCCTGAAGCAATCCTGCGCTTTTGCGGCCAGCTCCCAAAAAAGCGAGTTGACAAATGGAGCTCAGGGGCACTGCAATTCACAAACCTGCAGAGTTCGAAATGATGACTCTCGTCCACAAATATATTGAGGGAAGGCAACGAAGAGGATTTGAAAGCAAGGCAGAATTGCAGGAAACAGATTTCAAGAGGTCGATTCGACTCGCCTTGAAAGCACATGAAAAGCGGCAAAGCGTTGACAATGATGCCCTTGGCCAAAAAGGGCGTATGCGTTTTTTCCTGAATATATTCAGGAAAAAACGCATACGCCCTTTTTGGCCAACCAAGCAAGCCGGAAAGGCAAATCGGCGCTACAAAGAAGTCTCGCTTGCCAGCGGTCAAAAGGGCCATGCTGAAAAAAGTGAAAAAACCAGAAATGCAGGACAGGCCATGGAGACATGGGAGCCTTGCTACGCTGATGGGCGGGATGGAAATTGCCAACAGCCACTCTGGAGAAGTGTACGCTGCGTCCTGAAACATGGAATAGACACAGCTGAGAGAGCATAGGGCACTTCCACTCATGGGCGTAGAAATCGGGAAACCTAAAAATCAGCAAGACACAGGCACCCCAAACTTTAGGGCTGCTCTGTTTCCAAGAACCTCCACTTCGGTACACCTGAAATATCCCAGGAAAGAGAAAAATGGATAAAGAAGTTGTGGTACTTATGCACAATGGAATATCACTCAGCCATGAAATCAGTGTCATAAGGCTAGTAGCAGCATGATGAGTGGATTTAGGGACGATGACTCTAAGTGAAGTAAGTCACACAGAAAAGGACACTTATCCTAAGATATCACTTATAGAGGGAATGTCAACATCGCTACACCTGAACTGAATTCCAAAACAGAACAGAGTCACACATTTAGAAAACACACTATGGCTGCTTAACGGGAAAGGTGAGGCGGGGTGATGCATAAAACAAGGGTTTGAAATTAGCTCAGATACCGTTCCACAAGCCAAATATGTAATAGACAAGACCTACTCCCTGCTCAGTGAACTGGACTCAACACCCCCTATTCACCGCCCAAGAATATATCTGACTAGGAAGAGTCTTAAAACCTATGTATTGATATCTCTCTGGAAGTGAATCAAGAGGGTGTAAAGCGGCATAAACACAGCAGGAAAAAGCAGCTAAACCCCATTTGAAAAATAGATTACTTAAAAAAAAAACCCCATAAAACAAAGACAGTGAAAGAGAGAGAAATTCTTCCAAAATCCGTTCAGGGGCTCTGATGCAACCTGGATTGACCATATCTAGACCCACAGCTGGATGAGACATAAGGCTGGACACTCTTGGGGCTGAGAGGATTGGTGAGGTTGGGTGAGCAAACGCAGACCCTTTAAAGTAATAGTGCGTGGTACCCATGCCGTGGGTCCCAAATCTCCAGGTTCAAGGGCATCTTCCTACATCGAAAACATGCCTGGGTAACCCAGAAGATGGTACACCGTGTGATCGGGAAAGGTTTCAAAAACGCACCTCATTTCTCCTCTCCTTGTGCTCGGGTTCGCCATTCCAGCCGCTTCACTAACAATCTCCCTACTTGGAGAATCAGCACCGTTGACCTCCTGTTTCGTACAGGTCGCAATTTGTCCTGAGGATGAACGGGAAGAGGGGTAACCAATGAGAGACTAGCTCTAGGTGTTGGGACAGGCACTCTATTTTCCCATCAGGAAGAAGAATGAACCACAGGCTCAGCCTGCCCCCCGGAACCAGAATAGGGCCTGAAGCAATCCTGCGCTTTTGCGGCCAGCTCCCAAAAAAGCGAGTTGACAAATGGAGCTCAGGGGCACTGCAATTCACAAACCTGCAGAGTTCTAAATGATGACTCTCGTCCACAAATATATTGAGGGAAGGCAACGAAGAGGATTTGAAAGCAAGGCAGAATTGCAGGAAACAGATTTCAGGAGGTCGATTCGACTCGCCTTGAAAGCACATGAGGAGCGGCAAAACGTTGACAATGATGCCCTTGGCCAAAAAGGGCGTATGCGTTTTTTCCTGAATATATTCAGGAAAAAACGCATACGCCCTTTTTGGCCAACCAAGCAAGCCGGAAAGGCAAATCAGCGCTACAAAGAAGTCTCGCTTGCCAGCGGTCCAAAGGGCCATGCTGAAAAAAGTGTAAAAACCAGAAATGCAGGACAGGCCATGGAGACACGGGAGCCTTGCTACGCTGATGGGCGGGATGGAAATTGCCAACAGCCACTCTGGAGAAGTGTACGCTGCGTCCTGAAACATGTAATAGACACAGCTAAGAGAGCATAGGGCACTTCCACTCATGGGCGTAGAACTCGGGAAACCTAAAAATCAACAAGACAAAGGCACCCCAAAGTTTAGGGCTGCTCTGTTTCCAAGAACCTCCACTTCGGTACACCTTAAATATCCCAGGAAAGAGAAAAATGGATAAAGAAGTTGTGGTACTTATGCACAATGGAATATCACTCAGCCATGAAATCAGTGTCATAAGGCTAGTAGCAGCATGATGAGTGGATTTAGGGACGATGACTCTAAGTGAAGTAAGTCACACAGAAAAGGACACTTATCCTAAGATATCACTTATAGAGGGAATGTCAACATCGCTACACCTGAACTGAATTCCAAAACAGAACAGAGTCACACATTTAGAAAACACACTATGGCTGCTTAACGGGAAAGGTGAGGCGGGGCGATGCATAAAACAAGGGTTTGAAATTAGCTCACATACCGTTCCAGAAGCCAAATATGTAATAGACAAGACCTACTCCCTGCTCAGTGAACTAGACCCAACACCCCCTATTCACCGCCCAAAAATATATCTGACTAGGAAGAGTCTTAAAACCTATGTATTGATGTATTGATATGTATTGATATGTACTGATATCTCTCTGGAAGTGAATCAAGAGGGTGTAAAGCGGCATAAACACAGCAGGATAAAGCACTTAAACCCCATTTGAAAAATAGATTACTTAAAAAAAAAGCCATAAAACAAAGACAGTGAAAGAGAGAGAAATTTTTACAAAATCCGTTCAGGGGCTCTGATGCAACCTGGATTGACCATATCTAGACCCACAGCTGGATGAGACATAAGGCTGGACACTCTTGGGGCTGAGAGGATTGGTGAGGTTGGGTGAGCAAACGCAGACCCTATAAAGTAATAGTGCGTGGTACCCATGCCATGGGTCCCAAATCTCCAGGTTCAAGGGCATCTTCCTACATCGAAAACATGCCTGGGAAACCCAGAAGATGGTACACCGTGTGATCGGGAAAGGTTTCTAAAACGCACCTCATTTCTCCTCTCCTTGTGCTCGGGTTCGCCATTCCAGCCGCTTCACTAACAATCTCCCTACTTGGAGAATCAGCACCGTTGACCTCCTGTTTCGTACACGTCGCAATTTGTCCTGAGGATGAACGGGAAGAGGGGGAACCAATGAGAGACTAGCTCTAGGTGTTGGGACAGGCACAGGTCACTCTATTTTCCTATCAGGAAGAAGAATGAACCACAGGCTCAGCCTGCCCCCCGGAACCAGAATAGGGCCTGAAGCAATCCTGCGCTTTTGCGGCCAGCTCCCAAAAAAGCGAGTTGACAAATGGAGCTCAGGGGCACTGCAATTCACAAACCTGCAGAGTTCGAAATGATGACTCTCGTCCACAAATATATTGAGGGAAGGCAACGAAGAGGATTTGAAAGCAAGGCAGAATTGCAGGAAACAGATTTCAAGAGGTCGATTCGACTCGCCTTGAAAGCACATGAAAAGCGGCAAAGCGTTGACAATGATGCCCTTGGCCAAAAAGGGCGTATGCGTTTTTTCCTGAATATATTCAGGAAAAAACGCATACGCCCTTTTTGGCCAACCAAGCAAGCCGGAAAGGCAAATCGGCGCTACAAAGAAGTCTCGCTTGCCAGCGGTCAAAAGGGCCATGCTGAAAAAAGTGAAAAAACCAGAAATGCAGGACAGGCCATGGAGACATGGGAGCCTTGCTACGCTGATGGGCGGGATGGAAATTGCCAACAGCCACTCTGGAGAAGTGTACGCTGCGTCCTGAAACATGGAATAGACACAGCTGAGAGAGCATAGGGCACTTCCACTCATGGGCGTAGAAATCGGGAAACCTAAAAATCAGCAAGACACAGGCACCCCAAACTTTAGGGCTGCTCTGTTTCCAAGAACCTCCACTTCGGTACACCTGAAATATCCCAGGAAAGAGAAAAATGGATAAAGAAGTTGTGGTACTTATGCACAATGGAATATCACTCAGCCATGAAATCAGTGTCATAAGGCTAGTAGCAGCATGATGAGTGGATTTAGGGACGATGACTCTAAGTGAAGTAAGTCACACAGAAAAGGACACTTATCCTAAGATATCACTTATAGAGGGAATGTCAACATCGCTACACCTGAACTGAATTCCAAAACAGAACAGAGTCACACATTTAGAAAACACACTATGGCTGCTTAACGGGAAAGGTGAGGCGGGGTGATGCATAAAACAAGGGTTTGAAATTAGCTCAGATACCGTTCCACAAGCCAAATATGTAATAGACAAGACCTACTCCCTGCTCAGTGAACTGGACTCAACACCCCCTATTCACCGCCCAAGAATATATCTGACTAGGAAGAGTCTTAAAACCTATGTATTGATATCTCTCTGGAAGTGAATCAAGAGGGTGTAAAGCGGCATAAACACAGCAGGAAAAAGCAGCTAAACCCCATTTGAAAAATAGATTACTTAAAAAAAAAACCCCATAAAACAAAGACAGTGAAAGAGAGAGAAATTCTTCCAAAATCCGTTCAGGGGCTCTGATGCAACCTGGATTGACCATATCTAGACCCACAGCTGGATGAGACATAAGGCTGGACACTCTTGGGGCTGAGAGGATTGGTGAGGTTGGGTGAGCAAACGCAGACCCTTTAAAGTAATAGTGCGTGGTACCCATGCCGTGGGTCCCAAATCTCCAGGTTCAAGGGCATCTTCCTACATCGAAAACATGCCTGGGTAACCCAGAAGATGGTACACCGTGTGATCGGGAAAGGTTTCAAAAACGCACCTCATTTCTCCTCTCCTTGTGCTCGGGTTCGCCATTCCAGCCGCTTCACTAACAATCTCCCTACTTGGAGAATCAGCACCGTTGACCTCCTGTTTCGTACAGGTCGCAATTTGTCCTGAGGATGAACGGGAAGAGGGGGAACCAATGAGAGACTAGCTCTAGGTGTTGGGACAGGCACTCTATTTTCCCATCAGGAAGAAGAATGAACCACAGGCTCAGCCTGCCCCCCGGAACCAGAATAGGGCCTGAAGCAATCCTGCGCTTTTGCGGCCAGCTCCCAAAAAAGCGAGTTGACAAATGGAGCTCAGGGGCACTGCAATTCACAAACCTGCAGAGTTCTAAATGATGACTCTCGTCCACAAATATATTGAGGGAAGGCAACGAAGAGGATTTGAAAGCAAGGCAGAATTGCAGGAAACAGATTTCAGGAGGTCGATTCGACTCGCCTTGAAAGCACATGAAAAGCGACAAAGCGTTGACAATGATGCCCTTGGCCAAAAAGGGCGTATGCGTTTTTTCCTGAATATATTCAGGAAAAAACGCATACGCCCTTTCTGGCCAACCAAGCAAGCCGGAAAGGCAAATCGGCGCTACAAAGAAGTCTCGCTTGCCAGCGGTCAAAAGGGCCATGCTGAAAAAAGTGTAAAAATCAGAAATGCAGGACAGCCCATGGAGACACGGGAGCCTTGCTACGCTGATGGGCGGGATGGAAATTGCCAACAGCCACTCTGGAGAAGTGTACGCTGCGTCCTGAAACATGGAATAGACACAGCTGAGAGAGCATAGGGCACTTCCACTCATGGGCGTAGAAATCGGGAAACCTAAAAATCAACAAGACACAGGCACCCCAAAGTTTAGGGCTGCTCTGTTTCCAAGAACCTCCACTTCGGTACACCTGAAATATCCCAGGAAAGAGAAAAATGGATAAAGAAGTTGTGGTACTTATGCACAATGGAATATCACTCAGCCATGAAATCAGTGTCATAAGGCTAGTAGCAGCATGATGAGTGGATTTAGGGACGATGACTCTAAGTGAAGTAAGTCACACAGAAAAGGACACTTATCCTAAGATATCACTTATAGAGGGAATGTCAACATCGCTACACCTGAACTGAATTCCAAAACAGAACAGAGTCACACATTTAGAAAACACACTATGGCTGCTTAACGGGAAAGGTGAGGCAGGGTGATGCATAAAACAAGGGTTTGAAATTAGCTCACATACCGTTCCACAAGCCAAATATGTAATAGACAAGACCTACTCCCTGCTCAGTGAACTGGACTCAACACCCCCTATTCACCGCCCAAGAATATATCTGACTAGTAAGAGTCTTTAAACCTATGTATTGATATCTCTCTGGAAGTGAATCAAGAGGGTGTAAAGCGGCATAAACACAGTAGGGAAAAGCAGCTAAACCCCATTATAAAAATAGATTACTTAAAAAAAAAGCCATAAAACAAAGACAGTGAAAGAGAGAGACATTCTTACAAAATCCGTTCAGGTGCTCTGATGCAACCTGGATTGACCATATCTAGACCCACAGCTGGATGAGACATAAGGCTGGACACTCTTGGGGCTGAGAGGATTGGTGAGGTTGGGTGAGCAAACGCAGACCCTTTAAAGTAATAGTGCGTGGTACCCATGCCGTGGGTCCCAAATCTCCAGGTTCAAGGGCATCTTCCTACATCGAAAACATGCCTGGGAAACCCAGAAAATGATACACCGTGTGATCGGGAAAGGTTTCTAAAACGCACCTCATTTCTCCTCTCCTTGTGCTCGGGTTCGCCATTCCAGCCGCTTCACTAACAATCTCCCTACTTGGAGAATCAGCACCGTTGACCTCCTGTTTCGTACAGGTCGCAATTTGTGCTGAGGATGAACGGGAAGAGGGGGAACCAATGAGAGACTAGCTCTAGGTGTTGGGACAGGCACAGGTCACTCTATTTTCCCATCAGGAAGAAGAATGAACCACAGGCTCAGCCTGCCCCCCGGAACCAGAATAGGGCCTGAAGCAATCCTGCGCTTTTGCGGCCAGCTCCCAAAAAAGCGAGTTGACAAATGGAGCTCAGGGGCACTGCAATTCAGAAACCTGCAGAGTTCGAAATGATGACTCTCGTCCACAAATATATTGAGGGAAGGCAACGAAGAGGATTTGAAAGCAAGGCAGAATTGCAGGAAACAGATTTCAGGAGGTAGATTCGACTCGCCTTGAAAGCACATGAGGAGCGGCAAAACGTTGACAATGATGCCCTTGGCCAAAAAGGGCGTATGCGTTTTTTCCTGAATATATTCAGGAAAAAACGCATACGCCCTTTTTGGCCAACCAAGCAAGCCGGAAAGGCAAATCAGCGCTACAAAGAAGTCTCGCTTGCCAGCGGTCCAAAGGGCCATGCTGAAAAAAGTGTAAAAACCAGAAATGCAGGACAGGCCATGGAGACACGGGAGCCTTGCTACGCTGATGGGCGGGATGGAAATTGCCAACAGCCACTCTGGAGAAGTGTACGCTGCGTCCTGAAACATGTAATAGACACAGCTAAGAGAGCATAGGGCACTTCCACTCATGGGCGTAGAACTCGGGAAACCTAAAAATCAACAAGACAAAGGCACCCCAAAGTTTAGGGCTGCTCTGTTTCCAAGAACCTCCACTTCGGTACACCTTAAATATCCCAGGAAAGAGAAAAATGGATAAAGAAGTTGTGGTACTTATGCACAATGGAATATCACTCAGCCATGAAATCAGTGTCATAAGGCTAGTAGCAGCATGATGAGTGGATTTAGGGACGATGACTCTAAGTGAAGTAAGTCACACAGAAAAGGACACTTATCCTAAGATATCACTTATAGAGGGAATGTCAACATCGCTACACCTGAACTGAATTCCAAAACAGAACAGAGTCACACATTTAGAAAACACACTATGGCTGCTTAACGGGAAAGGTGAGGCGGGGCGATGCATAAAACAAGGGTTTGAAATTAGCTCACATACCGTTCCAGAAGCCAAATATGTAATAGACAAGACCTACTCCCTGCTCAGTGAACTAGACCCAACACCCCCTATTCACCGCCCAAAAATATATCTGACTAGGAAGAGTCTTAAAACCTATGTATTGATGTATTGATATGTATTGATATGTACTGATATCTCTCTGGAAGTGAATCAAGAGGGTGTAAAGCGGCATAAACACAGCAGGAAAATCAGCTAAACCCCATTTGAAAAATAGATTACTTAAAAAAAAAAAACCCATAAAACAAAGACAGTGAAAGAGAGAGAAATTCTTCCAAAATCCGTTCAGGGGCTCTGATGCAACCTGGATTGACCATATCTAGACCCACAGCTGGATGAGACATAAGGCTGGACACTCTTGGGGCTGAGAGGATTGGTGAGGTTGGGTGAGCAAACGCAGACCCTTTAAAGTAATAGTGCGTGGTACCCATGCCGTGGGTCCCAAATCTCCAGGTTCAAGGGCATCTTCCTACATCGAAAACATGCCTGGGAAACCCAGAAGATGGTACACCGTGTGATCGGGAAAGGTTTCAAAAACGAACCTCATTTCTCCTCTCCTTGTGCTCGGGTTCGCCATTCCAGCCGCTTCACTAACAATCTCCCTACTTGGAGAATCAGCACCGTTGACCTCCTCTTTCGTACAGGTCGCAATTTGTCCTGAGGATGAACGGGAAGAGGGGGAACCAATGAGAGACTAGCTCTAGGTGTTGGGACAGGCACTCTATTTTCCCATCAGGAAGAAGAATGAACCACAGGCTCAGCCTGCCCCCCGGAACCAGAATAGGGCCTGAAGCAATCCTGCGCTTTTGCGGCCAGCTCCCAAAAAAGCGAGTTGACAAATGGAGCTCAGGGGCACTGCAATTCACAAACCTGCAGAGTTCGAAATGATGACTCTCGTCCACAAATATATTGAGGGAAGGCAACGAAGAGGATTTGAAAGCAAGGCAGAATTGCAGGAAACAGATTTCAGGAGGTCGATTCGACTCGCCTTGAAAGCACATGAAAAGCGGCAAAGCGTTGACAATGATGCCCTTGGCCAAAAAGGGCGTATGCGTTTTTTCCTGAATATATTCAGGAAAAAACGCATACGCCCTTTTTGGCCAACCAAGCAAGCCGGAAAGGCAAATCGGCGCTACAAAGAAGTCTCGCTTGCCAGCGGTCAAAAGGGCCATGCTGAAAAAAGTGTAAAAATCAGAAATGCAGGACAGGCCATGGAGACACGGGAGCCTTGCTACGCTGATGGGCGGGATGGAAATTGCCAACAGCCACTCTGGAGAAGTGTACGCTGCGTCCTGAAACATGGAATAGACACAGCTGAGAGAGCATAGGGCACTTCCACTCATGGGCGTAGAAATCGGGAAACCTAAAAATCAACAAGACACAGGCACCCCAAAGTTTAGGGCTGCTCTGTTTCCAAGAACCTCCACTTCGGTACACCTGAAATATCCCAGGAAAGAGAAAAATGGATAAAGAAGTTGTGGTAATTATGCACAATGGAATATCACTCAGCCATGAAGTCAGTGTCATAAGGCTAGTAGCAGCATGATGAGTGGATTTAGGGACGATGACTCTAAGTGAAGTAAGTCACACAGAAAAGGACACTTATCCTAAGATATCACTTATAGAGGGAATGTCAACATCGCTACACCTGAACTGACTTCCAAAACAGAACAGAGTCACACATTTAGAAAACACACTATGGCTGCTTAACGGGAAAGGTGAGGTGGGGTGATGCATAAAACAAGGGTTTGAAATTAGCTCAGATACCGTTCCACAAGCCAAATATGTAATAGACAAGACCTACTCCCTGCTCAGTGAACTGGACTCAACACCCCCTATTCACCGCCCAAGAATATATCTGACTAGAAAGAGTCTTAAAACCTATGTATTGATATCTCTCTGGAAGTGAATCAAGAGGGTGTAAAGCGGCATAAACACAGCAGGAAAAAGCAGCTAAACCCCATTATAAAAATAGATTACTTACAAAAAAAAACCCCATAAAACAAAGACAGTGAAAGAGAGAGAAATTCTTCCAAAATCCGTTCAGGGGCTCTGATGCAACCTGGATTGACCATATCTAGACCCACAGCTGGATGAGACATAAGGCTGGACACTCTTGGGGCTGAGAGGATTGGTGAGGTTGGGTGAGCAAACGCAGACCCTTTAAAGTAATAGTGCGTGGTACCCATGCCGTGAGTCCCAAATGTCCAGGTTCAAGGGCATCTTCCTACATCGAAAACATGCCTGGGAAACCCAGAAGATGGTACACCGTGTGATCGGGAAAGGTTTCAAAAACGCACCTCATTTCTCCTCTCCTTGTGCTCGGGTTCGCCATTCCAGCCGCTTCACTAACAATCTCCCTACTTGGAGAATCAGCACCGTTGACCTCCTCTTTCGTACAGGTCGCAATTTGTCCTGAGGATGAACGGGAAGAGGGGGAACCAATGAGAGACTAGCTCTAGGTGTCGGGACAGGCACAGGTCACTCTATTTTCCCATCAGGAAGAAGAATGAACCACAGGCTCAGCCTGCCCCCCGGAACCAGAATAGGGCCTGAAGCAATCCTGCGCTTTTGCGGCCAGCTCCCAAAAAAGCGAGTTGACAAATGGAGCTCAGGGGCACTGCAATTCACAAACCTGCAGAGCTATATATGATAACTCTCGTCCCCAAATATTTTGAGGGAAGGCAACGAAGAGGATTTGAAAGCAAGGCAGAATTGCAGGAAACAGATTTCAGGAGGTCGATTCGACTCGCCTTGAAAGCACATGAAAAGCGGCAAAGCGTTGACAATGATGCCCTTGGCCAAAAAGGGCGTATGCGTTTTTTCCTGAATATATTCAGGAAAAAACGCATACGCCCTTTTTGGCCAACCAAGCAAGCCGGAAAGGCAAATCGGCGCTACAAAGAAGTCTCGCTTGCCAGCGGTCAAAAGGGCCATGCTGAAAAAAGTGTAAAAACCAGAAATGCAGGACAGGCCATGGAGACATGGGAGCCTTGCTACGCTGATGGGCGGGATGGAAATTGCCAACAGCCACTCTGGAGAAGTGTACGCTGCGTCCTGAAACATGGAATAGACACAGCTGAGAGAGCATAGGGCACTTCCACTCATGGGCGTAGAACTCGGGAAACCTAAAAATCAACAAGACACAGGCACCCCAAAGTTTAGGGCTGCTCTGTTTCCAAGAACCTCCACTTCGGTACACCTGAAATATCCCAGGAAAGAGAAAAATGGATAAAGAAGTTGTGGTACTTATGCACAATGGAATATCACTCAGCCATGAAATCAGTGTCATAAGGCTAGTAGCAGCATGATGAGTAGATTTAGGGACGATGACTCTAAGTGAAGTAAGTCACACAGAAAAGGACACTTATCCTAAGATATCACTTATAGAGGGAATGTCAACATCGCTACACCTGAACTGACTTCCAAAACAGAACAGAGTCACACATTTAGAAAACACACTATGGCTGCTTAACGAGAAAGGTGAGGTGGGGCGATGCATAAAACAAGGGTTTGAAATTAGCTCAGATACCGTTCCACAAGCCAAATATGTAATAGACAAGACCTACTCCCTGCTCAGTGAACTGGACTCAACACCCCCTATTCACCGCCCAGGAATATATCTGACTAGTAAGAGTCTTTAAACCTATGTATTGATATCTCTCTGGAAGTGAATCAAGAGGGTGTAAAGCGGCATAAACACAGCAGGAAAAAGCAGCTAAACCCCATTTGAAAAATAGATTACTTAAAAAAAAAAACCCCATAAAACAAAGACAGTGAAAGAGAGAGAAATTCTTCCAAAATCCGTTCAGGGGCTCTGATGCAACCTGGATTGACCATATCTAGACCCACAGCTGGATGAGACATAAGGCTGGACACTCTTGGGGCTGAGAGGATTGGTGAGGTTGGGTGAGCAAACGCAGACCCTTTAAAGTAATAGTGCGTGGTACCCATGCCGTGGGTCCCAAATCTCCAGGTTCAAGGGCATCTTCCTACATCGAAAACATGCCTGGGAAACCCAGAAGATGGTACACCGTGTGATCGGGAAAGGTTTCAAAAACGCACCTCATTTCTCCTCTCCTTGTGCTCGGGTTCGCCATTCCAGCCGCTTCACTAACAATCTCCCTACTTGGAGAATCAGCACCGTTGACCTCCTCTTTCGTACAGGTCGCAATTTGTCCTGAGGATGAACGGGAAGAGGGGGAACCAATGAGAGACTAGCTCTAGGTGTCGGGACAGGCACAGGTCACTCTATTTTCCCATCAGGAAGAAGAATGAACCACAGGCTCAGCCTGCCCCCCGGAACCAGAATAGGGCCTGAAGCAATCCTGCGCTTTTGCGGCCAGCTCCCAAAAAAGCGAGTTGACAAATGGAGCTCAGGGGCACTGCAATTCACAAACCTGCAGAGCTATATATGATAACTCTCGTCCCCAAATATTTTGAGGGAAGGCAACGAAGAGGATTTGAAAGCAAGGCAGAATTGCAGGAAACAGATTTCAGGAGGTAGATTCGACTCGCCTTGAAAGCACATGAAAAGCGGCAAAGCGTTGACAATGATGCCCTTGGCCAAAAAGGGCGTATGCGTTTTTTCCTGAATATATTCAGGAAAAAACGCATACGCCCTTTTTGGCCAACCAAGCAAGCCGGAAAGGCAAATCGGCGCTACAAAGAAGTCTCGCTTGCCAGCGGTCAAAAGGGCCATGCTGAAAAAAGTGTAAAAACCAGAAATGCAGGACAGGCCATGGAGACATGGGAGCCTTGCTACGCTGATGGGCGGGATGGAAATTGCCAACAGCCACTCTGGAGAAGTGTACGCTGCGTCCTGAAACATGGAATAGACACAGCTGAGAGAGCATAGGGCACTTCCACTCATGGGCGTAGAACTCGGGAAACCTAAAAATCAACAAGACACAGGCACCCCAAAGTTTAGGGCTGCTCTGTTTCCAAGAACCTCCACTTCGGTACACCTGAAATATCCCAGGAAAGAGAAAAATGGATAAAGAAGTTGTGGTACTTATGCACAATGGAATATCACTCAGCCATGAAATCAGTGTCATAAGGCTAGTAGCAGCATGATGAGTGGATTTAGGGACGATGACTCTAAGTGAAGTAAGTCACACAGAAAAGGACACTTATCCTAAGATATCACTTATAGAGGGAATGTCAACATCGCTACACCTGAACTGACTTCCAAAACAGAACAGAGTCACACATTTAGAAAACACACTATGGCTGCTTAACGGGAAAGGTGAGGTGGGGTGATGCATAAAACAAGGGTTTGAAATTAGCTCAGATACCGTTCCACAAGCCAAATATGTAATAGACAAGACCTACTCCCTGCTCAGTGAACTGGACTCAACACCCCCTATTCACCGCCCAAGAATATATCTGACTAGAAAGAGTCTTAAAACCTATGTATTGATATCTCTCTGGAAGTGAATCAAGAGGGTGTAAAGCGGCATAAACACAGCAGGAAAAAGCAGCTAAACCCCATTTGAAAAATAGATTACTTAAAAAAAAAAACCCCATAAAACAAAGACAGTGAAAGAGAGAGAAATTCTTCCAAAATCCGTTCAGGGGCTCTGATGCAACCTGGATTGACCATATCTAGACCCACAGCTGGATGAGACATAAGGCTGGACACTCTTGGGGCTGAGAGGATTGGTGAGGTTGGGTGAGCAAATGCAGACCCTTTAAAGTAATAGTGTGTGGTACCCATGCCGTGAGTCCCAAATGTCCAGGTTCAAGGGCATCTTCCTACATCGAAAACATGCCTGGGAAACCCAGAAGATGGTACACCGTGTGATCGGGAAAGGTTTCAAAAACGCACCTCATTTCTCCTCTCCTTGTGCTCGGGTTCGCCATTCCAGCCGCTTCACTAACAATCTCCCTACTTGGAGAATCAGCACCGTTGACCTCCTCTTTCGTACAGGTCGCAATTTGTCCTGAGGATGAACGGGAAGAGGGGGAACCAATGAGAGACTAGCTCTAGGTGTCGGGACAGGCACAGGTCACTCTATTTTCCCATCAGGAAGAAGAATGAACCACAGGCTCAGCCTGCCCCCCGGAACCAGAATAGGGCCTGAAGCAATCCTGCGCTTTTGCGGCCAGCTCCCAAAAAAGCGAGTTGACAAATGGAGCTCAGGGGCACTGCAATTCACAAACCTGCAGAGCTATATATGATAACTCTCGTCCCCAAATATTTTGAGGGAAGGCAACGAAGAGGATTTGAAAGCAAGGCAGAATTGCAGGAAACAGATTTCAGGAGGTAGATTCGACTCGCCTTGAAAGCACATGAAAAGCGGCAAAGCGTTGACAATGATGCCCTTGGCCAAAAAGGGCGTATGCGTTTTTTCCTGAATATATTCAGGAAAAAACGCATACGCCCTTTTTGGCCAACCAAGCAAGCCGGAAAGGCAAATCGGCGCTACAAAGAAGTCTCGCTTGCCAGCGGTCAAAAGGGCCATGCTGAAAAAAGTGTAAAAACCAGAAATGCAGGACAGGCCATGGAGACATGGGAGCCTTGCTACGCTGATGGGCGGGATGGAAATTGCCAACAGCCACTCTGGAGAAGTGTACGCTGCGTCCTGAAACATGGAATAGACACAGCTGAGAGAGCATAGGGCACTTCCACTCATGGGCGTAGAAATCGGGAAACCTAAAAATCAACAAGACACAGGCACCCCAAAGTTTAGGGCTGCTCTGTTTCCAAGAACCTCCACTTCGGTACACCTGAAATATCCCAGGAAAGAGAAAAATGGATAAAGAAGTTGTGGTACTTATGCACAATGGAATATCACTCAGCCATGAAATCAGTGTCATAAGGCTAGTAGCAGCATGATGAGTGGATTTAGGGACGATGACTCTAAGTGAAGTAAGTCACACAGAAAAGGACACTTATCCTAAGATATCACTTATAGAGGGAATGTCAACATCGCTACACCTGAACTGACTTCCAAAACAGAACAGAGTCACACATTTAGAAAACACACTATGGCTGCTTAACGGGAAAGGTGAGGTGGGGTGATGCATAAAACAAGGGTTTGAAATTAGCTCAGATACCGTTCCACAAGCCAAATATGTAATAGACAAGACCTACTCCCTGCTCAGTGAACTGGACTCAACACCCCCTATTCACCGCCCAAGAATATATCTGACTAGAAAGAGTCTTAAAACTTATGTATTGATATCTCTCTGGAAGTGAATCAAGAGGGTGTAAAGCGGCATAAACACAGCAGGAAAAAGCAGCTAAACCCCATTTGAAAAATAGATTACTTAAAAAAAAAAACCCCATAAAACAAAGACAGTGAAAGAGAGAGAAATTCTTCCAAAATCCGTTCAGGGGCTCTGATGCAACCTGGATTGACCATATCTAGACCCACAGCTGGATGAGACATAAGGCTGGACACTCTTGGGGCTGAGAGGATTGGTGAGGTTGGGTGAGCAAACGCAGACCCTTTAAAGTAATAGTGCGTGGTACCCATGCCGTGAGTCCCAAATGTCCAGGTTCAAGGGCATCTTCCTACATCGAAAACATGCCTGGGAAACCCAGAAGATGGTACACCGTGTGATCGGGAAAGGTTTCAAAAACGCACCTCATTTCTCCTCTCCTTGTGCTCGGGTTCGCCATTCCAGCCGCTTCACTAACAATCTCCCTACTTGGAGAATCAGCACCATTGACCTCCTGTTTCGTACAGGTCGCAATTTGTCCTGAGGATGAACGGGAAGAGGGGGAACCAATGAGAGACTAGCTCTAGGTGTCGGGACAGGCACAGGTCACTCTATTTTCCCATCAGGAAGAAGAATGAACCACAGGCTCAGCCTGCCCCCCGGAACCAGAATAGGGCCTGAAGCAATCCTGCGCTATTGCGGCCAGCTCCCAAAAAAGCGAGTTGACAAATGGAGCTCAGGGGCACTGCAATTCACAAACCTGCAGAGTTCGAAATGATGACTCTCGTCCACAAATATATTGAGGGAAGGCAACGAAGAGGATTTGAAAGCAAGGCAGAATTGCAGGAAACAGATTTCAGGAGGTAGATTCGACTCGCCTTGAAAGCACATGAGGAGCGGCAAAGCGTTGACAATGATGCCCTTGGCCAAAAAGGGCGTATGCGTTTTTTCCTGAATATATTCAGGAAAAAACGCATACGCCCTTTTTGGCCAACCAAGCAAGCCGGAAAGGCAAATCGGCGCTACAAAGAAGTCTCGCTTGCCAGCGGTCAAAAGGGCCATGCTGAAAAAAGTGTAAAAATCAGAAATGCAGGACAGGCCATGGAGACATGGGAGCCTTGCTACGCTGATGGGCGGGATGGAAACTGCCAACAGCCACTCTGGAGAAGTGTACGCTGCGTCCTGAAACATGGAATAGACACAGCTGAGAGAGCATAGGGCACTTCCACTCATGGGCGTAGAAATCGGGAAACCTAAAAATCAACAAGACACAGGCACCCCAAAGTTTAGGGCTGCTCTGTTTCCAAGAACCTCCACTTCGGTACACCTGAAATATCCCAGGAAAGAGAAAAATGGATAAAGAAGTTGTGGTAATTATGCACAATGGAATATCACTCAGCCATGAAATCAGTGTCATAAGGCTAGTAGCAGCATGATGAGTGGATTTAGGGACGATGACTCTAAGTGAAGTAAGTCACACAGAAAAGGACACTTATCCTAAGATATCACTTATAGAGGGAATGTCAACATCGCTACACCTGAACTGACTTCCAAAACAGAACAGAGTCACACATTTAGAAAACACACTATGGCTGCTTAACGGGAAAGGTGAGGCGGGGTGATGCATAAAACAAGGGTTTGAAATTAGCTCACATACCGTTCCACAAGCCAAATATGTAATAGACAAGACCTACTCCCTGCTCAGTGAACTGGACTCAACACCCCCTATTCACCGCCCAAGAATATATCTGACTAGTAAGAGTCTTTAAACCTATGTATTGATATCTCTCTGGAAGTGAATCAAGAGGGTGTAAAGCGGCATAAACACAGTAGGGAAAAGCAGCTAAACCCCATTATAAAAATAGATTACTTAAAAAAAAAAGCCATAAAACAAAGACAGTGAAAGAGAGAGACATTCTTACAAAATCCGTTCAGGTGCTCTGATGCAACCTGGATTGACCATATCTAGACCCACAGCTGGATGAGACATAAGGCTGGACACTCTTGGGGCTGAGAGGATTGGTGAGGTTGGGTGAGCAAATGCAGACCCTTTAAAGTAATAGTGCGTGGTACCCATGCCGTGAGTCCCAAATGTCCAGGTTCAAGGGCATCTTCCTACATCGAAAACATGCCTGGGAAACCCAGAAGATGGTACACCGTGTGATCGGGAAAGGTTTCAAAAACGCACCTCATTTCTCCTCTCCTTGTGCTCGGGTTCGCCATTCCAGCCGCTTCACTAACAATCTCCCTACTTGGAGAATCAGCACCGTTGACCTCCTCTTTCGTACAGGTCGCAATTTGTCCTGAGGATGAACGGGAAGAGGGGAAACCAATGAGAGACTAGCTCTAGGTGTCGGGACAGGCACAGGTCACTCTATTTTCCCATCAGGAAGAAGAATGAACCACAGGCTCAGCCTGCCCCCCGGAACCAGAATAGGGCCTGAAGCAATCCTGCGCTTTTGCGGCCAGCTCCCAAAAAAGCGAGTTGACAAATGGAGCTCAGGGGCACTGCAATTCACAAACCTGCAGAGCTATATATGATAACTCTCGTCCCCAAATATTTTGAGGGAAGGCAACGAAGAGGATTTGAAAGCAAGGCAGAATTGCAGGAAACAGATTTCAGGAGGTAGATTCGACTCGCCTTGAAAGCACATGAAAAGCGGCAAAGCGTTGACAATGATGCCCTTGGCCAAAAAGGGCGTATGCGTTTTTTCCTGAATATATTCAGGAAAAAACGCATACGCCCTTTTTGGCCAACCAAGCAAGCCGGAAAGGCAAATCGGCGCTACAAAGAAGTCTCGCTTGCCAGCGGTCAAAAGGGCCATGCTGAAAAAAGTGTAAAAACCAGAAATGCAGGACAGGCCATGGAGACATGGGAGCCTTGCTACGCTGATGGGCGGGATGGAAATTGCCAACAGCCACTCTGGAGAAGTGTACGCTGCGTCCTGAAACATGGAATAGACACAGCTGAGAGAGCATAGGGCACTTCCACTCATGGGCGTAGAACTCGGGAAACGTAAAAATCAACAAGACACAGGCACCCCAAAGTTTAGGGCTGCTCTGTTTCCAAGAACCTCCACTTCGGTACACCTGAAATATCCCAGGAAAGAGAAAAATGGATAAAGAAGTTGTGGTACTTATGCACAATGGAATATCACTCAGCCATGAAATCAGTGTCATAAGGCTAGTAGCAGCATGATGAGTAGATTTAGGGACGATGACTCTAAGTGAAGTAAGTCACACAGAAAAGGACACTTATCCTAAGATATCACTTATAGAGGGAATGTCAACATCGCTACACCTGAACTGACTTCCAAAACAGAACAGAGTCACACATTTAGAAAACACACTATGGCTGCTTAACGAGAAAGGTGAGGTGGGGCGATGCATAAAACAAGGGTTTGAAATTAGCTCAGATACCGTTCCACAAGCCAAATATGTAATAGACAAGACCTACTCCCTGCTCAGTGAACTGGACTCAACACCCCCTAGTCACCGCCCAAGAATATATCTGACTAGTAAGAGTCTTTAAACCTATGTATTGATATCTCTCTGGAAGTGAATCAAGAGGGTGTAAAGCGGCATAAACACAGCAGGAAAAAGCAGCTAAACCCCATTTGAAAAATAGATTACTTAAAAAAAAAAACCCCATAAAACAAAGACAGTGAAAGAGAGAGAAATTCTTCCAAAATCCGTTCAGGGGCTCTGATGCAACCTGGATTGACCATATCTAGACCCACAGCTGGATGAGACATAAGGCTGGACACTCTTGGGGCTGAGAGGATTGGTGAGGTTGGGTGAGCAAACGCAGACCCTTTAAAGTAATAGTGCGTGGTACCCATGCCGTGGGTCCCAAATCTCCAGGTTCAAGGGCATCTTCCTACATCGAAAACATGCCTGGGAAACCCAGAAGATGGTACACCGTGTGATCGGGAAAGGTTTCAAAAACGCACCTCATTTCTCCTCTCCTTGTGCTCGGGTTCGCCATTCCAGCCGCTTCACTAACAATCTCCCTACTTGGAGAATCAGCACCGTTGACCTCCTCTTTCGTACAGGTCGCAATTTGTCCTGAGGATGAACGGGAAGAGGGGGAACCAATGAGAGACTAGCTCTAGGTGTCGGGACAGGCACAGGTCACTCTATTTTCCCATCAGGAAGAAGAATGAACCACAGGCTCAGCCTGCCCCCCGGAACCAGAATAGGGCCTGAAGCAATCCTGCGCTTTTGCGGCCAGCTCCCAAAAAAGCGAGTTGACAAATGGAGCTCAGGGGCACTGCAATTCACAAACCTGCAGAGCTATATATGATAACTCTCGTCCCCAAATATTTTGAGGGAAGGCAACGAAGAGGATTTGAAAGCAAGGCAGAATTGCAGGAAACAGATTTCAGGAGGTAGATTCGACTCGCCTTGAAAGCACATGAAAAGCGGCAAAGCGTTGACAATGATGCCCTTGGCCAAAAAGGGCGTATGCGTTTTTTCCTGAATATATTCAGGAAAAAACGCATACGCCCTTTTTGGCCAACCAAGCAAGCCGGAAAGGCAAATCGGCGCTACAAAGAAGTCTCGCTTGCCAGCGGTCAAAAGGGCCATGCTGAAAAAAGTGTAAAAATCAGAAATGCAGGACAGGCCATGGAGACACGGGAGCCTTGCTACGCTGATGGGCGGGATGGAAATTGCCAACAGCCACTCTGGAGAAGTGTACGCTGCGTCCTGAAACATGGAATAGACACAGCTGAGAGAGCATAGGGCACTTCCACTCATGGGCGTAGACATCGGGAAACCTAAAAATCAACAAGACACAGGCACCCCAAAGTTTAGGGCTGCTCTGTTTCCAAGAACCTCCACTTCGGTACACCTGAAATATCCCAGGAAAGAGAAAAATGGATAAAGAAGTTGTGGTAATTATGCACAATGGAATATCACTCAGCCATGAAGTCAGTGTCATAAGGCTAGTAGCAGCATGATGAGTGGATTTAGGGACGATGACTCTAAGTGAAGTAAGTCACACAGAAAAGGACACTTATCCTAAGATATCACTTATAGAGGGAATGTCAACATCGCTACACCTGAACTGACTTCCAAAACAGAACAGAGTCACACATTTAGAAAACACACTATGGCTGCTTAACGGGAAAGGTGAGGTGGGGTGATGCATAAAACAAGGGTTTGAAATTAGCTCAGATACCGTTCCACAAGCCAAATATGTAATAGACAAGACCTACTCCCTGCTCAGTGAACTGGACTCAACACCCCCTATTCACCGCCCAAGAATATATCTGACTAGAAAGAGTCTTAAAACCTATGTATTGATATCTCTCTGGAAGTGAATCAAGAGGGTGTAAAGCGGCATAAACACAGCAGGAAAAAGCAGCTAAACCCCATTTGAAAAATAGATTACTTAAAAAAAAAAACCCCATAAAACAAAGACAGTGAAAGAGAGAGAAATTCTTCCAAAATCCGTTCAGGGGCTCTGATGCAACCTGGATTGACCATATCTAGACCCACAGCTGGATGAGACATAAGGCTGGACACTCTTGGGGCTGAGAGGATTGGTGAGGTTGGGTGAGCAAACGCAGACCCTTTAAAGTAATAGTGCGTGGTACCCATGCCGTGGGTCCCAAATCTCCAGGTTCAAGGGCATCTTCCTACATCGAAAACATGCCTGGGAAACCCAGAAGATGGTACACCGTGTGATCGGGAAAGGTTTCAAAAACGCACCTCATTTCTCCTCTCCTTGTGCTCGGGTTCGCCATTCCAGCCGCTTCACTAACAATCTCCCTACTTGGAGAATCAGCACCGTTGACCTCCTCTTTCGTACAGGTCGCAATTTGTCCTGAGGATGAACGGGAAGAGGGGGAACCAATGAGAGACTAGCTCTAGGTGTCGGGACAGGCACAGGTCACTCTATTTTCCCATCAGGAAGAAGAATGAACCACAGGCTCAGCCTGCCCCCCGGAACCAGAATAGGGCCTGAAGCAATCCTGCGCTTTTGCGGCCAGCTCCCAAAAAAGCGAGTTGACAAATGGAGCTCAGGGGCACTGCAATTCACAAACCTGCAGAGCTATATATGATAACTCTCGTCCCCAAATATTTTGAGGGAAGGCAACGAAGAGGATTTGAAAGCAAGGCAGAATTGCAGGAAACAGATTTCAGGAGGTAGATTCGACTCGCCTTGAAAGCACATGAAAAGCGGCAAAGCGTTGACAATGATGCCCTTGGCCAAAAAGGGCGTATGCGTTTTTTCCTGAATATATTCAGGAAAAAACGCATACGCCCTTTTTGGCCAACCAAGCAAGCCGGAAAGGCAAATCGGCGCTACAAAGAAGTTTCGCTTGCCAGCGGTCAAAAGGGCCATGCTGAAAAAAGTGTAAAAACCAGAAATGCAGGACAGGCCATGGAGACATGGGAGCCTTGCTACGCTGATGGGCGGGATGGAAATTGCCAACAGCCACTCTGGAGAAGTGTACGCTGCGTCCTGAAACATGGAATAGACACAGCTGAGAGAGCATAGGGCACTTCCACTCATGGGCGTAGACATCGGGAAACCTAAAAATCAACAAGACACAGGCACCCCAAAGTTTAGGGCTGCTCTGTTTCCAAGAACCTCCACTTCGGTACACCTGAAATATCCCAGGAAAGAGAAAAATGGATAAAGAAGTTGTGGTAATTATGCACAATGGAATATCACTCAGCCATGAAGTCAGTGTCATAAGGCTAGTAGCAGCATGATGAGTGGATTTAGGGACGATGACTCTAAGTGAAGTAAGTCACACAGAAAAGGACACTTATCCTAAGATATCACTTATAGAGGGAATGTCAACATCGCTACACCTGAACTGACTTCCAAAACAGAACAGAGTCACACATTTAGAAAACACACTATGGCTGCTTAACGGGAAAGGTGAGGTGGGGTGATGCATAAAACAAGGGTTTGAAATTAGCTCAGATACCGTTCCACAAGCCAAATATGTAATAGACAAGACCTACTCCCTGCTCAGTGAACTGGACTCAACACCCCCTATTCACCGCCCAAGAATATATCTGACTAGAAAGAGTCTTAAAACCTATGTATTGATATCTCTCTGGAAGTGAATCAAGAGGGTGTAAAGCGGCATAAACACAGCAGGAAAAAGCAGCTAAACCCCATTTGAAAAATAGATTACTTAAAAAAAAAAACCCCATAAAACAAAGACAGTGAAAGAGAGAGAAATTCTTCCAAAATCCGTTCAGGGGCTCTGATGCAACCTGGATTGACCATATCTAGACCCACAGCTGGATGAGACATAAGGCTGGACACTCTTGGGGCTGAGAGGATTGGTGAGGTTGGGTGAGCAAACGCAGACCCTTTAAAGTAATAGTGCGTGGTACCCATGCCGTGAGTCCCAAATGTCCAGGTTCAAGGGCATCTTCCTACATCGAAAACATGCCTGGGAAACCCAGAAGATGGTACACCGTGTGATCGGGAAAGGTTTCAAAAACGCACCTCATTTCTCCTCTCCTTGTGCTCGGGTTCGCCATTCCAGCCGCTTCACTAACAATCTCCCTACTTGGAGAATCAGCACCATTGACCTCCTGTTTCGTACAGGTCGCAATTTGTCCTGAGGATGAACGGGAAGAGGGGGAACCAATGAGAGACTAGCTCAAGGTGTCGGGACAGGCACAGGTCACTCTATTTTCCCATCAGGAAGAAGAATGAACCACAGGCTCAGCCTGCCCCCCGGAACCAGAATAGGGCCTGAAGCAATCCTGCGCTTTTGCGGCCAGCTCCCAAAAAAGCGAGTTGACAAATGGAGCTCAGGGGCACTGCAATTCACAAACCTGCAGAGTTCGAAATGATGACTCTCGTCCACAAATATATTGAGGGAAGGCAACGAAGAGGATTTGAAAGCAAGGCAGAATTGCAGGAAACAGATTTCAGGAGGTAGATTCGACTCGCCTTGAAAGCACATGAGGAGCGGCAAAGCGTTGACAATGATGCCCTTGGCCAAAAAGGGCGTATGCGTTTTTTCCTGAATATATTCAGGAAAAAACGCATACGCCCTTTTTGGCCAACCAAGCAAGCCGGAAAGGCAAATCGGCGCTACAAAGAAGTCTCGCTTGCCAGCGGTCAAAAGGGCCATGCTGAAAAAAGTGTAAAAATCAGAAATGCAGGACAGGCCATGGAGACACGGGAGCCTTGCTACGCTGATGGGCGGGATGGAAATTGCCAACAGCCACTCTGGAGAAGTGTACGCTGCGTCCTGAAACATGGAATAGACACAGCTGAGAGAGCATAGGGCACTTCCACTCATGGGCGTAGAAATCGGGAAACCTAAAAATCAACAAGACACAGGCACCCCAAAGTTTAGGGCTGCTCTGTTTCCAAGAACCTCCACTTCGGTACACCTGAAATATCCCAGGAAAGAGAAAAATGGATAAAGAAGTTGTGGTAATTATGCAGAATGGAATATCACTCAGCCATGAAGTCAGTGTCATAAGGCTAGTAGCAGCATGATGAGTGGATTTAGGGACGATGACTCTAAGTGAAGTAAGTCACACAGAAAAGGACACTTATCCTAAGATATCACTTATAGAGGGAATGTCAACATCGCTACACCTGAACTGACTTCCAAAACAGAACAGAGTCACACATTTAGAAAACACACTATGGCTGCTTAACGGGAAAGGTGAGGTGGGGTGATGCATAAAACAAGGGTTTGAAATTAGCTCAGATACCGTTCCACAAGCCAAATATGTAATAGACAAGACCTACTCCCTGCTCAGTGAACTGGACTCAACACCCCCTATTCACCGCCCAAGAATATATCTGACTAGAAAGAGTCTTAAAACCTATGTATTGATATCTCTCTGGAAGTGAATCAAGAGGGTGTAAAGCGGCATAAACACAGCAGGAAAAAGCAGCTAAACCCCATTTGAAAAATAGATTACTTAAAAAAAAAAACCCCATAAAACAAAGACAGTGAAAGAGAGAGAAATTCTTCCAAAATCCGTTCAGGGGCTCTGATGCAACCTGGATTGACCACATCTAGACCCACAGCTGGATGAGACATAAGGCTGGACACTCTTGGGGCTGAGAGGATTGGTGAGGTTGGGTGAGCAAACGCAGACCCTTTAAAGTAATAGTGCGTGGTACCCATGCCGTGAGTCCCAAATGTCCAGGTTCAAGGGCATCTTCCTACATCGAAAACATGCCTGGGAAACCCAGAAGATGGTACACCGTGTGATCGGGAAAGGTTTCAAAAACGCACCTCATTTCTCCTCTCCTTGTGCTCGGGTTCGCCATTCCAGCCGCTTCACTAACAATCTCCCTACTTGGAGAATCAGCACCGTTGACCTCCTCTTTCGTACAGGTCGCAATTTGTCCTGAGGATGAACGGGAAGAGGGGGAACCAATGAGAGACTAGCTCTAGGTGTCGGGACAGGCACAGGTCACTCTATTTTCCCATCAGGAAGAAGAATGAACCACAGGCTCAGCCTGCCCCCCGGAACCAGAATAGGGCCTGAAGCAATCCTGCGCTTTTGCGGCCAGCTCCCAAAAAAGCGAGTTGACAAATGGAGCTCAGGGGCACTGCAATTCACAAACCTGCAGAGCTATATATGATAACTCTCGTCCCCAAATATTTTGAGGGAAGGCAACGAAGAGGATTTGAAAGCAAGGCAGAATTGCAGGAAACAGATTTCAGGAGGTAGATTCGACTCGCCTTGAAAGCACATGAAAAGCGGCAAAGCGTTGACAATGATGCCTTTGGCCAAAAAGGGCGTATGCGTTTTTTCCTGAATATATTCAGGAAAAAACGCATACGCCCTTTTTGGCCAACCAAGCAAGCCGGAAAGGCAAATCGGCGCTACAAAGAAGTCTCGCTTGCCAGCGGTCAAAAGGGCCATGCTGAAAAAAGTGTAAAAACCAGAAATGCAGGACAGGCCATGGAGACATGGGAGCCTTGCTACGCTGATGGGCGGGATGGAAATTGCCAACAGCCACTCTGGAGAAGTGTACGCTGCGTCCTGAAACATGGAATAGACACAGCTGAGAGAGCATAGGGCACTTCCACTCATGGGCGTAGAACTCGGGAAACCTAAAAATCAACAAGACACAGGCACCCCAAAGTTTAGGGCTGCTCTGTTTCCAAGAACCTCCACTTCGGTACACCTGAAATATCCCAGGAAAGAGAAAAATGGATAAAGAAGTTGTGGTACTTATGCACAATGGAATATCACTCAGCCATGAAATCAGTGTCATAAGGCTAGTAGCAGCATGATGAGTGGATTTAGGGACGATGACTCTAAGTGAAGTAAGTCACACAGAAAAGGACACTTATCCTAAGATATCACTTATAGAGGGAATGTCAACATCGCTACACCTGAACTGACTTCCAAAACAGAACAGAGTCACACATTTAGAAAACACACTATGGCTGCTTAACGGGAAAGGTGAGGTGGGGTGATGCATAAAACAAGGGTTTGAAATTAGCTCAGATACCGTTCCACAAGCCAAATATGTAATAGACAAGACCTACTCCCTGCTCAGTGAACTGGACTCAACACCCCCTATTCACCGCCCAAGAATATATCTGACTAGAAAGAGTCTTAAAACCTATGTATTGATATCTCTCTGGAAGTGAATCAAGAGGGTGTAAAGCGGCATAAACACAGCAGGAAAAAGCAGCTAAACCCCATTTGAAAAATAGATTACTTAAAAAAAAAACCCCATAAAACAAAGACAGTGAAAGAGAGAGAAATTCTTCCAAAATCCGTTCAGGGGCTCTGATGCAACCTGGATTGACCATATCTAGACCCACAGCTGGATGAGACATAAGGCTGGACACTCTTGGGGCTGAGAGGATTGGTGAGGTTGGGTGAGCAAACGCAGACCCTTTAAAGTAATAGTGCGTGGTACCCATGCCGTGAGTCCCAAATGTCCAGGTTCAAGGGCATCTTCCTACATCGAAAACATGCCTGGGAAACCCAGAAGATGGTACACCGTGTGATCGGGAAAGGTTTCAAAAACGCACCTCATTTCTCCTCTCCTTGTGCTCGGGTTCGCCATTCCAGCCGCTTCACTAACAATCTCCCTACTTGGAGAATCAGCACCATTGACCTCCTGTTTCGTACAGGTCGCAATTTGTCCTGAGGATGAACGGGAAGAGGGGGAACCAATGAGAGACTAGCTCAAGGTGTCGGG
This sequence comes from Eubalaena glacialis, assembly GCF_028564815.1. Classification (NCBI taxonomy): domain Eukaryota; kingdom Metazoa; phylum Chordata; class Mammalia; order Artiodactyla; family Balaenidae; genus Eubalaena; species Eubalaena glacialis. The sequence goes on along the minus strand of NC_083723.1, from coordinate 31,326,518 downwards.
ACAGGCACAGGTCACTCTATTTTCCCATCAGGAAGAAGAATGAACCACAGGCTCAGCCTGCCCCCCGGAACCAGAATAGGGCCTGAAGCAATCCTGCGCTTTTGCGGCCAGCTCCCAAAAAAGCGAGTTGACAAATGGAGCTCAGGGGCACTGCAATTCACAAACCTGCAGAGTTCGAAATGATGACTCTCGTCCACAAATATATTGAGGGAAGGCAACGAAGAGGATTTGAAAGCAAGGCAGAATTGCAGGAAACAGATTTCAGGAGGTAGATTCGACTCGCCTTGAAAGCACATGAGGAGCGGCAAAGCGTTGACAATGATGCCCTTGGCCAAAAAGGGCGTATGCGTTTTTTCCTGAATATATTCAGGAAAAAACGCATACGCCCTTTTTGGCCAACCAAGCAAGCCGGAAAGGCAAATCGGCGCTACAAAGAAGTCTCGCTTGCCAGCGGTCAAAAGGGCCATGCTGAAAAAAGTGTAAAAACCAGAAATGCAGGACAGGCCATGGAGACACGGGAGCCTTGCTACGCTGATGGGCGGGATGGAAATTGCCAACAGCCACTCTGGAGAAGTGTACGCTGCGTCCTGAAACATGGAATAGACACAGCTGAGAGAGCATAGGGCACTTCCACTCATGGGCGTAGAAATCGGGAAACCTAAAAATCAACAACACACAGGCACCCCAAAGTTTAGGGCTGCTCTGTTTCCAAGAACCTCCACTTCGGTACACCTGAAATATCCCAGGAAAGAGAAAAATGGATAAAGAAGTTGTGGTAATTATGCACAATGGAATATCACTCAGCCATGAAGTCAGTGTCATAAGGCTAGTAGCAGCATGATGAGTGGATTTAGGGACGATGACTCTAAGTGAAGTAAGTCACACAGAAAAGGACACTTATCCTAAGATATCACTTATAGAGGGAATGTCAACATCGCTACACCTGAACTGACTTCCAAAACAGAACAGAGTCACACATTTAGAAAACACACTATGGCTGCTTAACGGGAAAGGTGAGGTGGGGTGATGCATAAAACAAGGGTTTGAAATTAGCTCAGATACCGTTCCACAAGCCAAATATGTAATAGACAAGACCTACTCCCTGCTCAGTGAACTGGACTCAACACCCCCTATTCACCGCCCAAGAATATATCTGACTAGAAAGAGTCTTAAAACCTATGTATTGATATCTCTCTGGAAGTGAATCAAGAGGGTGTAAAGCGGCATAAACACAGCAGGAAAAAGCAGCTAAACCCCATTTGAAAAATAGATTACTTAAAAAAAAAAACCCCATAAAACAAAGACAGTGAAAGAGAGAGAAATTCTTCCAAAATCCGTTCAGGGGCTCTGATGCAACCTGGATTGACCATATCTAGACCCACAGCTGGATGAGACATAAGGCTGGACACTCTTGGGGCTGAGAGGATTGGTGAGGTTGGGTGAGCAAACGCAGACCCTTTAAAGTAATAGTGCGTGGTACCCATGCCGTGAGTCCCAAATGTCCAGGTTCAAGGGCATCTTCCTACATCGAAAACATGCCTGGGAAACCCAGAAGATGGTACACCGTGTGATCGGGAAAGGTTTCAAAAACGCACCTCATTTCTCCTCTCCTTGTGCTCGGGTTCGCCATTCCAGCCGCTTCACTAACAATCTCCCTACTTGGAGAATCAGCACCGTTGACCTCCTCTTTCGTACAGGTCGCAATTTGTCCTGAGGATGAACGGGAAGAGGGGGAACCAATGAGAGACTAGCTCTAGGTGTCGGGACAGGCACAGGTCACTCTATTTTCCCATCAGGAAGAAGAATGAACCACAGGCTCAGCCTGCCCCCCGGAACCAGAATAGGGCCTGAAGCAATCCTGCGCTTTTGCGGCCAGCTCCCAAAAAAGCGAGTTGACAAATGGAGCTCAGGGGCACTGCAATTCACAAACCTGCAGAGCTATATATGATAACTCTCGTCCCCAAATATTTTGAGGGAAGGCAACGAAGAGGATTTGAAAGCAAGGCAGAATTGCAGGAAACAGATTTCAGGAGGTAGATTCGACTCGCCTTGAAAGCACATGAAAAGCGGCAAAGCGTTGACAATGATGCCCTTGGCCAAAAAGGGCGTATGCGTTTTTTCCTGAATATATTCAGGAAAAAACGCATACGCCCTTTTTGGCCAACCAAGCAAGCCGGAAAGGCAAATCGGCGCTACAAAGAAGTCTCGCTTGCCAGCGGTCCAAAGGGCCATGCTGAAAAAAGTGTAAAAACCAGAAATGCAGGACAGGCCATGGAGACATGGGAGCCTTGCTACGCTGATGGGCGGGATGGAAATTGCCAACAGCCACTCTGGAGAAGTGTACGCTGCGTCCTGAAACATGGAATAGACACAGCTGAGAGAGCATAGGGCACTTCCACTCATGGGCGTAGAACTCGGGAAACCTAAAAATCAACAAGACACAGGCACCCCAAAGTTTAGGGCTGCTCTGTTTCCAAGAACCTCCACTTCGGTACACCTGAAATATCCCAGGAAAGAGAAAAATGGATAAAGAAGTTGTGGTACTTATGCACAATGGAATATCACTCAGCCATGAAATCAGTGTCATAAGGCTAGTAGCAGCATGATGAGTGGATTTAGGGACGATGACTCTAAGTGAAGTAAGTCACACAGAAAAGGACACTTATCCTAAGATATCACTTATAGAGGGAATGTCAACATCGCTACACCTGAACTGACTTCCAAAACAGAACAGAGTCACACATTTAGAAAACACACTATGGCTGCTTAACGAGAAAGGTGAGGTGGGGCGATGCATAAAACAAGGGTTTGAAATTAGCTCAGATACCGTTCCACAAGCCAAATATGTAATAGACAAGACCTACTCCCTGCTCAGTGAACTGGACTCAACACCCCCTATTCACCGCCCAAGAATATATCTGACTAGTAAGAGTCTTTAAACCTATGTATTGATATCTCTCTGGAAGTGAATCAAGAGGGTGTAAAGCGGCATAAACACAGCAGGAAAAAGCAGCTAAACCCCATTTGAAAAATAGATTACTTAAAAAAAAAAAACCCCATAAAACAAAGACAGTGAAAGAGAGAGAAATTCTTCCAAAATCCGTTCAGGGGCTCTGATGCAACCTGGATTGACCATATCTAGACCCACAGCTGGATGAGACATAAGGCTGGACACTCTTGGGGCTGAGAGGATTGGTGAGGTTGGGTGAGCAAACGCAGACCCTTTAAAGTAATAGTGCGTGGTACCCATGCCGTGAGTCCCAAATGTCCAGGTTCAAGGGCATCTTCCTACATCGAAAACATGCCTGGGAAACCCAGAAGATGGTACACCGTGTGATCGGGAAAGGTTTCAAAAACGCACCTCATTTCTCCTCTCCTTGTGCTCGGGTTCGCCATTCCAGCCGCTTCACTAACAATCTCCCTACTTGGAGAATCAGCACCGTTGACCTCCTCTTTCGTACAGGTCGCAATTTGTCCTGAGGATGAACGGGAAGAGGGGGAACCAATGAGAGACTAGCTCTAGGTGTCGGGACAGGCACAGGTCACTCTATTTTCCCATCAGGAAGAAGAATGAACCACAGGCTCAGCCTGCCCCCCGGAACCAGAATAGGGCCTGAAGCAATCCTGCGCTTTTGCGGCCAGCTCCCAAAAAAGCGAGTTGACAAATGGAGCTCAGGGGCACTGCAATTCACAAACCTGCAGAGCTATATATGATAACTCTCGTCCCGAAATATTTTGAGGGAAGGCAACGAAGAGGATTTGAAAGCAAGGCAGAATTGCAGGAAACAGATTTCAGGAGGTAGATTCGACTCGCCTTGAAAGCACATGAAAAGCGGCAAAGCGTTGACAATGATGCCCTTGGCCAAAAAGGGCGTATGCGTTTTTTCCTGAATATATTCAGGAAAAAACGCATACGCCCTTTTTGGCCAACCAAGCAAGCCGGAAAGGCAAATCGGCGCTACAAAGAAGTCTCGCTTGCCAGCGGTCAAAAGGGCCATGCTGAAAAAAGTGTAAAAACCAGAAATGCAGGACAGGCCATGGAGACATGGGAGCCTTGCTACGCTGATGGGCGGGATGGAAATTGCCAACAGCCACTCTGGAGAAGTGTACGCTGCGTCCTGAAACATGGAATAGACACAGCTGAGAGAGCATAGGGCACTTCCACTCATGGGCGTAGAACTCGGGAAACCTAAAAATCAACAAGACACAGGCACCCCAAAGTTTAGGGCTGCTCTGTTTCCAAGAACCTCCACTTCGGTACACCTGAAATATCCCAGGAAAGAGAAAAATGGATAAAGAAGTTGTGGTACTTATGCACAATGGAATATCACTCAGCCATGAAATCAGTGTCATAAGGCTAGTAGCAGCATGATGAGTGGATTTAGGGACGATGACTCTAAGTGAAGTAAGTCACACAGAAAAGGACACTTATCCTAAGATATCACTTATAGAGGGAATGTCAACATCGCTACACCTGAACTGACTTCCAAAACAGAACAGAGTCACACATTTAGAAAACACACTATGGCTGCTTAACGGGAAAGGTGAGGTGGGGTGATGCATAAAACAAGGGTTTGAAATTAGCTCAGATACCGTTCCACAAGCCAAATATGTAATAGACAAGACCTACTCCCTGCTCAGTGAACTGGACTCAACACCCCCTATTCACCGCCCAAGAATATATCTGACTAGAAAGAGTCTTAAAACCTATGTATTGATATCTCTCTGGAAGTGAATCAAGAGGGTGTAAAGCGGCATAAACACAGCAGGAAAAAGCAGCTAAACCCCATTTGAAAAATAGATTACTTAAAAAAAAAACCCCATAAAACAAAGACAGTGAAAGAGAGAGAAATTCTTCCAAAATCCGTTCAGGGGCTCTGATGCAACCTGGATTGACCATATCTAGACCCACAGCTGGATGAGACATAAGGCTGGACACTCTTGGGGCTGAGAGGATTGGTGAGGTTGGGTGAGCAAACGCAGACCCTTTAAAGTAATAGTGCGTGGTACCCATGCCGTGAGTCCCAAATGTCCAGGTTCAAGGGCATCTTCCTACATCGAAAACATGCCTGGGAAACCCAGAAGATGGTACACCGTGTGATCGGGAAAGGTTTCAAAAACGCACCTCATTTCTCCTCTCCTTGTGCTCGGGTTCGCCATTCCAGCCGCTTCACTAACAATCTCCCTACTTGGAGAATCAGCACCGTTGACCTCCTCTTTCGTACAGGTCGCAATTTGTCCTGAGGATGAACGGGAAGAGGGGGAACCAATGAGAGACTAGCTCTAGGTGTCGGGACAGGCACAGGTCACTCTATTTTCCCATCAGGAAGAAGAATGAACCACAGGCTCAGCCTGCCCCCCGGAACCAGAATAGGGCCTGAAGCAATCCTGCGCTTTTGCGGCCAGCTCCCAAAAAAGCGAGTTGACAAATGGAGCTCAGGGGCACTGCAATTCACAAACCTGCAGAGCTATATATGATAACTCTCGTCCCCAAATATTTTGAGGGAAGGCAACGAAGAGGATTTGAAAGCAAGGCAGAATTGCAGGAAACAGATTTCAGGAGGTAGATTCGACTCGCCTTGAAAGCACATGAAAAGCGGCAAAGCGTTGACAATGATGCCTTTGGCCAAAAAGGGCGTATGCGTTTTTTCCTGAATATATTCAGGAAAAAACGCATACGCCCTTTTTGGCCAACCAAGCAAGCCGGAAAGGCAAATCGGCGCTACAAAGAAGTCTCGCTTGCCAGCGGTCAAAAGGGCCATGCTGAAAAAAGTGTAAAAACCAGAAATGCAGGACAGGCCATGGAGACATGGGAGCCTTGCTACGCTGATGGGCGGGATGGAAATTGCCAACAGCCACTCTGGAGAAGTGTACGCTGCGTCCTGAAACATGGAATAGACACAGCTGAGAGAGCATAGGGCACTTCCACTCATGGGCGTAGAACTCGGGAAACCTAAAAATCAACAAGACACAGGCACCCCAAAGTTTAGGGCTGCTCTGTTTCCAAGAACCTCCACTTCGGTACACCTGAAATATCCCAGGAAAGAGAAAAATGGATAAAGAAGTTGTGGTACTTATGCACAATGGAATATCACTCAGCCATGAAATCAGTGTCATAAGGCTAGTAGCAGCATGATGAGTGGATTTAGGGACGATGACTCTAAGTGAAGTAAGTCACACAGAAAAGGACACTTATCCTAAGATATCACTTATAGAGGGAATGTCAACATCGCTACACCTGAACTGACTTCCAAAACAGAACAGAGTCACACATTTAGAAAACACACTATGGCTGCTTAACGGGAAAGGTGAGGTGGGGTGATGCATAAAACAAGGGTTTGAAATTAGCTCAGATACCGTTCCACAAGCCAAATATGTAATAGACAAGACCTACTCCCTGCTCAGTGAACTGGACTCAACACCCCCTATTCACCGCCCAAGAATATATCTGACTAGAAAGAGTCTTAAAACCTATGTATTGATATCTCTCTGGAAGTGAATCAAGAGGGTGTAAAGCGGCATAAACACAGCAGGAAAAACCAGCTAAACCCCATTTGAAAAATAGATTACTTAAAAAAAAAAACCCCATAAAACAAAGACAGTGAAAGAGAGAGAAATTCTTCCAAAATCCGTTCAGGGGCTCTGATGCAACCTGGATTGACCATATCTAGACCCACAGCTGGATGAGACATAAGGCTGGACACTCTTGGGGCTGAGAGGATTGGTGAGGTTGGGTGAGCAAACGCAGACCCTTTAAAGTAATAGTGCGTGGTACCCATGCCGTGAGTCCCAAATGTCCAGGTTCAAGGGCATCTTCCTACATCGAAAACATGCCTGGGAAACCCAGAAGATGGTACACCGTGTGATCGGGAAAGGTTTCAAAAACGCACCTCATTTCTCCTCTCCTTGTGCTCGGGTTCGCCATTCCAGCCGCTTCACTAACAATCTCCCTACTTGGAGAATCAGCACCATTGACCTCCTGTTTCGTACAGGTCGCAATTTGTCCTGAGGATGAACGGGAAGAGGGGGAACCAATGAGAGACTAGCTCAAGGTGTCGGGACAGGCACAGGTCACTCTATTTTCCCATCAGGAAGAAGAATGAACCACAGGCTCAGCCTGCCCCCCGGAACCAGAATAGGGCCTGAAGCAATCCTGCGCTTTTGCGGCCAGCTCCCAAAAAAGCGAGTTGACAAATGGAGCTCAGGGGCACTGCAATTCACAAACCTGCAGAGTTCGAAATGATGACTCTCGTCCACAAATATATTGAGGGAAGGCAACGAAGAGGATTTGAAAGCAAGGCAGAATTGCAGGAAACAGATTTCAGGAGGTAGATTCGACTCGCCTTGAAAGCACATGAGGAGCGGCAAAGCGTTGACAATGATGCCCTTGGCCAAAAAGGGCGTATGCGTTTTTTCCTGAATATATTCAGGAAAAAACGCATACGCCCTTTTTGGCCAACCAAGCAAGCCGGAAAGGCAAATCGGCGCTACAAAGAAGTCTCGCTTGCCAGCGGTCAAAAGGGCCATGCTGAAAAAAGTGTAAAAATCAGAAATGCAGGACAGGCCATGGAGACACGGGAGCCTTGCTACGCTGATGGGCGGGATGGAAATTGCCAACAGCCACTCTGGAGAAGTGTACGCTGCGTCCTGAAACATGGAATAGACACAGCTGAGAGAGCATAGGGCACTTCCACTCATGGGCGTAGAAATCGGGAAACCTAAAAATCAACAAGACACAGGCACCCCAAAGTTTAGGGCTGCTCTGTTTCCAAGAACCTCCACTTCGGTACACCTGAAATATCCCAGGAAAGAGAAAAATGGATAAAGAAGTTGTGGTAATTATGCACAATGGAATATCACTCAGCCATGAAGTCAGTGTCATAAGGCTAGTAGCAGCATGATGAGTGGATTTAGGGACGATGACTCTAAGTGAAGTAAGTCACACAGAAAAGGACACTTATCCTAAGATATCACTTATAGAGGGAATGTCAACATCGCTACACCTGAACTGACTTCCAAAACAGAACAGAGTCACACATTTAGAAAACACACTATGGCTGCTTAACGGGAAAGGTGAGGCGGGGTGATGCATAAAACAAGGGTTTGAAATTAGCTCACATACCGTTCCACAAGCCAAATATGTAATAGACAAGACCTACTCCCTGCTCAGTGAACTGGACTCAACACCCCCTATTCACCGCCCAAGAATATATCTGACTAGTAAGAGTCTTTAAACCTATGTATTGATATCTCTCTGGAAGTGAATCAAGAGGGTGTAAAGCGGCATAAACACAGCAGGATAAAGCAGCTAAACCCCATTTGAAAAATAGATTACTTAAAAAAAAAAGCCATAAAACAAAGACAGTGAAAGAGAGAGAAATTCTTACAAAATCCGTTCAGGGGCTCTGATGCAACCTGGATTGACCATATCTAGACCCACAGCTGGATGAGACATAAGGCTGGACACTCTTGGGGCTGAGAGGATTGGTGAGGTTGGGTGAGCAAACGCAGACCCTTTAAAGTAATACTGCGTGGTACCCATGCCATGGGTCCCAAATCTCCAGTTTCAAGGGCATCTTCCTACATCGAAAACATGCCTGGGAAACCCAGAAGATGGTACACCGTGTGATCGGGAAAGGTTTCTAAAACGCACCTCATTTCTCCTCTCCTTGTGCTCGGGTTCGCCATTCCAGCCGCTTCACTAACAATCTCCCTACTTGGAGAATCAGCACCGTTGACCTCCTGTTTCGTACAGGTCGCAATTTGTCCTGAGGATGAACGGGAAGAGGGGGAACCAATGAGAGACTAGCTCTAGGTGTTGGGACAGGCACAGGTCACTCTATTTTCCCATCAGGAAGAAGAATGAACCACAGGCTCAGCCTGCCCCCCGGAACCAGAATAGGGCCTGAAGCAATCCTGCGCTTTTGCGGCCAGCTCCCAAAAAAGCGAGTTGACAAATGGAGCTCAGGGGCACTGCAATTCACAAACCTGCAGAGTTCGAAATGATGACTCTCGTCCACAAATATACTGAGGGAAGGCAACGAAGAGGATTTGAAAGCAAGGCAGAATTGCAGGAAACAGATTTCAGGAGGTAGATTCGACTCGCCTTGAAAGCACATGAGGAGCGGCAAAGCGTTGACAATGATGCCCTTGGCCAAAAAGGGCGTATGCGTTTTTTCCTGAATATATTCAGGAAAAAACGCATACGCCCTTTTTGGCCAACCAAGCAAGCCGGAAAGGCAAATCGGCGCTACAAAGAAGTCTCGCTTGCCAGCGGTCAAAAGGGCCATGCTGAAAAAAGTGTAAAAACCAGAAATGCAGGACAGGCCATGGAGACATGGGAGCCTTGCTACGCTGATGGGCGGGATGGAAATTGCCAACAGCCTCTCTGGAGAAGTGTACGCTGCGTCCTGAAACATGGAATAGACACAGCTGAGAGAGCATAGGGCACTTCCACTCATGGGCGTAGAACTCGGGAAACCTAAAAATCAACAAGACACAGGCACCCCAAAGTTTAGGGCTGCTCTGTTTCCAAGAACCTCCACTTCGGTACACCTTAAATATCCCAGGAAACAGAAAAATGGATAAAGAAGTTGTGGTACTTATGCACAATGGAATATCACTCAGCCATGAAATCAGTGTCATAAGGCTAGTAGCAGCATGATGAGTGGATTTAGGGACGATGACTCTAAGTGAAGTAAGTCACACAGAAAAGGACACTTATCCTAAGATATCACTTATAGAGGGAATGTCAACATCGCTACACCTGAACTGAATTCCAAAACAGAACAGAGTCACACATTTAGAAACACACTATGGCTGCTTAACGGGAAAGGTGAGGTGGGGCGATGCATAAAACAAGGGTTTGAAATTAGCTCAGATACCGTTCCACAAGCCAAATATGTAATAGACAAGACCTACTCCCTGCTCAGTGAACTGGACTCAACACCCCCTATTCACCGCCCAAGAATATATCTGACTAGGAAGAGTCTTAAAACCTATGTATTGATATCTCTCTGGAAGTGAATCAAGAGGGTGTAACGTGGCATAAACACAGCAGGGAAAAGCAGCTAAACCCCATTTGAAAAATAGATTACTTAAAAAAAAAAACCCATAAAACAAAGACAGTGAAAGAGAGAGAAATTCTTCCAAAATCCGTTCAGGGGCTTTGATGCAACCTGGATTGACCATATCTAGACCCACAGCTGGATGAGACATAAGGCTGGACACTCTTGGGGCTGAGAGGATTGGTGAGGTTGGGTGAGCAAACGCAGACCCTTTAAAGTAATAGTGCGTGGTACCCATGCCGTGGGTCCCAAATCTCCAGTTTCAAGGGCATCTTCCTACATCGAAAACATGCCTGGGAAACCCAGAAGATGGTACACCGTGTGATCGGGAAAGGTTTCTAAAACGCACCTCATTTCTCCTCTCCTTGTGCTCGGGTTCGCCGTTCGAGCCGCTTCACTAACAATCTCCCTACTTGGAGAATCAGCACCGTTGACCTCCTGTTTCGTACAGGTCGCAATTTGTCCTGAGGATGAACGGGAAGAGGGGGAACCAATGAGAGACTAGCTCTAGGTGTTGGGACAGGCACAGGTCACTCTATTTTCCCATCAGGAAGAAGAATGAACCACAGGCTCAGCCTGCCCCCCAGAACCAGAATAGGGCCTGAAGCAATCCTGCGCTTTTGCGGCCAGCTCCCAAAAAAGTGAGTTGACAAATGGAGCTCAGGGGCACTGCAATTCACAAACCTGCAGAGCTATATATGATAACTCTCGTCCACAAATATATTGAGGGAAGGCAACGAAGAGGATTTGAAAGCAAGGCAGAATTGCACGAAACAGATTTCAGGAGGTAGATTCGACTCGCCTTGAAAGCACATGAAAAGCGGCAAAGCGTTGACAATGATACCCTTGGCCAAAAAGGGCGTATGCGTTTTTTCCTGAATATATTCAGGAAAAAACGCATACGCCCTTTTTGGCCAACCAAGCAAGCCGGAAAGGCAAATCGGCGCTACAAAGAAGTCTCGCTTGCCAGCGGTCAAAAGGGCCATGCTGAAAAAAGTGTAAAAACCAGAAATGCAGGACAGGCCATGGAGACATGGGAGCCTTGCTACGCTGATGGGCGGGATGGAAATTGCCAACAGCCACTCTGGAGAAGTGTACGCTGCGTCCTGAAACATGGAATAGACACAGCTGAGAGAGCATAGGGCACTTCCACTCATGGGCGTAGAACTCAGGAAACCTAAAAATCAACAAGACACAGGCACCCCAAAGTTTAGGGCTGCTCTGTTTCCAAGAACCTCCACTTCGGTACACCTGAAATATCCCCAGAAAGAGAAAAATGGATAAAGAAGTTGTGGTACTTATGCACAATGGAATATCACTCAGCCATGAAATCAGTGTCATAAGGCTAGTAGCAGCATGATGAGTGGATTTAGGGACGATGACTCTAAGTGAAGTAAGTCACACAGAAAAGGACACTTATCCTAAGATATCACTTATAGAGGGAATGTCAACATCGCTACACCTGAACTGACTTCCAAAACAGAACAGAGTCACACATTTAGAAAACACACTATGGCTGCTTAACGGGAAAGGTGAGGTGGGGTGATGCATAAAACAAGGGTTTGAAATTAGCTCAGATACCGTTCCACAAGCCAAATATGTAATAGACAAGACCTACTCCCTGCTCAGTGAACTGGACTCAACACCCCCTATTCACCGCCCAAGAATATATCTGACTAGAAAGAGTCTTAAAACCTATGTATTGATATCTCTCTGGAAGTGAATCAAGAGGGTGTAAAGCGGCATAAACACAGCAGGAAAAAGCAGCTAAACCCCATTTGAAAAATAGATTACTTAAAAAAAAAAACCCATAAAACAAAGACAGTGAAAGAGAGAGAAATTCTTCCAAAATCCGTTCAGGGGCTCTGATGCAACCTGGATTGACCATATCTAGACCCACAGCTGGATGAGACATAAGGCTGGACACTCTTGGGGCTGAGAGGATTGGTGAGGTTGGGTGAGCAAACGCAGACCCTTTAAAGTAATAGTGCGTGGTACCCATGCCGTGGGTCCCAAATCTCCAGTTTCAAGGGCATCTTCCTACATCGAAAACATGCCTGGGAAACCCAGAAGATGGTACACCGTGTGATCGGGAAAGGTTTCTAAAACGCACCTCATTTCTCCTCTCCTTGTGCTCGGGTTCGCCGTTCGAGCCGCTTCACTAACAATCTCCCTACTTGGAGAATCAGCACCGTTGACCTCCTGTTTCGTACAGGTCGCAATTTGTCCTGAGGATGAACGGGAAGAGGGGGAACCAATGAGAGACTAGCTCTAGGTGTTGGGACAGGCACAGGTCACTCTATTTTCCCATCAGGAAGAAGAATGAACCACAGGCTCAGCCTGCCCCCCAGAACCAGAATAGGGCCTGAAGCAATCCTGCGCTTTTGCGGCCAGCTCCCAAAAAAGTGAGTTGACAAATGGAGCTCAGGGGCACTGCAATTCACAAACCTGCAGAGCTATATATGATAACTCTCGTCCACAAATATATTGAGGGAAGGCAACGAAGAGGATTTGAAAGCAAGGCAGAATTGCACGAAACAGATTTCAGGAGGTAGATTCGACTCGCCTTGAAAGCACATGAAAAGCGGCAAAGCGTTGACAATGATACCCTTGGCCAAAAAGGGCGTATGCGTTTTTTCCTGAATATATTCAGGAAAAAACGCATACGCCCTTTTTGGCCAACCAAGCAAGCCGGAAAGGCAAATCGGCGCTACAAAGAAGTCTCGCTTGCCAGCGGTCAAAAGGGCCATGCTGAAAAAAGTGTAAAAACCAGAAATGCAGGACAGGCCATGGAGACATGGGAGCCTTGCTACGCTGATGGGCGGGATGGAAATTGCCAACAGCCACTCTGGAGAAGTGTACGCTGCGTCCTGAAACATGGAATAGACACAGCTGAGAGAGCATAGGGCACTTCCACTCATGGGCGTAGAACTCGGGAAACCTAAAAATCAACAAGACACAGGCACCCCAAAGTTTAGGGCTGCTCTGTTTCCAAGAACCTCCACTTCGGTACACCTGAAATATCCCCGGAAAGAGAAAAATGGATAAAGAAGTTGTGGTACTTATGCACAATGGAATATCACTCAGCCATGAAATCAGTGTCATAAGGCTAGTAGCAGCATGATGAGTGGATTTAGGGACGATGACTCTAAGTGAAGTAAGTCACACAGAAAAGGACACTTATCCTAAGATATCACTTATAGAGGGAATGTCAACATCGCTACACCTGAACTGACTTCCAAAACAGAACAGAGTCACACATTTAGAAAACACACTATGGCTGCTTAACGGGAAAGGTGAGGTGGGGTGATGCATAAAACAAGGGTTTGAAATTAGCTCACATACCGTTCCACAAGCCAAATATGTAATAGACAAGACCTACTCCCTGCTCAGTGAACTGGACTCAACACCCCCTATTCACCGCCCAAGAATATATCTGACTAGAAAGAGTCTTAAAACCTATGTATTGATATCTCTCTGGAAGTGAATCAAGAGGGTGTAAAGCGGCATAAACACAGCAGGAAAAAGCAGCTAAACCCCATTTGAAAAATAGATTACTTAAAAAAAAAAACCCCATAAAACAAAGACAGTGAAAGAGAGAGAAATTCTTTCAAAATCCGTTCAGGGGCTCTGATGCAACCTGGATTGACCATATCTAGACCCACAGCTGGATGAGACATAAGGCTGGACACTCTTGGGGCTGAGAGGATTGGTGAGGTTGGGTGAGCAAACGCAGACCCTTTAAAGTAATAGTGCGTGGTACCCATGCCGTGGGTCCCAAATCTCCAGGTTCAAGGGCATTTTCCTACATCGAAAACATGCCTGGGAAACCCAGAAGATGGTACACCGTGTGATCGGGAAAGGTTTCAAAAACGCACCTCATTTCTCCTCTCCTTGTGCTCGGGTTCGCCATTCCAGCCGCTTCACTAACAATCTCCCTACTTGGAGAATCAGCACCGTTGACCTCCTGTTTCGTACAGGTCGCAATTTGTCCTGAGGATGAACGGGAAGAGGGGGAACCAATGAGAGACTAGCTCTAGGTGTTGGGACAGGCACAGGTCACTCTATTTTCCCATCAGGAAGAAGAATGAACCACAGGCTCAGCCTGCCCCCCGGAACCAGAATAGGGCCTGAAGCAATCCTGCGCTTTTGCGGCCAGCTCCCAAAAAAGCGAGTTGACAAATGGAGCTCAGGGGCACTGCAATTCACAAACCTGCAGAGTTCGAAATGATGACTCTCGTCCACAAATATACTGAGGGAAGGCAACGAAGAGGATTTGAAAGCAAGGCAGAATTGCAGGAAACAGATTTCAGGAGGTAGATTCGACTCGCCTTGAAAGCACATGAGGAGCGGCAAAGCGTTGACAATGATGCCCTTGGCCAAAAAGGGCGTATGCGTTTTTTCCTGAATATATTCAGGAAAAAACGCATACGCCCTTTTTGGCCAACCAAGCAAGCCGGAAAGGCAAATCGGCGCTACAAAGAAGTCTCGCTTGCCAGCGGTCAAAAGGGCCATGCTGAAAAAAGTGTAAAAACCAGAAATGCAGGACAGGCCATGGAGACATGGGAGCCTTGCTACGCTGATGGGCGGGATGGAAATTGCCAACAGCCTCTCTGGAGAAGTGTACGCTGCGTCCTGAAACATGGAATAGACACAGCTGAGAGAGCATAGGGCACTTCCACTCATGGGCGTAGAACTCGGGAAACCTAAAAATCAACAAGACACAGGCACCCCAAAGTTTAGGGCTGCTCTGTTTCCAAGAACCTCCACTTCGGTACACCTTAAATATCCCAGGAAAGAGAAAAATGGATAAAGAAGTTGTGGTACTTATGCACAATGGAATATCACTCAGCCATGAAATCAGTGTCATAAGGCTAGTAGCAGCATGATGAGTGGATTTAGGGACGATGACTCTAAGTGAAGTAAGTCACACAGAAAAGGACACTTATCCTAAGATATCACTTATAGAGGGAATGTCAACATCGCTACACCTGAACTGAATTCCAAAACAGAACAGAGTCACACATTTAGAAACACACTATGGCTGCTTAACGGGAAAGGTGAGGTGGGGCGATGCATAAAACAAGGGTTTGAAATTAGCTCAGATACCGTTCCACAAGCCAAATATGTAATAGACAAGACCTACTCCCTGCTCAGTGAACTGGACTCAACACCCCCTATTCACCGCCCAAGAATATATCTGACTAGGAAGAGTCTTAAAACCTATGTATTGATATCTCTCTGGAAGTGAATCAAGAGGGTGTAACGTGGCATAAACACAGCAGGGAAAAGCAGCTAAACCCCATTTGAAAAATAGATTACTTAAAAAAAAAAAACCCATAAAACAAAGACAGTGAAAGAGAGAGAAATTCTTCCAAAATCCGTTCAGGGGCTCTGATGCAACCTGGATTGACCATATCTAGACCCACAGCTGGATGAGACATAAGGCTGGACACTCTTGGGGCTGAGAGGATTGGTGAGGTTGGGTGAGCAAACGCAGACCCTTTAAAGTAATAGTGCGTGGTACCCATGCCGTGGGTCCCAAATCTCCAGTTTCAAGGGCATCTTCCTACATCGAAAACATGCCTGGGAAACCCAGAAGATGGTACACCGTGTGATCGGGAAAGGTTTCTAAAACGCACCTCATTTCTCCTCTCCTTGTGCTCGGGTTCGCCGTTCGAGCCGCTTCACTAACAATCTCCCTACTTGGAGAATCAGCACCGTTGACCTCCTGTTTCGTACAGGTCGCAATTTGTCCTGAGGATGAACGGGAAGAGGGGGAACCAATGAGAGACTAGCTCTAGGTGTTGGGACAGGCACAGGTCACTCTATTTTCCCATCAGGAAGAAGAATGAACCACAGGCTCAGCCTGCCCCCCAGAACCAGAATAGGGCCTGAAGCAATCCTGCGCTTTTGCGGCCAGCTCCCAAAAAAGTGAGTTGACAAATGGAGCTCAGGGGCACTGCAATTCACAAACCTGCAGAGCTATATATGATAACTCTCGTCCACAAATATATTGAGGGAAGGCAACGAAGAGGATTTGAAAGCAAGGCAGAATTGCACGAAACAGATTTCAGGAGGTAGATTCGACTCGCCTTGAAAGCACATGAAAAGCGGCAAAGCGTTGACAATGATACCCTTGGCCAAAAAGGGCGTATGCGTTTTTTCCTGAATATATTCAGGAAAAAACGCATACGCCCTTTTTGGCCAACCAAGCAAGCCGGAAAGGCAAATCGGCGCTACAAAGAAGTCTCGCTTGCCAGCGGTCAAAAGGGCCATGCTGAAAAAAGTGTAAAAACCAGAAATGCAGGACAGGCCATGGAGACATGGGAGCCTTGCTACGCTGATGGGCGGGATGGAAATTGCCAACAGCCACTCTGGAGAAGTGTACGCTGCGTCCTGAAACATGGAATAGACACAGCTGAGAGAGCATAGGGCACTTCCACTCATGGGCGTAGAACTCGGGAAACCTAAAAATCAACAAGACACAGGCACCCCAAAGTTTAGGGCTGCTCTGTTTCCAAGAACCTCCACTTCGGTACACCTGAAATATCCCCAGAAAGAGAAAAATGGATAAAGAAGTTGTGGTACTTATGCACAATGGAATATCACTCAGCCATGAAATCAGTGTCATAAGGCTAGTAGCAGCATGATGAGTGGATTTAGGGACGATGACTCTAAGTGAAGTAAGTCACACAGAAAAGGACACTTATCCCAAGATATCACTTATAGAGGGAATGTCAACATCGCTACACCTGAACTGACTTCCAAAACAGAACAGAGTCACACATTTAGAAAACACACTATGGCTGCTTAACGGGAAAGGTGAGGTGGGGTGATGCATAAAACAAGGGTTTGAAATTAGCTCAGATACCGTTCCACAAGCCAAATATGTAATAGACAAGACCTACTCCCTGCTCAGTGAACTGGACTCAACACCCCCTATTCACCGCCCAAGAATATATCTGACTAGAAAGAGTCTTAAAACCTATGTATTGATATCTCTCTGGAAGTGAATCAAGAGGGTGTAAAGCGGCATAAACACAGCAGGGAAAAGCAGCTAAACCCCATTATAAAAATAGATTACTTAAAAAAAAAAACCATAAAACAAAGACAGTGAAAGAGAGAGAAATTCTTACAAAATCCGTTCAGGGGCTCTGATGCAACCTGGATTGACCACATCTAGACCCACAGCTGGATGAGACATAAGGCTGGACACTCTTGGGGCTGAGAGGATTGGTGAGGTTGGGTGAGCAAACGCAGACCCTTTAAAGTAATAGTGCGTGGTACCCATGCCATGGGTCCCAAATCTCCAGGTTCAAGGGCATCTTCCTACATCGAAAACATGCCTGGGAAACCCAGAAGATGGTACACCGTGTGATCGGGAAAGGTTTCTAAAACGCACCTCATTTCTCATCTCCTTGTGCTCGGGTTCGCCATTCCAGCCGCTTCACTAACAATCTCCCTACTTGGAGAATCAGCACCGTTGACCTCCTGTTTCGTACAGGTCGCAATTTGTCCTGAGGATGAACGGGAAGAGGGGGAACCAATGAGAGACTAGCTCTAGGTGTTGGGACAGGCACAGGTCACTCTATTTTCCCATCAGGAAGAAGAATGAACCACAGGCTCAGCCTGCCCCCCGGAACCAGAATACGGCCTGAAGCAATCCTGCGCTTTTGCGGCCAGCTCCCAAAAAAGCGAGTTGACAAATGGAGCTCAGGGGCACTGCAATTCACAAACCTGCAGAGTTCGAAATGATGACTCTCGTCCACAAATATATTGAGGGAAGGCAACGAAGAGGATTTGAAAAAAAGGCAGAATTGCAGGAAACAGATTTCAGGAGGTAGATTCGACTCGCCTTGAAAGCACATGAGGAGCGGCAAAACGTTGACAATGATGCCCTTGGCCAAAAAGGGCGTATGCGTTTTTTCCTGAATATATTCAGGAAAAAACGCATACGCCCTTTTTGGCCAACCAAGCAAGCCGGAAAGGCAAATCGGCGCTACAAAGAAGTCTCGCTTGCCAGCGGTCCAAAGGGCCATGCTGAAAAAAGTGTAAAAACCAGAAATGCAGGAGAGGCCATGGAGACATGGGAGCCTTGCTACGCTGATGGGCGGGATGGAAATTGCCAACAGCCACTCTTGAGAAGTGTACCCTGCGTCCTGAAACATGTAATAGACACAGCTAAGAGAGCATAGGGCACTTCCACTCATGGGCGTAGAACTCGGGAAACCTAAAAATCAACAAGACACAGGCACCCCAAAGTTTAGGGCTGCTCTGTTTCCAAGAACCTCCACTTCGGTACACCTGAAATATCCCAGGAAAGAGAAAAATGGATAAAGAAGTTGTGGTACTTATGCACAATGGAATATCACTCAGCCATGAAATCAGTGTCATAAGGCTAGTAGCAGCATGATGAGTGGATTTAGGGACGATGACTCTAAGTGAAGTAAGTCACACAGAAAAGGACACTTATCCTAAGATATCACTTATAGAGGGAATGTCAACATCGCTACACCTGAACTGAATTCCAAAACAGAACAGAGTCACACATTTAGAAACACACTATGGCTGCTTAACGGGAAAGGTGAGGTGGGGCGATGCATAAAACAAGGGTTTGAAATTAGCTCAGATACCTTTCCACAAGCCAAATATGTAATAGACAAGACCTACTCCCTGCTCAGTGAACTAGACCCAACACCCCCTATTCACCGCCCAAAAATATATCTGACTAGGAAGAGTCTTAAAACCTATGTATTGATGTATTTATATGTATTGATATGTACTGATATCTCTCTGGAAGTGAATCAAGAGGGTGTAAAGCGGCATAAACACAGCAGGAAAAAGCAGCTAAACCCCATTATAAAAATAGATTACTTAAAAAAAAAGCCATAAAACAAAGACAGTGAAAGAGAGAGAAATTCTTACAAAATCCGTTCAGGGGCTCTGATGCAACCTGGATTGACCACATCTAGACCCACAGCTGGATGAGACATAAGGCTGGACACTCTTGGGGCTGAGAGGATTGGTGAGGTTGGGTGAGCAAACGCAGACCCTTTAAAGTAATAGTGCGTGGTACCCATGCCGTGGGTCCCAAATCTCCAGGTTCAAGGGCATCTTCCTACATCGAAAACATGCCTGGGAAACCCAGAAGATGGTACACCGTGTGATCGGGATAGGTTTCTAAAACGCACCTCATTTCTCCTCTCCTTGTGCTCGGGTTCGCCATTCCAGCCGCTTCACTAACAATCTCCCTACTTGGAGAATCAGCACCGTTGACCTCCTGTTTCGTACAGGTCGCAATTTGTCCTGAGGATGAACGGGAAGAGGGGGAACCAATGAGAGACTAGCTCTAGGTGTTGGGACAGGCACAGGTCACTCTATTTTCCCATCAGGAAGAAGAATGAACCACAGGCTCAGCCTGCCCCCCGGAACCAGAATAGGGCCTGAAGCAATCCTGCGCTTTTGCGGCCAGCTCCCAAAAAAGCGAGTTGACAAATGGAGCTCAGGGGCACTGCAATTCACAGACCTGCAGAGTTCGAAATGATGACTCTCGTCCACAAATATATTGAGGGAAGGCAACGAAGAGGATTTGAAAGCAAGGCAGAATTGCAGGAAACAGATTTCAGGAGGTAGATTCGACTCGCCTTGAAAGCACATGAGGAGCGGCAAAACGTTGACAATGATGCCCTTGGCCAAAAAGGGCGTATGCGTTTTTTCCTGAATATATTCAGGAAAAAACGCATACGCCCTTTTTGGCCAACCAAGCAAGCCGGAAAGGCAAATCGGCACTACAAAGAAGTCTCACTTGCCAGCGGTCCAAAGGGCCATGCTGAAAAAAGTGTAAAAACCAGAAATGCAGGACAGGCCATGGAGACATGGGAGCCTTGCTACGCTGATGGGCGGGATGGAAATTGCCAACAGCCACTCTAGAGAAGTGTACGCTGCGTCCTGAAACATGTAATAGACACAGCTAAGAGAGCATAGGGCACTTCCACTCATGGGCGTAGAACTCGGGAAACCTAAAAATCAACAAGACACAGGCACCCCAAAGTTTAGGGCTGCTCTGTTTCCAAGAACCTCCACTTCGGTACACCTGAAATATCCCAGGAAAGAGAAAAATGGATAAAGAAGTTGTGGTACTTATGCACAATGGAATATCACTCAGCCATGAAATCAGTGTCATAAGGCTAGTAGCAGCATGATGAGTGGATTTAGGGACGATGACTCTAAGTGAAGTAAGTCACACAGAAAAGGACACTTATCCCAAGATATCACTTATAGAGGGAATGTCAACATCGCTACACCTGAACTGAATTCCAAAACAGAACAGAGTCACACATTTAAAAAACACACTATGGCTGCTTAACGGGAAAGGTGAGGCGGGGCGATGCATAAAACAAGGGTTTGAAATTAGCTCACATACCGTTCCAGAAGCCAAATATGTAATAGACAAGACCTACTCCCTGCTCAGTGAACTAGACCCAAAACCCCCTATTCACCGCCCAAAAATATATCTGACTAGGAAGAGTCTTAAAACCTATGTATTGATGTATTGATATGTATTGATATGTACTGATATCTCTCTGGAAGTGAATCAAGAGGGTGTAAAGCGGCATAAACACAGCAGGATAAAGCAGCTAAACCCCATTTGAAAAACAGATTACTTAAAAAAAAAAAGCCATAAAACAAAGACAGTGAAAGAGAGAGAAATTCTTCCAAAATCCGTTCAGGGGCTCTGATGCAACCTGGATTGACCATATCTAGACCCACAGCTGGATGAGACATAAGGCTGGACACTCTCGGGGCTGAGAGGATTGGTGAGGTTGGGTGAGCAAACGCAGACCCTTTAAAGTAATACTGCGTGGTACCCATGCCATGGGTCCCAAATCTCCAGGTTCAAGGGCATCTTCCTACATCGAAAACATGCCTGGGAAACCCAGAAGATGGTACACCGTGTGATCGGGAAAGGTTTCTAAAACGCACCTCATTTCTCCTCTCCTTGTGCTCGGGTTCGCCATTCCAGCCGCTTCACTAACAATCTCCCTACTTGGAGAATCAGCACCGTTGACCTCCTGTTTCGTACAGGTCGCAATTTGTCCTGAGGATGAACGGGAAGAGGGGGAACCAATGAGAGACTAGCTCTAGGTGTTGGGACAGGCACAGGTCACTCTATTTTCCCATCAGGAAGAAGAATGAACCACAGGCTCAGCCTGCCCCCCGGAACCAGAATAGGGCCTGAAGCAATCCTGCGCTTTTGCGGCCAGCTCCCAAAAAAGCGAGTTGACAAATGGAGCTCAGGGGCACTGCAATTCACAAACCTGCAGAGTTCGAAATGATGACTCTCGTCCACAAATATATTGAGGGAAGGCAACGAAGAGGATTTGAAAGCAAGGCAGAATTGCAGGAAACAGATTTCAGGAGGTAGATTCGACTCGCCTTGAAAGCACATGAGGAGCGGCAAAGCGTTGACAATAATGCCCTTTTTGGCCAACCAAGCAAGCCGGAAAGGCAAATCGGCGCTACAAAGAAGTCTCGCTTGCCAGCGGTCAAAAGGGCCATGCTGAAAAAAGTGGAAAAACCAGAAATACAGGACAGGCCATGGAGACATGGGAGCCTTCCTACGCTGATGGGCGGGATGGAAATTGCCAACTGCCTCTCTGGAGAAGTGTACGCTGCGTCCTGAAACATGTAATAGACACAGCTGAGTGAGCACAGGGCACTTCCACTCATGGGCTTAGAACTCGGGAAACCTAAAAATCAACAAGACACAGGCACCCCAAAGTTTAGGGCTGCTCTGTTTCCAAGAACCTCCACTTCGGTACACCTTCAATATCCCAGGAAAGAGAAAAATGGATAAAGAAGTTGTGGTACTTATGCACAATGGAATATCACTCAGCCATGAAATCAGTGTCATAAGGCTAGTAGCAGCATGATGAGTGGATTTAGGGACGATGACTCTAAGTGAAGTAAGTCACACAGAAAAGGACACTTATACCAAGATATCACTTATAGAGGGAATGTCAACATCGCTACACCTGAACTGAATTCCAAAACAGAACAGAGTCACACATTTAGAAAACACACTATGGCTGCTTAACGGGAAAGGTGAGGCGGGGCGATGCATAAAACAAGGCTTTGAAATTAGCTCACATACCGTTCCAGAAGCCAAATATGTAATAGACAAGACCTACTCCCTGCTCAGTGAACTGGACTCAACACCCCCTATTCACCACCCAAGAATATATCTGACTAGTAAGAGTCTTTAAACCTATGTATTGATATCTCTCTGGAAGTGAATCAAGAGTGTGTAAAGCGGCACAAACACAGCAGGGAAAAGCAGCTAAACCCCATTATAAAAATAGATTACTTAAAAAAAAAAAACCCCAGAAAACAAAGACAGTGAAAGAGAGAGAAATTCTTACAAAATCCGTTCAGGGGCTCTGATGCAACCTGGATTGACCACATCTAGACCCACAGCTGGATGAGACATAAGGCTGGACACTCTTGGGGCTGAGAGGATTGGTGAGGTTGGGTGAGCAAACGCAGACCCTTTAAAGTAATACTGCGTGGTACCCATGCCATGGGTCCCAAATCTCCAGGTTCAAGGGCATCTTCCTACATCGAAAACATGCCTGGGAAACCCAGAAGATGGTACACCGTGTGATCGGGAAAGGTTTCTAAAACGCACCTCATTTCTCCTCTCCTTGTGCTCGGGTTCGCCATTCCAGCCGCTTCACTAACAATCTCCCTACTTGGAGAATCAGCACCGTTGACCTCCTGTTTCGTACAGGTCGCAATTTGTCCTGAGGATGAACGGGAAGAGGGGGAACCAATGAGAGACTAGCTCTAGGTGTTGGGACAGGCACAGGTCACTCTATTTTCCCATCAGGAAGAAGAATGAACCACAGGCTCAGCCTGCCCCCCGGAACCAGAATAGGGCCTGAAGCAATCCTGCGCTTTTGCGGCCAGCTCCCAAAAAAGCGAGTTGACAAATGGAGCTCAGGGGCACTGCAATTCACAAACCTGCAGAGTTCGAAATGATGACTCTCGTCCACAAATATATTGAGGGAAGGCAACGAAGAGGATTTGAAAGCAAGGCAGAATTGCAGGAAACAGAATTCAGGAGGTAGATTCGACTCGCCTTGAAAGCACATGAAAAGCGGCAAAGCGTTGACAATGATGCCCTTGGCCAAAACGGGCGTATGCGTTTTTTCCTGAATATATTCAGGAAAAAACGCATACGCCCTGTTTGGCCAACCAAGCAAGCCGGAAAGGCAAATCGGCGCTACAAAGAAGTCTCGCTTGCCAGCGGTCAAAAGGGCCATGCTGAAAAAAGTGTAAAAACCAGAAATGCAGGACAGGCCATGGAGACACGGGAGCCTTGCTACGCTGATGGGCGGGATGGAAATTGCCAACAGCCACTCTGGAGAAGTGTACGCTGCGTCCTGAAACATGGAATACACACAGCTGAGAGAGCATAGGGCACTTCCAGTCATGGGCGAAGAAATCGGGAAACCTAAAAATCAACACGACACAGGCACCCCAAAGTTTAGGGCTGCTCTGTTTCCAAGAACCTCCACTTCGGTACACCTTAAATATCCCAGGAAAGAAAAAAACGGATAAAGAAGTTGTGGTACTTATGCACAATGGAATATCACTCAGCCATGAAATCAGTGTCATAAGGCTAGTAGCAGCATGATGAGTGGATTTAGGGACGATGACTCTAAGTGAAGTAAGTCACACAGAAAAGGACACTTATCCCAAGATATCACTTATAGAGGGAATGTCAACATCGCTACACCTGAACTGAATTCCAAAACAGAACAGAGTCACACATTTAGAAAACACACTATGGCTGCTTAACGGGAAAGGTGAGGCGGGGTGATGCATAAAACAAGGGTTTGAAATTAGCTCACATACCGTTCCACAAGCCAAATATGTAATAGACAAGACCTACTCCCTGCTCAGTGAACTGGACTCAACACCCCCTATTCACCGCCCAAGAATATATCTGACTAGTAAGAGTCTTTAAACCTATGTATTAATATCTCTCTGAAAGTGAATCATGAGGGTGTAAAGCGGCATAAACACAGAAGGGAAAAGCAGCTAAACCCCATTATAAAAATAGATTACTTAAAAAAAAAAACCCCATAAAACAAAGACAGTGAAAGAGAGAGACATTCTTACAAAATCCGTTCAGGTGCTCTGATGCAACCTGGATTGACCATATCTAGACCCACAGCTGGATGAGACATAAGGCTGGACACTCTTGGGGCTGAGAGGATTGGTGAGGTTGGGTGAGCAAACGCAGACCCTTTAAAGTAATACTGCGTGGTACCCATGCCGTGGGTCCCAAATCTCCAGGTTCAAGGGCATCTTCCTACATCGAAAACATGCCTGGGAAACCCAGAAAATGGTACACCGTGTGATCGGGAAAGGTTTCTAAAACGCACCTCATTTCTCCTCTCCTTGTGCTCGGGTTCGCCATTCCAGCCGCTTCACTAACAATCTCCCTACTTGGAGAATCAGCACCGTTGACCTCCTGTTTCGTACAGGTCGCAATTTGTCCTGAGGATGAACGGGAAGAGGGGGAACCAATGAGAGACTAGCTCTAGGTGTTGGGACAGGCACAGGTCACTCTATTTTCCCATCAGGAAGAAGAATGAACCACAGGCTCAGCCTGCCCCCCGGAACCAGAATAGGGCCTGAAGCAATCCTGCGCTTTTGCGGCCAGCTCCCAAAAAAGCGAGTTGACAAATGGAGCTCAGGGGCACTGCAATTCACAAACCTGCAGAGTTCGAAATGATGACTCTCGTCCACAAATATATTGAGGGAAGGCAACGAAGAGGATTTGAAAGCAAGGCAGAATTGCAGGAAACAGATTTCAGGAGGTAGATTCGACTCGCCTTGAAAGCACATGAGGAGCGGCAAAGCGTTGACAATGATGCCCTTGGCCAAAAAGGGCGTATGCGTTTTTTCCTGAATATATTCAGGAAAAAACGCATACGCCCTTTTTGGCCAACCAAGCAAGCCGGAAAGGCAAATCGGCGCTACAAAGAAGTCTCGCTTGCCAGCGGTAAAAAGGGCCATGCTGAAAAAAGTGTAAAAACCAGAAATGCAGGACAGGCCATGGAGACATGGGAGCCTTGCTACGCTGATGGGCGGGATGGAAATTGCCAACAGCCTCTCTGGAGAAGTGTACGCTGCGTCCTGAAACATGTAATAGACACAGCTGTGAGAGCACAGGGCACTTCCACTCATGGGCGTAGAACTCGGGAAACCTAAAAATCAACAAGACACAGGCACCCCAAAGTTTAGGGCTGCTCTGTTTCCAAGAACCTCCACTTCGGTACACCTTAAATATCCCAGGAAACAGAAAAATGGATAAAGAAGTTGTGGTACTTATGCACAATGGAATATCACTCAGCCATGAAATCAGTGTCATAAGGCTAGTAGCAGCATGATGAGTGGATTTAGGGACGATGACTCTAAGTGAAGTAAGTCACACAGAAAAGGACACTTATCCTAAGATATCACTTATAGAGGGAATGTCAACATCGCTACACCTGAACTGAATTCCAAAACAGAACAGAGTCACACATTTAGAAAACACACTATGGCTGCTTAACGGGAAAGGTGAGGTGGGGCGATGCATAAAACAAGGGTTTGAAATTAGCTCAGATACCGTTCCACAAGCCAAATATGTAATAGACAAGACCTACTCCCTGCTCAGTGAACTAGACCCAACACCCCCTATTCACCGCCCAAAACTATATCTGACTTGGAAGAGTCTTAAAACCTATGTATTGATGTATTGATATGTATTCATATGTACTGATATCTCTCTGGAAGTGAATCAAGAGGGTGTGAAGCGGCATAAACACAGCAGGAAAAAGCAGCTAAACCCCATTATAAAAATAGATTACTTTAAAAAAAGCCATAAAACAAAGACAGTGAAAGAGAGAGAAATTCTTACAAAATCCGTTCAGGGGCTCTGATGCAACCTGGATTGACCACATCTAGACCCACAGCTGGATGAGACATAAGGCTGGACACTCTTGGGGCTGAGAGGATTGGTGAGGTTGGGTGAGCAAACGCAAACCCTTTAAAGTAATACTGCGTGGTACCCATGCCATGGGTCCCAAATCTCCAGGTTCAAGGGCATCTTCCTACATCGAAAACATGCCTGGGAAACCCAGAAGATGGTACACCGTGTGATCGGGAAAGGTTTCTAAAACGCACCTCATTTCTCCTCTCCTTGTGCTCGGGTTCGCCATTCCAGCCACTTCACTAACAATCTCCCTACTTGGAGAATCAGCACCGTTGACTTCCTGTTTCGTACAGGTCGCAATTTGTCCTGAGGATGAACGGGAAGAGGGGGAACCAATGAGAGACTAGCTCTAGGTGTTGGGACAGGCACAGGTCACTCTATTTTCCCATCAGGAAGAAGAATGAACCACAGGCTCAGCCTGCCCCCCGGAACCAGAATAGGGCCTGAAGCAATCCTGCGCTTTTGCGGCCAGCTCCCAAAAAAGCGAGTTGACAAATGGAGCTCAGGGGCACTGCAATTCACAAACCTGCAGAGTTCGAAATGATGACTCTCGTCTACAAATATATTGAGGGAAGGCAACGAAGAGGATTTGAAAGCAAGGCAGAATTGCAGGAAACAGATTTCAGGAGGTAGATTCGACTCGCCTTGAAAGCACATGAAAAGCGGCAAAGCGTTGACAATGATGCCCTTGGACAAAAAGGGCGTATGCGTTTTTTCCTGAATATATTCAGGAAAAAACGCATACGCCCTTTTTGGCCAACCAAGCAAGCCGGAAAGGCAAATCGGCGCTACAAAGAAGTCTCGCTTGCCAGCGGTCAAAAGGGCCATGCTGAAAAAAGTGTAAAAACCAGAAATGCAGGACAGGCCATGGAGACATGGGAGCCTTGCTACGCTGATGGGCGGGATGGAAATTGCCAACAGCCTCTCTGGAGAAGTGTACGCTGCGTCCTGAAACATGTAATAGACACAGCTGTGAGAGCACAGGGCACTTCCACTCATGGGCGTAGAACTCGGGAAACCTAAAAATCAACAAGACACAGGCACCCCAAAGTTTAGGGCTGCTCTGTTTCCAAGAACCTCCACTTCGGTACACCTGAAATATCCCAGGAAAGAGAAAAATGGATAAAGAAGTTGTGGTACTTATGCACAATGGAATATCACTCAGCCATGAAATCAGTGTCATAAGGCTAGTAGCAGCATGATGAGTGGATTTAGGGACGATGACTCTAAGTGAAGTAAGTCACACAGAAAAGGACACTTATCCTAAGATATCACTTATACAGGGAATGTCAACATCGCTACACCTGAACTGACTTCCAAAACAGAACAGAGTCACACATTTAGAAAACACACTATGGCTGCTTAACGGGAAAGGTGAGGCGGGGCGATGCATAAAACAAGGGTTTGAAATTAGCTCAGATACCGTTCCAGAAGCCAAATATGTAAAAGACAAGACCTACTCCCTGCTCAGTGAACTGGACTCAACACCCCCTATTCACCGCCCAAGAATATATCTGACTAGGAAGAGTCATAAAACCTATGTATTGATATCTCTCTGGAAGTGAATCAAGAGGGTGTAAAGCGGCATAAACACAGCAGGGAAAAGCAGCTAAACCCCATTTGAAAAATAGATTACTTAAAAAAAAAAGCCATAAAACAAAGACAGTGAAAGAGAGAGACATTCTTACAAAATCCGTTCAGGGGCT
This sequence comes from Eubalaena glacialis, assembly GCF_028564815.1. Classification (NCBI taxonomy): domain Eukaryota; kingdom Metazoa; phylum Chordata; class Mammalia; order Artiodactyla; family Balaenidae; genus Eubalaena; species Eubalaena glacialis. Next base: position 31,298,691 of record NC_083723.1, on the reverse strand, counting down.
CTGATGCAACCTGGATTGACCATATCTAGACCCACAGCTGGATGAGACATAAGGCTGGACACTCTTGGGGCTGAGAGGATTGGTGAGGTTGGGTGAGCAAACGCAAACCCATTAAAGTAATACTGCGTGGTACCAATGCCATGGGTCCCAAATCTCCAGGTTCAAGGGCATCTTCCTACATCGAAAACATGCCTGGGAAACCCAGAAGATGGTACACCGTGTGATCGGGAAAGGTTTCTAAAACGCACCTCATTTCTCCTCTCCTTGTGCTCGGGTTCGCCATTCCAGCCACTTCACTAACAATCTCCCTACTTGGAGAATCAGCACCGTTGACTTCCTGTTTCGTACAGGTCGCAATTTGTCCTGAGGATGAACGGGAAGAGGGGGAACCAATGAGAGACTAGCTCTAGGTGTTGGGACAGGCACAGGTCACTCTATTTTCCCATCAGGAAGAAGAATGAACCACAGGCTCAGCCTGCCCCCCGGAACCAGAATAGGGCCTGAAGCAATCCTGCGCTTTTGCGGCCAGCTCCCAAAAAAGCGAGTTGACAAATGGAGCTCAGGGGCACTGCAATTCACAAACCTGCAGAGTTCGAAATGATGACTCTCGTCTACAAATATATTGAGGGAAGGCAACGAAGAGGATTTGAAAGCAAGGCAGAATTGCAGGAAACAGATTTCAGGAGGTCGATTCGACTCGCCTTGAAAGCACATGAAAAGCGGCAAAGCGTTGACAATGATGCCCTTGGACAAAAAGGGCGTATGCGTTTTTTCCTGAATATATTCAGGAAAAAACGCATACGCCCTTTTTGGCCAACCAAGCAAGCCGGAAAGGCAAATCGGCGCTACAAAGAAGTCTCGCTTGCCAGCGGTCAAAAGGGCCATGCTGAAAAAAGTGTAAAAACCAGAAATGCAGGACAGGCCATGGAGACATGGGAGCCTTGCTACGCTGATGGGCGGGATGGAAATTGCCAACAGCCACTCTTGAGAAGTGTACGCTGCGTCCTGAAACATGTAATAGACACAGCTGTGAGAGCACAGGGCACTTCCACTCATGGGCGTAGAACTCGGGAAACCTAAAAATCAACAAGACACAGGCACCCCAAAGTTTAGGGCTGCTCTGTTTCCAAGAACCTCCACTTCGGTACACCTTAAATATCCCAGGAAAGAGAAAAATGGATAAAGAAGTTGTGGTACTTATGCACAATGGAATATCACTCAGCCATGAAATCAGTGTCATAAGGCTAGTAGCAGCATGATGAGTGGATTTAGGGACGATGACTCTAAGTGAAGTAAGTCACACAGAAAAGGACACTTATCCTAAGATATCACTTATAGAGGGAATGTCAACATCGCTACACCTGAACTGAATTCCAAAACAGAACAGAGTCACACATTTAGAAAACACACTATGGCTGCTTAACGGGAAAGGTGAGGTGGGGCGATGCATAAAACAAGGGTTTGAAATTAGCTCAGATACCGTTCCACAAGCCAAATATGTAATAGACAAGACCTACTCCCTGCTCAGTGAACTAGACCCAACACCCCCTATTCACCGCCCAAAAATATATCTGACTAGGAAGAGTCTTAAAACCTATGTATTGATGTATTGATATGTATTGATATGTACTGATATCTCTCTGGAAGTGAATCAAGAGGGTGTGAAGCGGCATAAACACAGCAGGGAAAAGCAGCCAAACCCCATTATAGAAATAGATTACTTAAAAAAAAACCCATAAAACAAAGACAGTGAAAGAGAGAGAAATTCTTACAAAATCCGTTCAGGGGCTCTGATGCAACCTGGATTGACCATATCTAGACCCACAGCTGGATGAGACATAAGGCTGCACACTCTTGGGGCTGAGAGGATCGGTGAGGTTGGGTGAGCAAACGCAGACCCTTTAAAGTAATAGTGCGTGGTACCCATGCCATGGGTCCCAAGTCTCCAGGTTCAAGAGCATCTTCCTACATCGAAAACATGCATGGGAAACCCAGGAGATGGTACACCGTGTGATCGGGAAAGGTTTCTAAAACGCACCTCATTTCTCCTCTCCTTGTGCTAGGGTTCGCCATTCCAACCGCTTCACTAACAATCTCCCTACTTGGAGAATCAGCACCGTTGACCTCCTGTTTCGTACAGGTCGCAATTTGTCCTGAGGATGAACGGAAAGAGGGGGAACCAATGAGAGACTAGCTCTAGGTGTTGGGACAGGCACAGGTCACTCTATTTTCCCATCAGGAAGAAGAATGAACCACAGGCTCAGCCTGCCCCCCGGAACCAGAATAGGGCCTGAAGCAATCCTGCGCTTTTGCGGCCAGCTCCCAAAAAAGCGAGTTGACAAATGGAGCTCAGGGGCACTGCAATTCACAAACCTGCAGAGTTCGAAATGATGACTCTCGTCCACAAATATATTGAGGGAAGGCAACGAAGAGGATTTGAAAGCAAGGCAGAATTGCAGGAAACAGATTTCAGGAGGTAGATTCGACTCGCCTTGAAAGCACATGAGGAGCAGCAAAACGTTGACAATGATGCCCTTGGCCAAAAAGGGCGTATGCGTTTTTTCCTGAATATATTCAGGAAAAAACGCATACGCCCTTTTTGGCCAACCAAGCAAGCCGGAAAGGCAAATCGGCGCTACAAAGAAGTCTCGCTTGCCAGCGGTCAAAAGGGCCATGCTGAAAAAAGTGTAAAAACCAGAAATGCAGGACAGGCCATGGAGACACGGGAGCCTTGCTACGCTGATGGGCGGGATGGAAATTGCCAACAGCCACTCTGGAGAAGTGTACGCTGCGTCCTGAAACATGGAATAGACACAGCTGAGAGAGCATAGGGCACTTCCACTCATGGGCGTAGAAATCGGGAAACCTAAAAATCAACACGACACAGGCACCCCAAAGTTTAGGGCTGCTCTGTTTCCAAGAACCTCCACTTCGGTACACCTTAAATATCCCAGGAAAGAAAAAAACGGATAAAGAAGTTGTGGTACTTAGGCACAATGGAATATCACTCAGCCATGAAATCAGTGTCATAAGGCTAGTAGCAGCATGATGAGTGGATTTAGGGACCATGACTCTAAGTGAAGTAAGTCACATAGAAAAGGACACTTATCCCAAGATATCAGTTATAGGGGGAATGTCAACATCGCTACACCTGAACTGAATTCCAAAACAGAACAGAGTCACACGTTTAGAAAACACACTATGGCTGCTTAACGGGAAAGGTGAGGCGGGGTGATGCATAAAACAAGGGTTTGAAATTAGCTCACATACCGTTCCAGAAGCCAAATATGTAATAGACAAGACCTACTCCCTGCTCAGTGAACTGGACTCAACACCCCCTATTCACCACCCAAGAATATATCTGACTAGTAAGAGTCTTTAAACCTATGTATTGATATCTCTCTGGAAGTGAATCAAGAGGGTGTAAAGCGGCACAAACACAGCAGGGAAAAGCAGCTAAACCCCATTATAAAAATAGATTACTTAAAAAAAAAAACCCATAAAACAAAGACAGTGAAAGAGAGAGAAATTCTTACAAAATCCGTTCAGGGGCTCTGATGCAACCTGGATTAACCATATCTAGACCCACAGCTGGATGAGACATAAGGCTGGACACTCTTGGGGCTGAGAGGATTGGTGAGGTTGGGTGAGCAAACGCAGACCCTTTAAAGTAATACTGCGTGGTACCCATGCCATGGGTCCCAAATCTCCAGGTTCAAGGGCATCTTCCTACATCGAAAACATGCCTGGGAAACCCAGAAGATGGTACATCGTGTGATCGGGAAAGGTTTCTAAAACGCACCTCATTTCTCCTCTCCTTGTGCTCGGGTTCGCCATTCCAGCCGCTTCACTAACAATCTCCCTACTTGGAGAATCAGCACCGTTGACCTCCTGTTTCGTACAGGTCGCAATTTGTCCTGAGGATGAACGGGAAGAGGGGGAACCAATGAGAGACTAGCTCTAGGTGTTGGGACAGGCACAGGTCACTCTATTTTCCCATCAGGAAGAAGAATGAACCACAGGCTCAGCCTGCCCCCCGGAACCAGAATAGGGCCTGAAGCAATCCTGCGCTTTTGCGGCCAGCTCCCAAAAAAGCGAGTTGACAAATGGAGCTCAGGGGCACTGCAATTCACAAACCTGCAGAGTTTGAAATGATGACTCTCGTCGACAAATATATTGAGGGAAGGCAACGAAGAGGATTTGAAAGCAAGGCAGAATTGCAGGAAACAGAATTCAGGAGGTAGATTCGACTCGCCTTGAAAGCACATGAAAAGCGGCAAAGCGTTGACAATGATGCCCTTGGCCAAAAAGGGCGTATGCGTTTCTTCCTGAATATATTCAGGAAAAAACGCATACGCCCTTTTTGGCCAACCAAGCAAGCCGGAAAGGCAAATCGGCGCTACAAAGAAGTCTCGCTTGCCAGCGGTCAAAAGGGCCATGCTGAAAAAAGTGTAAAAACCAGAAATGCAGGACAGGCCATGGAGACACGGGAGCCTTGCTACGCTGATGGGCGGGATGGAAATTGCCAACAGCCACTCTGGAGAAGTGTACGCTGCGTCCTGAAACATGGAATAGACACAGCTGAGAGAGCATAGGGCACTTCCACTCATGGGCGTAGAAATCGGGAAACCTAAAAATCAACAAGACACAGGCACCCCAAACTTTAGGGCTGCTCTGTTTCCAAGAACCTCCACTTCGGTACACCTGAAATATCCCAGGAAAGAGAAAAATGGATAAAGAACTTGTCGTACTTATGCACAATGGAATATCACTCAGCCATGAAATCAGTGTCATAAGGCTAGTAGCAGCATGATGAGTGGATTTAGGGACGATGACTCTAAGTGAAGTAAGTCACACAGAAAAGGACACTTATCCCAAGATATCACTTATAGGGGGAATGTCAACATCGCTACACCTGAACTGAATTCCAAAACAGAACAGAGTCACACGTTTAGAAAACACACTATGGCTGCTTAACGGGAAAGGTGAGGCGGGGCGATGCACAAAACAAGGGTTTAAAATTAGCTCAGATACCGTTCCAGAAGCCAAATATGTAATAGACAAGACCTACTCCCTGCTCAGTGAACTGGACTCAACACCCCCTATTCACCGCCCAAGAATATATCTGACTAGGAAGAGTCATAAAACCTATGTATTGAAATCTCTCTGGAAGTGAATCAAGAGGGTGTAAAGCGGCATAAACACAGCAGGGAAAAGCAGCTAAACCCCATTTGAAAAATAGATTACTTAAAAAAAAAAGCCATAAAACAAAGACAGTGAAAGAGAGAGACATTCTTACAAAATCCGTTCAGGGGCTCTGATGTAACCTGGATTGACCACATCTAGACCCACAGCTGGATGAGACATAAGGCTGGACACTCTTGGGGCTGAGAGGATTGGTGAGGTTGGGTGAGCAAACGCAGACCCTTTAAAGTAATACTGCGTGGTACCCATGCCATGGGTCCCAAATCTCCAGGTTCAAGGGCATCTTCCTACATCGAAAACATGCCTGGGAAACCTAATAGATGGTACACCGTGTGATCGGGAAAGGTTTCTAAAACGCACCTCATTTCTCCTCTCCTTGTGCTCGGGTTCGCCATTCCAGCCGCTTCACTAACAATCTCCCTACTTGGAGAATCAGCACCGTTGACCTCCTGTTTCGTACAGGTCGCAATTTGTCCTGAGGATGAACGGGAAGAGGGGGAACCAATGAGAGACTAGCTCTAGGTGTTGGGACAGGCACAGGTCACTCTATTTTCCCATCAGGAAGAAGAATGAACCACAGGCTCAGCCTGCCCCCCGGAACCAGAATAGGGCCTGAAGCAATCCTGCGCTTTTGCGGCCAGCTCCCAAAAAAGCGAGTTGACAAATGGAGCTCAGGGGCATTGCAATTCACAAACCTGCAGAGTTCGAAATGATGACTCTCGTCCACAAATATACTGAGGGAAGGCAACGAAGAGGATTTGAAAGCAAGGCAGAATTGCAGGAAACAGATTTCAGGAGGTAGATTCGACTCGCCTTGAAAGCACATGAGAAGCGGCAAAGCGTTGACAATGATGCCCTTGGCCAAAAAGGGCGTATGCGTTTTTTCCTGAATATATTCAGGAAAAAACGCATACGCCCTTTTTGGCCAACCAAGCAAGCCGGAAAGGCAAATCGGCGCTACAAAGAAGTCTCGCTTGCCAGCGGTCAAAAGGGCCATGCTGAAAAAAGTGTAAAAACCAGAAATGCAGGACAGGCCATGGAGACATGGGAGCCTTGCTACGCTGATGGGCGGGATGGAAATTGCCAACAGCCACTCTGGAGAAGTGTACGCTGCGTCCTGAAACATGGAATAGACACAGCTGAGAGAGCATAGGGCACTTCCACTCATGGGCGTAGAAATCGGGAAACCTAAAAATCAACACGACACAGGCACCCCAAAGTTTAGGGCTGCTCTGTTTCCAAGAACCTCCACTTCGGTACACCGGAAATATCCCAGGAAAGAGAAAAATGGATAAAGAAGTTGTGGTACTTATGCACAATGGAATATCACTCAGCCATGAAATCAGTGTCATAAGGCTAGTAGCAGCATGATGAGTGGATTTAGGGACGATGACTCTAAGTGAAGTAAGTCACACAGAAAAGGACACTTATCCTAAGATATCACTTATAGAGGGAATGTCAGCATCGCTACACCTGAACTGAATTCCAAAACAGAACAGAGTCACACATTTAGAAAACACACTATGGCTGCTTAACGGGAAAGGTGAGGCGGGGCGATGCACAAAACAAGGGTTTGAAATTAGCTCAGATACCGTTCCAGAACCCAAATATGTAATAGACAAGACCTACTCCCTGCTCAGTGAACTGGACTCAACACCCCCTATTCACCGCCCAAGAATATATCTGACTAGGAAGAGTTATAAAACCTATGTATTGATATCTCTCTGGAAGTGAATCAAGAGGGTGTAAAGCGGCATAAACACAGCAGGGAAAAGCAGCCAAACCCCATTTGAAAAATAGATTACTTAAAAAAAAAAGCCATAAAACAAAGACAGTGAAAGAGAGAGACATTCTTACAAAATCCGTTCAGGGGCTCTGATGCAACCTGGATTGACCATATCTAGACCCACAGCTGGATGAGACATAAGGCTGGACACTCTTGGGGCTGAGAGGATCGGTGAGGTTGGGTGAGCAAACGCAGACCCTTTAAAGTAATAGTGCGTGGTACCCATGCCATGGGTCCCAAATCTCCAGGTTCAAGGGCATCTTCCTACATCGAAAACATGCCTGGGAAACCCAGAAGATGGTACACCGTGTGATCGGGAAAGGTTTCTAAAACGCACCTCATTTCTCCTCTCCTTGTGCTCGGGTTCGCCATTCCAGCCGCTTCACTAACAATCTCCCTACTTGGAGAATCAGCACCGTTGACCTCCTGTTTCGTACAGGTCGCAATTTGTCCTGAGGATGAACGGGAAGAGGGGGAACCAATGAGAGACTAGCTCTAGGTGTTGGGACAGGCACAGGTCACTCTATTTTCCCATCAGGAAGAAGAATGAACCACAGGCTCAGCCTGCCCCCCGGAACCAGAATAGGGCCTGAAGCAATCCTGCGCTTTTGCGGCCAGCTCCCAAAAAAGCGAGTTGACAAATGGAGCTCAGGGGCACTGCAATTCACAAACCTGCAGAGTTCGAAATGATGACTCTCGTCCACAAATATATTGAGGGAAGGCAACGAAGAGGAATTAAAAGCAAGGCAGAATTGCAGGAAACAGATTTCAGGAGGTAGATTCGACTCGCCTTGAAAGCACATGAGGAGCAGCAAAGCGTTGACAATGATGCCCTTGGCCAAAAAGGGCGTATGCGTTTTTTCCTGAATATATTCAGGAAAAAACGCATACGCCCTTTTTGGCCAACCAAGCAAGCCGGAAAGGCAAATCGGCGCTACAAAGAAGTCTCGCTTGCCAGCGGTCCAAGGGCCATGCTGAAAAAAGTGTAAAAACCAGAAATGCAGGACAGGCCATGGAGACATGGGAGCCTTGCTACGCTGATGGGCGGGATGGAAATTGCCAACAGCCTCTCTGGAGAAGTGTACGCTGCGTCCTGAAACATGTAATAGACACAGCTGAGAGAGCATAGGGCACTTCCACTCATGGGCGTAGAACTCGGGAAACCTAAAAATCAACAAGACACAGGCACCCCAAAGTTTAGGGCTGCTCTGTTTCCAAGAACCTCCACTTCGGTACACCTTAAATATCCCAGGAAAGAGAAAAATGGATAGAGAAGTTGTGGTACTTATGCACAATGGAATATCACTCAGCCATGAAATCAGTGTCATAAGGCTAGTAGCAGCATGATGAGTGGATTTAGGGACGATGACTCTAAGTGAAGTAAGTCACACAGAAAAGGACACTTATCCTAATATATCACTTATAGAGGGAATGTCAACATCGCTACACCTGAACTGAATTCCAAAACAGAACAGAGTCACACATTTAGAAACACACTATGGCTGCTTAACGGGAAAGGTGAGGTGGGGCGATGCATAAAACAAGGGTTTCAAATTAGCTCAGATACCGTTCCACAAGCCAAATATGTAATAGACAAGACCTACTCCCTGCTCAGTGAACTAGACCCAACACCCCCTATTCACCGCCCAAAAATATATCTGACTAGGAAGAGTCTTAAAACCTATGTATTGATGTATTGATATGTATTGATATGTACTGATATCTCACTGGAAGTGAATCAAGAGGGTGTGAAGCGGCATAAACACAGCAGGAAAAAGCAGCTAAACCCCATTATAAAAATAGATTACTTAAAAAAAAAGCCATAAAACAAAGACAGTGAAAGAGAGAGAAATTCTTACAAAATCCGTTCAGGGGCTCTGATGCAACCTGGATTGACCACATCTAGACCCACAGCTGGATGAGACATAAGGCTGGACACTCTTGGGGCTGAGAGGATTGGTGAGGTTGGGTGAGCAAACGCAAACCCTTTAAAGTAATACTGCGTGGTACCCATGCCATGGGTCCCAAATCTCCAGGTTCAAGGGCATCTTCCTACATCGAAAACATGCCTGGGAAACCCAGAAGATGGTACACCGTGTGATCGGGAAAGGTTTCTAAAACGCACCTCATTTCTCCTCTCCTTGTGCTCGGGTTCGCCATTCCAGCCACTTCACTAACAATCTCCCTACTTGGAGAATCAGCACCGTTGACCTCCTGTTTCGTACAGGTCGCAATTTGTCCTGAGGATGAACGGGAAGAGGGGGAACCAATGAGAGACTAGCTCTAGGTGTTGGGACAGGCACAGGTCACTCTATTTTCCCATCAGGAAGAAGAATGAACCACAGGCTCAGCCTGCCCCCCGGAACCAGAATAGGGCCTGAAACAATCCTATGCTTTTGCGGCCAGCTCCCAAAAAAGCGAGTTGACAAATGGAGCTCAGGGGCACTGCAATTCACAAACCTGCAGAGTTCGAAATGATGACTCTCGTCTACAAATATATTGAGGGAAGGCAACGAAGAGGATTTGAAAGCAAGGCAGAATTGCAGGAAACAGATTTCAGGAGGTAGATTCGACTCGCCTTGAAAGCACATGAGGATCGGCAAAACGTTGAAAATGATGCCCTTGGCCAAAAAGGGCGTATGCGTTTTTTCCTGAATATATTCAGGAAAAAACGCATACGCCCTTTTTGGCCAACCAAGCAAGCCGGAAAGGCAAATCGGCGCTACAAAGAAGTCTCGCTTGCCAGCGGGCAAAAGGGCCATGCTGAAAAAAGTGTAAAAACCAGAAATAGAGGACAGGCCATGGAGACATTGGAGCCTTCCTACGCTGATGGGCGGGATGGAAATTGCCAACTGCCTCTCTGGAGAAGTGTACGATGCGTCCTGAAACATGTAATAGACACAGCTGAGAGAGCACAGGGCACTTCCACTCATGGGCGTAGAACTCCGGAAACCTAAAAATCAACAAGACACAGGCACCCCAAAGTTTAGGGCTGCTCTGTTTCCAAGAACCTCCACTTCGGTACACCTTAAATATCCCAGGAAAGAGAAAAATGGATAAAGAAGTTGTGGTACTTATGCACAATGGAATATCACTCAGCCATGAAATCAGTGTCATAAGGCTAGTAGCAGCATGATGAGTGGATTTAGGGACGATGACTCTAAGTGAAGTAAGTCACACAGAAAAGGACACTTATCCCAAGATATCACTTATAGAGGGAATGTCAACATCGCTACACCTGAACTGAATTCCAAAACAGAACAGAGTCACACATTTAGAAAACACACTATGGCTGCTTAACGGGAAAGGTGAGGCGGGGCGATGCATAAAAGAAGGGTTTGAAATTAGCTCACATACCGTTCCACAAGCCAAATATGTAATAGACAAGACCTACTCCCTGCTCAGTGAACTGGACTCAACACCCCCTATTCACCACCCAAGAATATATCTGACTAGTAAGAGTCTTTAAACCTATGTATTGATATCTCTCTGGAAGTGAATCAAGAGGGTGTAAAGCGGCACAAACACAGCAGGGAAAAGCAGCTAAACCCCATTATAAAAATAGATTACTTAAAAAAAAACCCCATAAAACAAAGACAGTGAAAGAGAGAGAAATTCTTACAAAATCCGTTCAGGGGCTCTGATACAACCTGGATTGACCACATCTAGACCCACAGCTGGATGAGACATAAGGCTGGACACTCTTGGGGCTGAGAGGATTGGTGAGGTTGGGTGAGCAAACGCAGACCCTTTAAAGTAATACTGCGTGGTACCCATGCCATGGGTCCCAAATCTCCAGGTTCAAGGGCATCTTCCTACATTGAAAACATGCCTGGGAAACCCAGAAGATGGTACACCGTGTGATCGGGAAAGGTTTCTAAAACGCACCTCATTTCTCCTCTCCTTGTGCTCGGGTTCGCCATTCCAGCCGCTTCACTAACAATCTCCCTACTTGGAGAATCAGCACCGTTGACCTCCTGTTTCGTACAGGTCGCAATTTGTCCTGAGGATGAACGGGAAGAGGGGGAACCAATGAGAGACTAGCTCTAGGTGTTGGGACAGGCACAGGTCACTCTATTTTCCCATCAGGAAGAAGAATGAACCACAGGCTCAGCCTGCCCCCCGGAACCAGAATAGGGCCTGAAGCAATCCTGCGCTTTTGCGGCCAGCTCCCAAAAAAGCGAGTTGACAAATGGAGCTCAGGGGCACTGCAATTCACAAACCTGCAGAGTTCGAAATGATGACTCTCGTCCACAAATATATTGAGGGAAGGCAACGAAGAGGATTTGAAAGCAAGGCAGAATTGCAGGAAACAGATTTCAGGAGGTAGATTCGACTCGCCTTGAAAGCACATGAGGAGCAGCAAAACGTTGACAATGATGCCCTTGGCCAAAAAGGGCGTATGCGTTTTTTCCTGAATATATTCAGGAAAAAACGCATACGCCCTTTTTGGCCAACCAAGCAAGCCGGAAAGGCAAATCGGCGCTACAAAGAAGTCTCGCTTGCCAGCGGTCAAAAGGGCCATGCTGAAAAAAGTGTAAAAACCAGAAATGCAGGACAGGCCATGGAGACACGGGAGCCTTGCTACGCTGATGGGCGGGATGGAAATTGCCAACAGCCACTCTGGAGAAGTGTACGCTGCGTCCTGAAACATGGAATAGACACAGCTGAGAGAGCATAGGGCACTTCCACTCATGGGCGTAGAAATCGGGAAACCTAAAAATCAACACGACACAGGCACCCCAAAGTTTAGGGCTGCTCTGTTTCCAAGAACCTCCACTTCGGTACACCTTAAATATCCCAGGAAAGAAAAAAACGGATAAAGAAGTTGTGGTACTTATGCACAATGGAATATCACTCAGCCATGAAATCAGTGTCATAAGGCTAGTAGCAGCATGATGAGTGGATTTAGGGACCATGACTCTAAGTGAAGTAAGTCACATAGAAAAGGACACTTATTCCAAGATATCACTTATAGGGGGAATGTCAACATCGCTACACCTGAACTGAATTCCAAAACAGAACAGAGTCACACGTTTAGAAAACACACTATGGCTGCTTAACGGGAAAGGTGAGGCGGGGTGATGCATAAAACAAGGGTTTGAAATTAGCTCACATACCGTTCCACAAGCCAAATATGTAATAGACAAGACCTACTCCCTGCTCAGTGAACTGGACTCAACACCCCCTATTCACCACCCAAGAATATATCTGACTAGTAAGAGTCTTTAAACCTATGTATTGATATCTCTCTGGAAGTGAATCAAGAGGGTGTAAAGCGGCACAAACACAGCAGGGAAAAGCAGCTAAACCCCATTATAAAAATAGATTACTTAAAAAAAAAACCCCATAAAACAAAGACAGTGAAAGAGAGAGAAATTCTTACAAAATCCGTTCAGGGGCTCTGATGCAACCTGGATTAACCATATCTAGACCCACAGCTGGATGAGACATAAGGCTGGACACTCTTGGGGCTGAGAGGATTGGTGAGGTTGGGTGAGCAAACGCAGACCCTTTAAAGTAATAGTGCGTGGTACCCATGCCATGGGTCCCAAATCTCCAGGTTCAAGGGCATCTTCCTACATCGAAAACATGCCTGGGAAACCCAGAAGATGGTACATCGTGTGATCGGGAAAGGTTTCTAAAACGCACCTCATTTCTCCTCTCCTTGTGCTCGGGTTCGCCATTCCAGCCGCTTCACTAACAATCTCCCTACTTGGAGAATCAGCACCGTTGACCTCCTGTTTCGTACAGGTCGCAATTTGTCCTGAGGATGAACGGGAAGAGGGGGAACCAATGAGAGACTAGCTCTAGGTGTTGGGACAGGCACAGGTCACTCTATTTTCCCATCAGGAAGAAGAATGAACCACAGGCTCAGCCTGCCCCCCGGAACCAGAATAGGGCCTGAAGCAATCCTGCGCTTTTGCGGCCAGCTCCCAAAAAAGCGAGTTGACAAATGGAGCTCAGGGGCACTGCAATTCACAAACCTGCAGAGTTTGAAATGATGACTCTCGTCCACAAATATATTGAGGGAAGGCAACGAAGAGGATTTGAAAGCAAGGCAGAATTGCAGGAAACAGAATTCAGGAGGTAGATTCGACTCGCCTTGAAAGCACATGAAAAGCGGCAAAGCGTTGACAATGATGCCCTTGGCCAAAAAGGGCGTATGCGTTTCTTCCTGAATATATTCAGGAAAAAACGCATACGCCCTTTTTGGCCAACCAAGCAAGCCGGAAAGGCAAATCGGCGCTACAAAGAAGTCTCGCTTGCCAGCGGTCAAAAGGGCCATGCTGAAAAAAGTGTAAAAACCAGAAATGCAGGACAGGCCATGGAGACACGGGAGCCTTGCTACGCTGATGGGCGGGATGGAAATTGCCAACAGCCACTCTGGAGAAGTGTACGCTGCGTCCTGAAACATGGAATAGACACAGCTGAGAGAGCATAGGGCACTTCCACTCATGGGCGTAGAAATCGGGAAACCTAAAAATCAACAAGACACAGGCACCCCAAACTTTAGGGCTGCTCTGTTTCCAAGAACCTCCACTTCGGTACACCTGAAATATCCCAGGAAAGAGAAAAATGTATAAAGAACTTGTCGTACTTATGCACAATGGAATATCACTCAGCCATGAAATCAGTGTCATAAGGCTAGTAGCAGCATGATGAGTGGATTTAGGGACGATGACTCTAAGTGAAGTAAGTCACACAGAAAAGGACACTTATCCCAAGATATCACTTATAGGGGGAATGTCAACATCGCTACACCTGAACTGAATTCCAAAACAGAACAGAGTCACACGTTTAGAAAACACACTATGGCTGCTTAACGGGAAAGGTGAGGCGGGGCGATGCACAAAACAAGGGTTTGAAATTAGCTCAGATACCGTTCCACAAGCCAAATATGTAATAGACAAGACCTACTCCCTGCTCAGTGAACTGGACTCAACACCCCCTATTAACCGCCCAAGAATATATCCGACTAGGAAGAGTCATAAAACCTATGTATTGATATCTCTCTGGAAGTGAATCAAGAGGGTGTAAAGCGGCATAAACACAGCAGGGAAAAGCAGCTAAACCCCATTTGAAAAATAGATTACTTAAAAAAAAAAGCCATAAAACAAAGACAGTGAAAGAGAGAGACATTCTTACAAAATCCGTTCAGGGGCTCTGATGCAACCTGGATTGACCACATCTAGACCCACAGCTGGATGAGACATAAGGCTGGACACTCTTGGGGCTGAGAGGATTGGTGAGGTTGGGTGAGCAAACGCAGACCCTTTAAAGTAATACTGCGTGGTACCCATGCCATGGGTCCCAAATCTCCAGGTTCAAGGGCATCTTCCTACATCGAAAACATGCCTGGGAAACCTAATAGATGGTACACCGTGTGATCGGGAAAGGTTTCTAAAACGCACCTCATTTCTCCTCTCCTTGTGCTCGGGTTCGCCATTCCAGCCGCTTCACTAACAATCTCCCTACTTGGAGAATCAGCACCGTTGACCTCCTGTTTCGTACAGGTCGCAATTTGTCCTGAGGATGAACGGGAAGAGGGGGAACCAATGAGAGACTAGCTCTAGGTGTTGGGACAGGCACAGGTCACTCTATTTTCCCATCAGGAAGAAGAATGAACCACAGGCTCAGCCTGCCCCCCGGAACCAGAATAGGGCCTGAAGCAATCCTGCGCTTTTGCGGCCAGCTCCCAAAAAAGCGAGTTGACAAATGGAGCTCAGGGGCACTGCAATTCACAAACCTGCAGAGTTCGAAATGATGACTCTCGTCCACAAATATATTGAGGGAAGGCAACGAAGAGGATTTGAAAGCAAGGCAGAATTGCAGGAAACAGATTTCAGGAGGTAGATTCGACTCGCCTTGAAAGCACATGAGGAGCGGCAAAGCGTTGACAATGATGCCCTTGGCCAAAAAGGGCGTATGCGTTTTTTCCTGAATATATTCAGGAAAAAACGCATACGCCCTTTTTGGCCAACCAAGCAAGCCGGAAAGGCAAATCGGCGCTACAAAGAAGTCTCGCTTGCCAGCGGTCAAAAGGGCCATGCTGAAAAAAGTGTAAAAACCAGAAATGCAGGACAGGCCATGGAGACACGGGAGCCTTGCTACGCTGATGGGCGGGATGGAAATTGCCAACAGCCACTCTGGAGAAGTGTACGCTGCGTCCTGAAACATGGAATAGACACAGCTGAGAGAGCATAGGGCACTTCCACTCATGGGCGTAGAAATCGGGAAACCTAAAAATCAACAAGACACAGGCACCCCAAACTTTAGGGCTGCTCTGTTTCCAAGAACCTCCACTTCGGTACACCTGAAATATCCCAGGAAAGAGAAAAATGGATAAAGAAGTTGTGGTACTTATGCACAATGGAATATCACTCAGCCATGAAATCAGTGTCATAAGGCTAGTAGCAGCATGATGAGTGGATTTAGGGACGATGACTCTAAGTGAAGTAAGTCACACAGAAAAGGACACTTATCCCAAGATATCACTTATAGAGGGAATGTCAACATCGCTACACCTGAACTGAATTCCAAAACAGAACAGAGTCACACGTTTAGAAAACACACTATGGCTGCTTAACGGGAAAGGTGAGGCGGGGTGATGCATAAAACAAGGGTTTGAAATTAGCTCACATACCGTTCCACAAGCCAAATATGTAATAGACAAGACCTACTCCCTGCTCAGTGAACTGGACTCAACATCCCCTATTCACCACCCAAGAATATATCTGACTAGTAAGAGTCTTTAAACCTATGTATTGATATCTCTCTGGAAGTGAATCAAGAGGGTGTAAAGCGGCACAAACACAGCAGGGAAAAGCAGCTAAACCCCATTATAAAAATAGATTACTTAAAAAAAAAAACCCATAAAACAAAGACAGTGAAAGAGAGAGAAATTCTTACAAAACCCGTTCAGGGGCTCTGATGCAACCTGGATTGACCATATCTAGACCCACAGCTGGATGAGACATAAGGCTGGACACTCTTGGGGCTGAGAGGATTGGTGAGGTTGGGTGAGCAAACGCAGACCCTTTAAAGTAATAGTGCGTGGTACCCATGCCATGGGTCCCAAATCTCCAGGTTCAAGGGCATCTTCCTACATCGAAAACATGCCTGGGAAACCCAGAAGATGGTACACCGTGTGATCGGGAAAGGTTTCTAAAACGCACCTCATTTCTCCTCTCCTTGTGCTCGGGTTCGCCATTCCAGCCGCTTCACTAACAATCTCCCTACTTGGAGAATCGGCACCGTTGACCTCCTGTTTCGTACAGGTCGCAATTTGTCCTGAGGATGAACGGGAAGAGGGGGAACCAATGAGAGACTAGCTCTAGGTGTTGGGACAGGCACAGGTCACTCTATTTTCCCATCAGGAAGAAGAATGAACCACAGGCTCAGCCTGCCCCCCGGAACCAGAATAGGGCCTGAAGCAATCCTGCGCTTTTGCGGCCAGCTCCCAAAAAAGCGAGTTGACAAATGGAGCTCAGGGGCACTGCAATTCACAAACCTGCAGAGTTCGAAATGATGACTCTCGTCCACAAATATATTGAGGGAAGGCAACGAAGAGGATTTGAAAGCAAGGCAGAATTGCAGGAAACAGATTTCAGGAGGTAGATTCGACTCGCCTTGAAAGCACATGAAAAGCGGCAAAGCGTTGACAATGATGCCCTTGGCCAAAAAGGGCGTATGCGTTTTTTCCTGAATATATTCAGGAAAAAACGCATACGCCCTTTTTGGCCAACCAAGCAAGCCGGAAAGGCAAATCGGCGCTACAAAGAAGTCTCGCTTGCCAGCGGTCAAAAGGGCCATGCTGAAAAAAGTGTAAAAACCAGAAATGCAGGACAGGCCATGGAGACACGGGAGCCTTGCTACGCTGATGGGCGGGATGGAAATTGCCAACAGCCACTCTGGAGAAGTGTACGCTGCGTCCTGAAACATGGAATAGACACAGCTGAGAGAGCATAGGGCACTTCCACTCATGGGCGTAGAAATCGGGAAACCTAAAAATCAACAACACACAGGCACCCCAAAGTTTAGGGCTGCTCTGTTTCCAAGAACCTCCACTTCGGTACACCTTAAATATCCCAGGAAAGAGAAAAATGGATAAAGAAGTTGTGGTACTTATGCACAATGGAATATCACTCAGCCATGAAATCAGTGTCATAAGGCTAGTAGCAGCATGATGAGTGGATTTAGGGACGATGACTCTAAGTGAAGTAAGTCACACAGAAAAGGACACTTATCCTAAGATATCACTTATAGAGGGAATGTCAGCATCGCTACACCTGAACTGAATTCCAAAACAGAACAGAGTCACACATTTAGAAAACACACTATGGCTGCTTAACGGGAAAGGTGAGGCGGGGCGATGCACAAAACAAGGGTTTGAAATTAGCTCAGATACCGTTCCAGAACCCAAATATGTAATAGACAAGACCTACTCCCTGCTCAGTGAACTGGACTCAACACCCCCTATTCACCGCCCAAGAATATATCTGACTAGGAAGAGTTATAAAACCTATGTATTGATATCTCTCTGGAAGTGAATCAAGAGGGTGTAAAGCGGCATAAACACAGCAGGGAAAAGCAGCCAAACCCCATTTGAAAAATAGATTACTTAAAAAAAAAAGCCATAAAACAAAGACAGTGAAAGAGAGAGACATTCTTACAAAATCCGTTCAGGGGCTCTGATGCAACCTGGATTGACCATATCTAGACCCACAGCTGGATGAGACATAAGGCTGGACACTCTTGGGGCTGAGAGGATCGGTGAGGTTGGGTGAGCAAACGCAGACCCTTTAAAGTAATAGTGCGTGGTACCCATGCCATGGGTCCCAAATCTCCAGGTTCAAGGGCATCTTCCTACATCGAAAACATGCCTGGGAAACCCAGAAGATGGTACACCGTGTGATCGGGAAAGGTTTCTAAAACGCACCTCATTTCTCCTCTCCTTGTGCTCGGGTTCGCCATTCCAGCCGCTTCACTAACAATCTCCCTACTTGGAGAATCAGCACCGTTGACCTCCTGTTTCGTACAGGTCGCAATTTGTCCTGAGGATGAACGGGAAGAGGGGGAACCAATGAGAGACTAGCTCTAGGTGTTGGGACAGGCACAGGTCACTCTATTTTCCCATCAGGAAGAAGAATGAACCACAGGCTCAGCCTGCCCCCCGGAACCAGAATAGGGCCTGAAGCAATCCTGCGCTTTTGCGGCCAGCTCCCAAAAAAGCGAGTTGACAAATGGAGCTCAGGGGCACTGCAATTCACAAACCTGCAGAGTTCGAAATGATGACTCTCGTCCACAAATATATTGAGGGAAGGCAACGAAGAGGAATTAAAAGCAAGGCAGAATTGCAGGAAACAGATTTCAGGAGGTAGATTCGACTCGCCTTGAAAGCACATGAGGAGCAGCAAAGCGTTGACAATGATGCCCTTGGCCAAAAAGGGCGTATGCGTTTTTTCCTGAATATATTCAGGAAAAAACGCATACGCCCTTTTTGGCCAACCAAGCAAGCCGGAAAGGCAAATCGGCGCTACAAAGAAGTCTCGCTTGCCAGCGGTCCAAGGGCCATGCTGAAAAAAGTGTAAAAACCAGAAATGCAGGACAGGCCATGGAGACATGGGAGCCTTGCTACGCTGATGGGCGGGATGGAAATTGCCAACAGCCTCTCTGGAGAAGTGTACGCTGCGTCCTGAAACATGTAATAGACACAGCTGAGAGAGCATAGGGCACTTCCACTCATGGGCGTAGAACTCGGGAAACCTAAAAATCAACAAGACACAGGCACCCCAAAGTTTAGGGCTGCTCTGTTTCCAAGAACCTCCACTTCGGTACACCTTAAATATCCCAGGAAAGAGAAAAATGGATAGAGAAGTTGTGGTACTTATGCACAATGGAATATCACTCAGCCATGAAATCAGTGTCATAAGGCTAGTAGCAGCATGATGAGTGGATTTAGGGACGATGACTCTAAGTGAAGTAAGTCACACAGAAAAGGACACTTATCCTAAGATATCACTTATAGAGGGAATGTCAACATCGCTACACCTGAACTGAATTCCAAAACAGAACAGAGTCACACATTTAGAAACACACTATGGCTGCTTAACGGGAAAGGTGAGGTGGGGCGATGCATAAAACAAGGGTTTCAAATTAGCTCAGATACCGTTCCACAAGCCAAATATGTAATAGACAAGACCTACTCCCTGCTCAGTGAACTAGACCCAACACCCCCTATTCACCGCCCAAAAATATATCTGACTAGGAAGAGTCTTAAAACCTATGTATTGATGTATTGATATGTATTGATATGTACTGATATCTCACTGGAAGTGAATCAAGAGGGTGTGAAGCGGCATAAACACAGCAGGAAAAAGCAGCTAAACCCCATTATAAAAATAGATTACTTAAAAAAAAAGCCATAAAACAAAGACAGTGAAAGAGAGAGAAATTCTTACAAAATCCGTTCAGGGGCTCTGATGCAACCTGGATTGACCACATCTAGACCCACAGCTGGATGAGACATAAGGCTGGACACTCTTGGGGCTGAGAGGATTGGTGAGGTTGGGTGAGCAAACGCAAACCCTTTAAAGTAATACTGCGTGGTACCCATGCCATGGGTCCCAAATCTCCAGGTTCAAGGGCATCTTCCTACATCGAAAACATGCCTGGGAAACCCAGAAGATGGTACACCGTGTGATCGGGAAAGGTTTCTAAAACGCACCTCATTTCTCCTCTCCTTGTGCTCGGGTTCGCCATTCCAGCCACTTCACTAACAATCTCCCTACTTGGAGAATCAGCACCGTTGACCTCCTGTTTCGTACAGGTCGCAATTTGTCCTGAGGATGAACGGGAAGAGGGGGAACCAATGAGAGACTAGCTCTAGGTGTTGGGACAGGCACAGGTCACTCTATTTTCCCATCAGGAAGAAGAATGAACCACAGGCTCAGCCTGCCCCCCGGAACCAGAATAGGGCCTGAAACAATCCTACGCTTTTGCGGCCAGCTCCCAAAAAAGCGAGTTGACAAATGGAGCTCAGGGGCACTGCAATTCACAA
This sequence comes from Eubalaena glacialis, assembly GCF_028564815.1. Taxonomy (NCBI): domain Eukaryota; kingdom Metazoa; phylum Chordata; class Mammalia; order Artiodactyla; family Balaenidae; genus Eubalaena; species Eubalaena glacialis. The sequence goes on along the minus strand of NC_083723.1, from coordinate 31,278,637 downwards.
ACCTGCAGAGTTCGAAATGATGACTCTCGTCTACAAATATATTGAGGGAAGGCAACGAAGAGGATTTGAAAGCAAGGCAGAATTGCAGGAAACAGATTTCAGGAGGTAGATTCGACTCGCCTTGAAAGCACATGAGGATCGGCAAAACGTTGACAATGATGCCCTTGGCCAAAAAGGGCGTATGCGTTTTTTCCTGAATATATTCAGGAAAAAACGCATACGCCCTTTTTGGCCAACCAAGCAAGCCGGAAAGGCAAATCGGCGCTACAAAGAAGTCTCGCTTGCCAGCGGGCAAAAGGGCCATGCTGAAAAAAGTGTAAAAACCAGAAATAGAGGACAGGCCATGGAGACATTGGAGCCTTCCTACGCTGATGGGCGGGATGGAAATTGCCAACTGCCTCTCTGGAGAAGTGTACGATGCGTCCTGAAACATGTAATAGACACAGCTGAGAGAGCACAGGGCACTTCCACTCATGGGCGTAGAACTCCGGAAACCTAAAAATCAACAAGACACAGGCACCCCAAAGTTTAGGGCTGCTCTGTTTCCAAGAACCTCCACTTCGGTACACCTTAAATATCCCAGGAAAGAGAAAAATGGATAAAGAAGTTGTGGTACTTATGCACAATGGAATATCACTCAGCCATGAAATCAGTGTCATAAGGCTAGTAGCAGCATGATGAGTGGATTTAGGGACGATGACTCTAAGTGAAGTAAGTCACACAGAAAAGGACACTTATCCCAAGATATCACTTATAGAGGGAATGTCAACATCGCTACACCTGAACTGAATTCCAAAACAGAACAGAGTCACACATTTAGAAAACACACTATGGCTGCTTAACGGGAAAGGTGAGGCGGGGCGATGCATAAAAGAAGGGTTTGAAATTAGCTCACATACCGTTCCACAAGCCAAATATGTAATAGACAAGACCTACTCCCTGCTCAGTGAACTGGACTCAACACCCCCTATTCACCACCCAAGAATATATCTGACTAGTAAGAGTCTTTAAACCTATGTATTGATATCTCTCTGGAAGTGAATCAAGAGGGTGTAAAGCGGCACAAACACAGCAGGGAAAAGCAGCTAAACCCCATTATAAAAATAGATTACTTAAAAAAAAACCCCATAAAACAAAGACAGTGAAAGAGAGAGAAATTCTTACAAAATCCGTTCAGGGGCTCTGATACAACCTGGATTGACCACATCTAGACCCACAGCTGGATGAGACATAAGGCTGGACACTCTTGGGGCTGAGAGGATTGGTGAGGTTGGGTGAGCAAACGCAGACCCTTTAAAGTAATACTGCGTGGTACCCATGCCATGGGTCCCAAATCTCCAGGTTCAAGGGCATCTTCCTACATTGAAAACATGCCTGGGAAACCCAGAAGATGGTACACCGTGTGATCGGGAAAGGTTTCTAAAACGCACCTCATTTCTCCTCTCCTTGTGCTCGGGTTCGCCATTCCAGCCGCTTCACTAACAATCTCCCTACTTGGAGAATCAGCACCGTTGACCTCCTGTTTCGTACAGGTCGCAATTTGTCCTGAGGATGAACGGGAAGAGGGGGAACCAATGAGAGACTAGCTCTAGGTGTTGGGACAGGCACAGGTCACTCTATTTTCCCATCAGGAAGAAGAATGAACCACAGGCTCAGCCTGCCCCCCGGAACCAGAATAGGGCCTGAAGCAATCCTGCGCTTTTGCGGCCAGCTCCCAAAAAAGCGAGTTGACAAATGGAGCTCAGGGGCACTGCAATTCACAAACCTGCAGAGTTCGAAATGATGACTCTCGTCCACAAATATATTGAGGGAAGGCAACGAAGAGGATTTGAAAGCAAGGCAGAATTGCAGGAAACAGATTTCAGGAGGTAGATTCGACTCGCCTTGAAAGCACATGAGGAGCAGCAAAACGTTGACAATGATGCCCTTGGCCAAAAAGGGCGTATGCGTTTTTTCCTGAATATATTCAGGAAAAAACGCATACGCCCTTTTTGGCCAACCAAGCAAGCCGGAAAGGCAAATCGGCGCTACAAAGAAGTCTCGCTTGCCAGCGGTCAAAAGGGCCATGCTGAAAAAAGTGTAAAAACCAGAAATGCAGGACAGGCCATGGAGACACGGGAGCCTTGCTACGCTGATGGGCGGGATGGAAATTGCCAACAGCCACTCTGGAGAAGTGTACGCTGCGTCCTGAAACATGGAATAGACACAGCTGAGAGAGCATAGGGCACTTCCACTCATGGGCGTAGAAATCGGGAAACCTAAAAATCAACACGACACAGGCACCCCAAAGTTTAGGGCTGCTCTGTTTCCAAGAACCTCCACTTCGGTACACCTTAAATATCCCAGGAAAGAAAAAAACGGATAAAGAAGTTGTGGTACTTATGCACAATGGAATATCACTCAGCCATGAAATCAGTGTCATAAGGCTAGTAGCAGCATGATGAGTGGATTTAGGGACCATGACTCTAAGTGAAGTAAGTCACATAGAAAAGGACACTTATTCCAAGATATCACTTATAGGGGGAATGTCAACATCGCTACACCTGAACTGAATTCCAAAACAGAACAGAGTCACACGTTTAGAAAACACACTATGGCTGCTTAACGGGAAAGGTGAGGCGGGGTGATGCATAAAACAAGGGTTTGAAATTAGCTCACATACCGTTCCACAAACCAAATATGTAATAGACAAGACCTACTCCCTGCTCAGTGAACTGGACTCAACACCCCCTATTCACCACCCAAGAATATATCTGACTAGTAAGAGTCTTTAAACCTATGTATTGATATCTCTCTGGAAGTGAATCAAGAGGGTGTAAAGCGGCACAAACACAGCAGGGAAAAGCAGCTAAACCCCATTATAAAAATAGATTACTTAAAAAAAAAACCCCATAAAACAAAGACAGTGAAAGAGAGAGAAATTCTTACAAAATCCGTTCAGGGGCTCTGATGCAACCTGGATTAACCATATCTAGACCCACAGCTGGATGAGACATAAGGCTGGACACTCTTGGGGCTGAGAGGATTGGTGAGGTTGGGTGAGCAAACGCAGACCCTTTAAAGTAATAGTGCGTGGTACCCATGCCATGGGTCCCAAATCTCCAGGTTCAAGGGCATCTTCCTACATCGAAAACATGCCTGGGAAACCCAGAAGATGGTACATCGTGTGATCGGGAAAGGTTTCTAAAACGCACCTCATTTCTCCTCTCCTTGTGCTCGGGTTCGCCATTCCAGCCGCTTCACTAACAATCTCCCTACTTGGAGAATCAGCACCGTTGACCTCCTGTTTCGTACAGGTCGCAATTTGTCCTGAGGATGAACGGGAAGAGGGGGAACCAATGAGAGACTAGCTCTAGGTGTTGGGACAGGCACAGGTCACTCTATTTTCCCATCAGGAAGAAGAATGAACCACAGGCTCAGCCTGCCCCCCGGAACCAGAATAGGGCCTGAAGCAATCCTGCGCTTTTGCGGCCAGCTCCCAAAAAAGCGAGTTGACAAATGGAGCTCAGGGGCACTGCAATTCACAAACCTGCAGAGTTTGAAATGATGACTCTCGTCCACAAATATATTGAGGGAAGGCAACGAAGAGGATTTGAAAGCAAGGCAGAATTGCAGGAAACAGAATTCAGGAGGTAGATTCGACTCGCCTTGAAAGCACATGAAAAGCGGCAAAGCGTTGACAATGATGCCCTTGGCCAAAAAGGGCGTATGCGTTTCTTCCTGAATATATTCAGGAAAAAACGCATACGCCCTTTTTGGCCAACCAAGCAAGCCGGAAAGGCAAATCGGCGCTACAAAGAAGTCTCGCTTGCCAGCGGTCAAAAGGGCCATGCTGAAAAAAGTGTAAAAACCAGAAATGCAGGACAGGCCATGGAGACACGGGAGCCTTGCTACGCTGATGGGCGGGATGGAAATTGCCAACAGCCACTCTGGAGAAGTGTACGCTGCGTCCTGAAACATGGAATAGACACAGCTGAGAGAGCATAGGGCACTTCCACTCATGGGCGTAGAAATCGGGAAACCTAAAAATCAACAAGACACAGGCACCCCAAACTTTAGGGCTGCTCTGTTTCCAAGAACCTCCACTTCGGTACACCTGAAATATCCCAGGAAAGAGAAAAATGTATAAAGAACTTGTCGTACTTATGCACAATGGAATATCACTCAGCCATGAAATCAGTGTCATAAGGCTAGTAGCAGCATGATGAGTGGATTTAGGGACGATGACTCTAAGTGAAGTAAGTCACACAGAAAAGGACACTTATCCCAAGATATCACTTATAGGGGGAATGTCAACATCGCTACACCTGAACTGAATTCCAAAACAGAACAGAGTCACACGTTTAGAAAACACACTATGGCTGCTTAACGGGAAAGGTGAGGCGGGGCGATGCACAAAACAAGGGTTTGAAATTAGCTCAGATACCGTTCCACAAGCCAAATATGTAATAGACAAGACCTACTCCCTGCTCAGTGAACTGGACTCAACACCCCCTATTAACCGCCCAAGAATATATCCGACTAGGAAGAGTCATAAAACCTATGTATTGATATCTCTCTGGAAGTGAATCAAGAGGGTGTAAAGCGGCATAAACACAGCAGGGAAAAGCAGCTAAACCCCATTTGAAAAATAGATTACTTAAAAAAAAAAGCCATAAAACAAAGACAGTGAAAGAGAGAGACATTCTTACAAAATCCGTTCAGGGGCTCTGATGCAACCTGGATTGACCACATCTAGACCCACAGCTGGATGAGACATAAGGCTGGACACTCTTGGGGCTGAGAGGATTGGTGAGGTTGGGTGAGCAAACGCAGACCCTTTAAAGTAATACTGCGTGGTACCCATGCCATGGGTCCCAAATCTCCAGGTTCAAGGGCATCTTCCTACATCGAAAACATGCCTGGGAAACCTAATAGATGGTACACCGTGTGATCGGGAAAGGTTTCTAAAACGCACCTCATTTCTCCTCTCCTTGTGCTCGGGTTCGCCATTCCAGCCGCTTCACTAACAATCTCCCTACTTGGAGAATCAGCACCGTTGACCTCCTGTTTCGTACAGGTCGCAATTTGTCCTGAGGATGAACGGGAAGAGGGGGAACCAATGAGAGACTAGCTCTAGGTGTTGGGACAGGCACAGGTCACTCTATTTTCCCATCAGGAAGAAGAATGAACCACAGGCTCAGCCTGCCCCCCGGAACCAGAATAGGGCCTGAAGCAATCCTGCGCTTTTGCGGCCAGCTCCCAAAAAAGCGAGTTGACAAATGGAGCTCAGGGGCACTGCAATTCACAAACCTGCAGAGTTCGAAATGATGACTCTCGTCCACAAATATATTGAGGGAAGGCAACGAAGAGGATTTGAAAGCAAGGCAGAATTGCAGGAAACAGATTTCAGGAGGTAGATTCGACTCGCCTTGAAAGCACATGAGGAGCGGCAAAGCGTTGACAATGATGCCCTTGGCCAAAAAGGGCGTATGCGTTTTTTCCTGAATATATTCAGGAAAAAACGCATACGCCCTTTTTGGCCAACCAAGCAAGCCGGAAAGGCAAATCGGCGCTACAAAGAAGTCTCGCTTGCCAGCGGTCAAAAGGGCCATGCTGAAAAAAGTGTAAAAACCAGAAATGCAGGACAGGCCATGGAGACACGGGAGCCTTGCTACGCTGATGGGCGGGATGGAAATTGCCAACAGCCACTCTGGAGAAGTGTACGCTGCGTCCTGAAACATGGAATAGACACAGCTGAGAGAGCATAGGGCACTTCCACTCATGGGCGTAGAAATCGGGAAACCTAAAAATCAACAAGACACAGGCACCCCAAACTTTAGGGCTGCTCTGTTTCCAAGAACCTCCACTTCGGTACACCTGAAATATCCCAGGAAAGAGAAAAATGGATAAAGAAGTTGTGGTACTTATGCACAATGGAATATCACTCAGCCATGAAATCAGTGTCATAAGGCTAGTAGCAGCATGATGAGTGGATTTAGGGACGATGACTCTAAGTGAAGTAAGTCACACAGAAAAGGACACTTATCCCAAGATATCACTTATAGAGGGAATGTCAACATCGCTACACCTGAACTGAATTCCAAAACAGAACAGAGTCACACGTTTAGAAAACACACTATGGCTGCTTAACGGGAAAGGTGAGGCGGGGTGATGCATAAAACAAGGGTTTGAAATTAGCTCACATACCGTTCCACAAGCCAAATATGTAATAGACAAGACCTACTCCCTGCTCAGTGAACTGGACTCAACATCCCCTATTCACCACCCAAGAATATATCTGACTAGTAAGAGTCTTTAAACCTATGTATTGATATCTCTCTGGAAGTGAATCAAGAGGGTGTAAAGCGGCACAAACACAGCAGGGAAAAGCAGCTAAACCCCATTATAAAAATAGATTACTTAAAAAAAAAAACCCATAAAACAAAGACAGTGAAAGAGAGAGAAATTCTTACAAAACCCGTTCAGGGGCTCTGATGCAACCTGGATTGACCATATCTAGACCCACAGCTGGATGAGACATAAGGCTGGACACTCTTGGGGCTGAGAGGATTGGTGAGGTTGGGTGAGCAAACGCAGACCCTTTAAAGTAATAGTGCGTGGTACCCATGCCATGGGTCCCAAATCTCCAGGTTCAAGGGCATCTTCCTACATCGAAAACATGCCTGGGAAACCCAGAAGATGGTACACCGTGTGATCGGGAAAGGTTTCTAAAACGCACCTCATTTCTCCTCTCCTTGTGCTCGGGTTCGCCATTCCAGCCGCTTCACTAACAATCTCCCTACTTGGAGAATCGGCACCGTTGACCTCCTGTTTCGTACAGGTCGCAATTTGTCCTGAGGATGAACGGGAAGAGGGGGAACCAATGAGAGACTAGCTCTAGGTGTTGGGACAGGCACAGGTCACTCTATTTTCCCATCAGGAAGAAGAATGAACCACAGGCTCAGCCTGCCCCCCGGAACCAGAATAGGGCCTGAAGCAATCCTGCGCTTTTGCGGCCAGCTCCCAAAAAAGCGAGTTGACAAATGGAGCTCAGGGGCACTGCAATTCACAAACCTGCAGAGTTCGAAATGATGACTCTCGTCCACAAATATATTGAGGGAAGGCAACGAAGAGGATTTGAAAGCAAGGCAGAATTGCAGGAAACAGATTTCAGGAGGTAGATTCGACTCGCCTTGAAAGCACATGAGGAGCGGCAAAACGTTGACAATGATGCCCTTGGCCAAAAAGGGCGTATGCGTTTTTTCCTGAATATATTCAGGAAAAAACGCATACGCCCTTTTTGGCCAACCAAGCAAGCCGGAAAGGCAAATCGGCGCTACAAAGAAGTCTCGCTTGCCAGCGGTCAAAAGGGCCATGCTGAAAAAAGTGTAAAAACCAGAAATGCAGGACAGGCCATGGAGACACGGGAGCCTTGCTACGCTGATGGGCGGGATGGAAATTGCCAACAGCCACTCTGGAGAAGTGTACGCTGCGTCCTGAAACATGGAATAGACACAGCTGAGAGAGCATAGGGCACTTCCACTCATGGGCGTAGAAATCGGGAAACCTAAAAATCAACAACACACAGGCACCCCAAAGTTTAGGGCTGCTCTGTTTCCAAGAACCTCCACTTCGGTACACCTTAAATATCCCAGGAAAGAGAAAAATGGATAAAGAAGTTGTGGTACTTATGCACAATGGAATATCACTCAGCCATGAAATCAGTGTCCTAAGGCTAGTAGCAGCATGATGAGTGGATTTAGGGACGATGACTCTAAGTGAAGTAAGTCACACAGAAAAGGACACTTATCCCAAGATATCACTTATAGAGGGAATGTCAACATCGCTACACCTGAACTGACTTCCAAAACAGAACAGAGTCACACGTTTAGAAAACACACTATGGCTGCTTAACGGGAAAGGTGAGGCGGGGTGATGCATAAAACAAGGGTTTGAAATTAGCTCACATACCGTTCCACAAGCCAAATATGTAATAGACAAGACCTACTCCCTGCTCAGTGAACTGGACTCAACACCCCCTATTCACCACCCAAGAATATATCTGACTAGTAAGAGTCTTTAAACCTATGTATTGATATCTCTCTGGAAGTGAATCAAGAGGGTGTAAAGCGGCATAAACACAGCAGGGAAAAGCAGCTAAACCCCATTATAAAAATAGATTACTTAAAAAAAAAACCCCATAAAACAAAGACAGTGAAAGAGAGAGAAATTCTTACAAAATCCGTTCAGGGGCTCTGATGCAACCTGGATTAACCATATCTAGACCCACAGCTGGATGAGACATAAGGCTGGACACTCTTGGGGCTGAGAGGATTGGTGAGGTTGGGTGAGCAAACGCAGACCCTTTAAAGTAATAGTGCGTGGTACCCATGCCATGGGTCCCAAATCTCCAGGTTCAAGGGCATCTTCCTACATCGAAAACATGCCTGGGAAACCCAGAAGATGGTACACCGTGTGATCGGGAAAGGTTTCTAAAACGCACCTCATTTCTCCTCTCCTTGTGCTCGGGTTCGCCATTCCAGCCGCTTCACTAACAATCTCCCTACTTGGAGAATCGGCACCGTTGACCTCCTGTTTCGTACAGGTCGCAATTTGTCCTGAGGATGAACGGGAAGAGGGGGAACCAATGAGAGACTAGCTCTAGGTGTTGGGACAGGCACAGGTCACTCTATTTTCCCATCAGGAAGAAGAATGAACCACAGGCTCAGCCTGCCCCCCGGAACCAGAATAGGGCCTGAAGCAATCCTGCGCTTTTGCGGCCAGCTCCCAAAAAAGCGAGTTGACAAATGGAGCTCAGGGGCACTGCAATTCACAAACCTGCAGAGTTCGAAATGATGACTCTCGTCCACAAATATATTGAGGGAAGGCAACGAAGAGGATTTGAAAGCAAGGCAGAATTGCAGGAAACAGAATTCAGGAGGTAGATTCGACTCGCCTTGAAAGCACATGAGGAGCGGCAAAACGTTGACAATGATGCCCTTGGCCAAAAAGGGCGTATGCGTTTTTTCCTGAATATTCAGGAAAAAACGCATACGCCCTTTTTGGCCAACCAAGCAAGCCGGAAAGGCAAATCGGCGCTACAAAGAAGTCTCGCTTGCCAGCGGTCAAAAGGGCCATGCTGAAAAAAGTGTAAAAACCAGAAATGCAGGACAGGCCATGGAGACACGGGAGCCTTGCTACGCTGATGGGCGGGATGGAAATTGCCAACAGCCACTCTGGAGAAGTGTACGCTGCGTCCTGAAACATGGAATAGACACAGCTGAGAGAGCATAGGGCACTTCCACTCATGGGCGTAGAAATCGGGAAACCTAAAAATCAACAACACACAGGCACCCCAAAGTTTAGGGCTGCTCTGTTTCCAAGAACCTCCACTTCGGTACACCTTAAATATCCCAGGAAAGAGAAAAATGGATAAAGAAGTTGTGGTACTTATGCACAATGGAATATCACTCAGCCATGAAATCAGTGTCATAAGGCTAGTAGCAGCATGATGAGTGGATTTAGGGACGATGACTCTAAGTGAAGTAAGTCACACAGAAAAGGACACTTATCCCAAGATATCACTTATAGAGGGAATGTCAACATCGCTACACCTGAACTGACTTCCAAAACAGAACAGAGTCACACGTTTAGAAAACACACTATGGCTGCTTAACGGGAAAGGTGAGGCGGGGTGATGCATAAAACAAGGGTTTGAAATTAGCTCACATACCGTTCCACAAGCCAAATATGTAATAGACAAGACCTACTCCCTGCTCAGTGAACTGGACTCAACACCCCCTATTCACCACCCAAGAATATATCTGACTAGTAAGAGTCTTTAAACCTATGTATTGATATCTCTCTGGAAGTGAATCAAGAGGGTGTAAAGCGGCATAAACACAGCAGGGAAAAGCAGCTAAACCCCATTATAAAAATAGATTACTTTAAAAAAAAACCCCATAAAACAAAGACAGTGAAAGAGAGAGAAATTCTTACAAAATCCGTTCAGGGGCTCTGATGCAACCTGGATTAACCATATCTAGACCCACAGCTGGATGAGACATAAGGCTGGACACTCTTGGGGCTGAGAGGATTGGTGAGGTTGGGTGAGCAAACGCAGACCCTTTAAAGTAATAGTGCGTGGTACCCATGCCATGGGTCCCAAATCTCCAGGTTCAAGGGCATCTTCCTACATCGAAAACATGCCTGGGAAACCCAGAAGATGGTACACCGTGTGATCGGGAAAGGTTTCTAAAACGCACCTCATTTCTCCTCTCCTTGTGCTCGGGTTCGCCATTCCAGCCGCTTCACTAACAATCTCCCTACTTGGAGAATCGGCACCGTTGACCTCCTGTTTCGTACAGGTCGCAATTTGTCCTGAGGATGAACGGGAAGAGGGGGAACCAATGAGAGACTAGCTCTAGGTGTTGGGACAGGCACAGGTCACTCTATTTTCCCATCAGGAAGAAGAATGAACCACAGGCTCAGCCTGCCCCCCGGAACCAGAATAGGGCCTGAAGCAATCCTGCGCTTTTGCGGCCAGCTCCCAAAAAAGCGAGTTGACAAATGGAGCTCAGGGGCACTGCAATTCACAAACCTGCAGAGTTCGAAATGATGACTCTCGTCCACAAATATATTGAGGGAAGGCAACGAAGAGGATTTGAAAGCAAGGCAGAATTGCAGGAAACAGAATTCAGGAGGTAGATTCGACTCGCCTTGAAAGCACATGAGGAGCGGCAAAACGTTGACAATGATGCCCTTGGCCAAAAAGGGCGTATGCGTTTTTTCCTGAATATATTCAGGAAAAAACGCATACGCCCTTTTTGGCCAACCAAGCAAGCCGGAAAGGCAAATCGGCGCTACAAAGAAGTCTCGCTTGCCAGCGGTCAAAAGGGCCATGCTGAAAAAAGTGTAAAAACCAGAAATGCAGGACAGGCCATGGAGACACGGGAGCCTTGCTACGCTGATGGGCGGGATGGAAATTGCCAACAGCCACTCTGGAGAAGTGTACGCTGCGTCCTGAAACATGGAATAGACACAGCTGAGAGAGCATAGGGCACTTCCACTCATGGGCGTAGAAATCGGGAAACCTAAAAATCAACAAGACACAGGCACCCCAAACTTTAGGGCTGCTCTGTTTCCAAGAACCTCCACTTCGGTACACCTGAAATATCCCAGGAAAGAGAAAAATGGATAAAGAAGTTGTGGTACTTATGCACAATGGAATATCACTCAGCCATGAAATCAGTGTCATAAGGCTAGTAGCAGCATGATGAGTGGATTTAGGGACGATGACTCTAAGTGAAGTAAGTCACACAGAAAAGGACACTTATCCCAAGATATCACTTATAGGGGGAATGTCAACATCGCTACACCTGAACTGAATTCCAAAACAGAACAGAGTCACACGTTTAGAAAACACACTATGGCTGCTTAACGGGAAAGGTGAGGCGGGGTGATGCATAAAACAAGGGTTTGAAATTAGCTCACATACCGTTCCACAAGCCAAATATGTAATAGACAAGACCTACTCCCTGCTCAGTGAACTGGACTCAACACCCCCTATTCACCACCCAAGAATATATCTGACTAGTAAGAGTCTTTAAACCTATGTATTGATATCTCTCTGGAAGTGAATCAAGAGGGTGTAAAGCGGCATAAACACAGCAGGGAAAAGCAGCTAAACCCCATTATAAAAATAGATTACTTAAAAAAAAAACCCCATAAAACAAAGACAGTGAAAGAGAGAGAAATTCTTACAAAATCCGTTCAGGGGCTCTGATGCAACCTGGATTAACCATATCTAGACCCACAGCTGGATGAGACATAAGGCTGGACACTCTTGGGGCTGAGAGGATTGGTGAGGTTGGGTGAGCAAACGCAGACCCTTTAAAGTAATAGTGCGTGGTACCCATGCCATGGGTCCCAAATCTCCAGGTTCAAGGGCATCTTCCTACATCGAAAACATGCCTGGGAAACCCAGAAGATGGTACACCGTGTGATCGGGAAAGGTTTCTAAAACGCACCTCATTTCTCCTCTCCTTGTGCTCGGGTTCGCCATTCCAGCCGCTTCACTAACAATCTCCCTACTTGGAGAATCGGCACCGTTGACCTCCTGTTTCGTACAGGTCGCAATTTGTCCTGAGGATGAACGGGAAGAGGGGGAACCAATGAGAGACTAGCTCTAGGTGTTGGGACAGGCACAGGTCACTCTATTTTCCCATCAGGAAGAAGAATGAACCACAGGCTCAGCCTGCCCCCCGGAACCAGAATAGGGCCTGAAGCAATCCTGCGCTTTTGCGGCCAGCTCCCAAAAAAGCGAGTTGACAAATGGAGCTCAGGGGCACTGCAATTCACAAACCTGCAGAGTTCGAAATGATGACTCTCGTCCACAAATATATTGAGGGAAGGCAACGAAGAGGATTTGAAAGCAAGGCAGAATTGCAGGAAACAGAATTCAGGAGGTAGATTCGACTCGCCTTGAAAGCACATGAGGAGCGGCAAAACGTTGACAATGATGCCCTTGGCCAAAAAGGGCGTATGCGTTTTTTCCTGAATATATTCAGGAAAAAACGCATACGCCCTTTTTGGCCAACCAAGCAAGCCGGAAAGGCAAATCGGCGCTACAAAGAAGTCTCGCTTGCCAGCGGTCAAAAGGGCCATGCTGAAAAAAGTGTAAAAACCAGAAATGCAGGACAGGCCATGGAGACACGGGAGCCTTGCTACGCTGATGGGCGGGATGGAAATTGCCAACAGCCACTCTGGAGAAGTGTACGCTGCGTCCTGAAACATGGAATAGACACAGCTGAGAGAGCATAGGGCACTTCCACTCATGGGCGTAGAAATCGGGAAACCTAAAAATCAACAAGACACAGGCACCCCAAACTTTAGGGCTGCTCTGTTTCCAAGAACCTCCACTTCGGTACACCTGAAATATCCCAGGAAAGAGAAAAATGGATAAAGAAGTTGTGGTACTTATGCACAATGGAATATCACTCAGCCATGAAATCAGTGTCATAAGGCTAGTAGCAGCATGATGAGTGGATTTAGGGACGATGACTCTAAGTGAAGTAAGTCACACAGAAAAGGACACTTATCCCAAGATATCACTTATAGGGGGAATGTCAACATCGCTACACCTGAACTGAATTCCAAAACAGAACAGAGTCACACGTTTAGAAAACACACTATGGCTGCTTAACGGGAAAGGTGAGGCGGGGTGATGCATAAAACAAGGGTTTGAAATTAGCTCACATACCGTTCCACAAGCCAAATATGTAATAGACAAGACCTACTCCCTGCTCAGTGAACTGGACTCAACACCCCCTATTCACCACCCAAGAATATATCTGACTAGTAAGAGTCTTTAAACCTATGTATTGATATCTCTCTGGAAGTGAATCAAGAGGGTGTAAAGCGGCACAAACACAGCAGGGAAAAGCAGCTAAACCCCATTATAAAAATAGATTACTTAAAAAAAAAAACCCATAAAACAAAGACAGTGAAAGAGAGAGAAATTCTTACAAAACCCGTTCAGGGGCTCTGATGCAACCTGGATTGACCATATCTAGACCCACAGCTGGATGAGACATAAGGCTGGACACTCTTGGGGCTGAGAGGATTGGTGAGGTTGGGTGAGCAAACGCAGACCCTTTAAAGTAATAGTGCGTGGTACCCATGCCATGGGTCCCAAATCTCCAGGTTCAAGGGCATCTTCCTACATCGAAAACATGCCTGGGAAACCCAGAAGATGGTACACCGTGTGATCGGGAAAGGTTTCTAAAACGCACCTCATTTCTCCTCTCCTTGTGCTCGGGTTCGCCATTCCAGCCGCTTCACTAACAATCTCCCTACTTGGAGAATCGGCACCGTTGACCTCCTGTTTCGTACAGGTCGCAATTTGTCCTGAGGATGAACGGGAAGAGGGGGAACCAATGAGAGACTAGCTCTAGGTGTTGGGACAGGCACAGGTCACTCTATTTTCCCATCAGGAAGAAGAATGAACCACAGGCTCAGCCTGCCCCCCGGAACCAGAATAGGGCCTGAAGCAATCCTGCGCTTTTGCGGCCAGCTCCCAAAAAAGCGAGTTGACAAATGGAGCTCAGGGGCACTGCAATTCACAAACCTGCAGAGTTCGAAATGATGACTCTCGTCCACAAATATATTGAGGGAAGGCAACGAAGAGGATTTGAAAGCAAGGCAGAATTGCAGGAAACAGATTTCAGGAGGTAGATTCGACTCGCCTTGAAAGCACATGAGGAGCGGCAAAACGTTGACAATGATGCCCTTGGCCAAAAAGGGCGTATGCGTTTTTTCCTGAATATATTCAGGAAAAAACGCATACGCCCTTTTTGGCCAACCAAGCAAGCCGGAAAGGCAAATCGGCGCTACAAAGAAGTCTCGCTTGCCAGCGGTCAAAAGGGCCATGCTGAAAAAAGTGTAAAAACCAGAAATGCAGGACAGGCCATGGAGACACGGGAGCCTTGCTACGCTGATGGGCGGGATGGAAATTGCCAACAGCCACTCTGGAGAAGTGTACGCTGCGTCCTGAAACATGGAATAGACACAGCTGAGAGAGCATAGGGCACTTCCACTCATGGGCGTAGAAATCGGGAAACCTAAAAATCAACAACACACAGGCACCCCAAAGTTTAGGGCTGCTCTGTTTCCAAGAACCTCCACTTCGGTACACCTTAAATATCCCAGGAAAGAGAAAAATGGATAAAGAAGTTGTGGTACTTATGCACAATGGAATATCACTCAGCCATGAAATCAGTGTCATAAGGCTAGTAGCAGCATGATGAGTGGATTTAGGGACGATGACTCTAAGTGAAGTAAGTCACACAGAAAAGGACACTTATCCCAAGATATCACTTATAGAGGGAATGTCAACATCGCTACACCTGAACTGACTTCCAAAACAGAACAGAGTCACACGTTTAGAAAACACACTATGGCTGCTTAACGGGAAAGGTGAGGCGGGGTGATGCATAAAACAAGGGTTTGAAATTAGCTCACATACCGTTCCACAAGCCAAATATGTAATAGACAAGACCTACTCCCTGCTCAGTGAACTGGACTCAACACCCCCTATTCACCACCCAAGAATATATCTGACTAGTAAGAGTCTTTAAACCTATGTATTGATATCTCTCTGGAAGTGAATCAAGAGGGTGTAAAGCGGCATAAACACAGCAGGGAAAAGCAGCTAAACCCCATTATAAAAATAGATTACTTAAAAAAAAAACCCCATAAAACAAAGACAGTGAAAGAGAGAGAAATTCTTACAAAATCCGTTCAGGGGCTCTGATGCAACCTGGATTAACCATATCTAGACCCACAGCTGGATGAGACATAAGGCTGGACACTCTTGGGGCTGAGAGGATTGGTGAGGTTGGGTGAGCAAACGCAGACCCTTTAAAGTAATAGTGCGTGGTACCCATGCCATGGGTCCCAAATCTCCAGGTTCAAGGGCATCTTCCTACATCGAAAACATGCCTGGGAAACCCAGAAGATGGTACACCGTGTGATCGGGAAAGGTTTCTAAAACGCACCTCATTTCTCCTCTCCTTGTGCTCGGGTTCGCCATTCCAGCCGCTTCACTAACAATCTCCCTACTTGGAGAATCGGCACCGTTGACCTCCTGTTTCGTACAGGTCGCAATTTGTCCTGAGGATGAACGGGAAGAGGGGGAACCAATGAGAGACTAGCTCTAGGTGTTGGGACAGGCACAGGTCACTCTATTTTCCCATCAGGAAGAAGAATGAACCACAGGCTCAGCCTGCCCCCCGGAACCAGAATAGGGCCTGAAGCAATCCTGCGCTTTTGCGGCCAGCTCCCAAAAACGCGAGTTGACAAATGGAGCTCAGGGGCACTGCAATTCACAAACCTGCAGAGTTCGAAATGATGACTCTCGTCCACAAATATATTGAGGGAAGGCAACGAAGAGGATTTGAAAGCAAGGCAGAATTGCAGGAAACAGAATTCAGGAGGTAGATTCGACTCGCCTTGAAAGCACATGAGGAGCGGCAAAACGTTGACAATGATGCCCTTGGCCAAAAAGGGCGTATGCGTTTTTTCCTGAATATATTCAGGAAAAAACGCATACGCCCTTTTTGGCCAACCAAGCAAGCCGGAAAGGCAAATCGGCGCTACAAAGAAGTCTCGCTTGCCAGCGGTCAAAAGGGCCATGCTGAAAAAAGTGTAAAAACCAGAAATACAGGACAGGCCATGGAGACACGGGAGCCTTGCTACGCTGATGGGCGGGATGGAAATTGCCAACAGCCACTCTGGAGAAGTGTACGCTGCGTCCTGAAACATGGAATAGACACAGCTGAGAGAGCATAGGGCACTTCCACTCATGGGCGTAGAAATCGGGAAACCTAAAAATCAACAAGACACAGGCACCCCAAACTTTAGGGCTGCTCTGTTTCCAAGAACCTCCACTTCGGTACACCTGAAATATCCCAGGAAAGAGAAAAATGGATAAAGAAGTTGTGGTACTTATGCACAATGGAATATCACTCAGCCATGAAATCAGTGTCATAAGGCTAGTAGCAGCATGATGAGTGGATTTAGGGACGATGACTCTAAGTGAAGTAAGTCACACAGAAAAGGACACTTATCCCAAGATATCACTTATAGGGGGAATGTCAACATCGCTACACCTGAACTGAATTCCAAAACAGAACAGAGTCACACGTTTAGAAAACACACTATGGCTGCTTAACGGGAAAGGTGAGGCGGGGTGATGCATAAAACAAGGGTTTGAAATTAGCTCACATACCGTTCCACAAGCCAAATATGTAATAGACAAGACCTACTCCCTGCTCAGTGAACTGGACTCAACACCCCCTATTCACCACCCAAGAATATATCTGACTAGTAAGAGTCTTTAAACCTATGTATTGATATCTCTCTGGAAGTGAATCAAGAGGGTGTAAAGCGGCATAAACACAGCAGGGAAAAGCAGCTAAACCCCATTATAAAAATAGATTACTTAAAAAAAAAACCCCATAAAACAAAGACAGTGAAAGAGAGAGAAATTCTTACAAAATCCGTTCAGGGGCTCTGATGCAACCTGGATTAACCATATCTAGACCCACAGCTGGATGAGACATAAGGCTGGACACTCTTGGGGCTGAGAGGATTGGTGAGGTTGGGTGAGCAAACGCAGACCCTTTAAAGTAATAGTGCGTGGTACCCATGCCATGGGTCCCAAATCTCCAGGTTCAAGGGCATCTTCCTACATCGAAAACATGCCTGGGAAACCCAGAAGATGGTACACCGTGTGATCGGGAAAGGTTTCTAAAACGCACCTCATTTCTCCTCTCCTTGTGCTCGGGTTCGCCATTCCAGCCGCTTCACTAACAATCTCCCTACTTGGAGAATCGGCACCGTTGACCTCCTGTTTCGTACAGGTCGCAATTTGTCCTGAGGATGAACGGGAAGAGGGGGAACCAATGAGAGACTAGCTCTAGGTGTTGGGACAGGCACAGGTCACTCTATTTTCCCATCAGGAAGAAGAATGAACCACAGGCTCAGCCTGCCCCCCGGAACCAGAATAGGGCCTGAAGCAATCCTGCGCTTTTGCGGCCAGCTCCCAAAAAAGCGAGTTGACAAATGGAGCTCAGGGGCACTGCAATTCACAAACCTGCAGAGTTCGAAATGATGACTCTCGTCCACAAATATATTGAGGGAAGGCAACGAAGAGGATTTGAAAGCAAGGCAGAATTGCAGGAAACAGAATTCAGGAGGTAGATTCGACTTGCCTTGAAAGCACATGAGGAGCGGCAAAACGTTGACAATGATGCCCTTGGCCAAAAAGGGCGTATGCGTTTTTTCCTGAATATATTCAGGAAAAAACGCATACGCCCTTTTTGGCCAACCAAGCAAGCCGGAAAGGCAAATCGGCGCTACAAAGAAGTCTCGCTTGCCAGCGGTCAAAAGGGCCATGCTGAAAAAAGTGTAAAAACCAGAAATGCAGGACAGGCCATGGAGACACGGGAGCCTTGCTACGCTGATGGGCGGGATGGAAATTGCCAACAGCCACTCTGGAGAAGTGTACGCTGCGTCCTGAAACATGGAATAGACACAGCTGAGAGAGCATAGGGCACTTCCACTCATGGGCGTAGAAATCGGGAAACCTAAAAATCAACAAGACACAGGCACCCCAAACTTTAGGGCTGCTCTGTTTCCAAGAACCTCCACTTCGGTACACCTGAAATATCCCAGGAAAGAGAAAAATGGATAAAGAAGTTGTGGTACTTATGCACAATGGAATATCACTCAGCCATGAAATCAGTGTCATAAGGCTAGTAGCAGCATGATGAGTGGATTTAGGGACGATGACTCTAAGTGAAGTAAGTCACACAGAAAAGGACACTTATCCCAAGATATCACTTATAGGGGGAATGTCAACATCGCTACACCTGAACTGAATTCCAAAACAGAACAGAGTCACACGTTTAGAAAACACACTATGGCTGCTTAACGGGAAAGGTGAGGCGGGGTGATGCATAAAACAAGGGTTTGAAATTAGCTCACATACCGTTCCACAAGCCAAATATGTAATAGACAAGACCTACTCCCTGCTCAGTGAACTGGACTCAACACCCCCTATTCACCACCCAAGAATATATCTGACTAGTAAGAGTCTTTAAACCTATGTATTGATATCTCTCTGGAAGTGAATCAAGAGGGTGTAAAGCGGCACAAACACAGCAGGGAAAAGCAGCTAAACCCCATTATAAAAATAGATTACTTAAAAAAAAAAACCCATAAAACAAAGACAGTGAAAGAGAGAGAAATTCTTACAAAACCCGTTCAGGGGCTCTGATGCAACCTGGATTGACCATATCTAGACCCACAGCTGGATGAGACATAAGGCTGGACACTCTTGGGGCTGAGAGGATTGGTGAGGTTGGGTGAGCAAACGCAGACCCTTTAAAGTAATAGTGCGTGGTACCCATGCCATGGGTCCCAAATCTCCAGGTTCAAGGGCATCTTCCTACATCGAAAACATGCCTGGGAAACCCAGAAGATGGTACACCGTGTGATCGGGAAAGGTTTCTAAAACGCACCTCATTTCTCCTCTCCTTGTGCTCGGGTTCGCCATTCCAGCCGCTTCACTAACAATCTCCCTACTTGGAGAATCAGCACCGTTGACCTCCTGTTTCGTACAGGTCGCAATTTGTCCTGAGGATGAACGGGAAGAGGGGGAACCAATGAGAGACTAGCTCTAGGTGTTGGGACAGGCACAGGTCACTCTATTTTCCCATCAGGAAGAAGAATGAACCACAGGCTCAGCCTGCCCCCCGGAACCAGAATAGGGCCTGAAGCAATCCTGCGCTTTTGCGGCCAGCTCCCAAAAAAGCGAGTTGACAAATGGAGCTCAGGGGCACTGCAATTCACAAACCTGCAGAGTTCGAAATGATGACTCTCGTCCACAAATATATTGAGGGAAGGCAACGAAGAGGATTTGAAAGCAAGGCAGAATTGCAGGAAACAGATTTCAGGAGGTAGATTCGACTCGCCTTGAAAGCACATGAGGAGCGGCAAAACGTTGACAATGATGCCCTTGGCCAAAAAGGGCGTATGCGTTTTTTCCTGAATATATTCAGGAAAAAACGCATACGCCCTTTTTGGCCAACCAAGCAAGCCGGAAAGGCAAATCGGCGCTACAAAGAAGTCTCGCTTGCCAGCGGTCAAAAGGGCCATGCTGAAAAAAGTGTAAAAACCAGAAATGCAGGACAGGCCATGGAGACACGGGAGCCTTGCTACGCTGATGGGCGGGATGGAAATTGCCAACAGCCACTCTGGAGAAGTGTACGCTGCGTCCTGAAACATGGAATAGACACAGCTGAGAGAGCATAGGGCACTTCCACTCATGGGCGTAGAAATCGGGAAACCTAAAAATCAACAACACACAGGCACCCCAAAGTTTAGGGCTGCTCTGTTTCCAAGAACCTCCACTTCGGTACACCTTAAATATCCCAGGAAAGAGAAAAATGGATAAAGAAGTTGTGGTACTTATGCACAATGGAATATCACTCAGCCATGAAATCAGTGTCATAAGGCTAGTAGCAGCATGATGAGTGGATTTAGGGACGATGACTCTAAGTGAAGTAAGTCACACAGAAAAGGACACTTATCCCAAGATATCACTTATAGAGGGAATGTCAACATCGCTACACCTGAACTGACTTCCAAAACAGAACAGAGTCACACGTTTAGAAAACACACTATGGCTGCTTAACGGGAAAGGTGAGGCGGGGTGATGCATAAAACAAGGGTTTGAAATTAGCTCACATACCGTTCCACAAGCCAAATATGTAATAGACAAGACCTACTCCCTGCTCAGTGAACTGGACTCAACACCCCCTATTCACCACCCAAGAATATATCTGACTAGTAAGAGTCTTTAAACCTATGTATTGATATCTCTCTGGAAGTGAATCAAGAGGGTGTAAAGCGGCATAAACACAGCAGGGAAAAGCAGCTAAACCCCATTATAAAAATAGATTACTTAAAAAAAAAACCCCATAAAACAAAGACAGTGAAAGAGAGAGAAATTCTTACAAAATCCGTTCAGGGGCTCTGATGCAACCTGGATTAACCATATCTAGACCCACAGCTGGATGAGACATAAGGCTGGACACTCTTGGGGCTGAGAGGATTGGTGAGGTTGGGTGAGCAAACGCAGACCCTTTAAAGTAATAGTGCGTGGTACCCATGCCATGGGTCCCAAATCTCCAGGTTCAAGGGCATCTTCCTACATCGAAAACATGCCTGGGAAACCCAGAAGATGGTACACCGTGTGATCGGGAAAGGTTTCTAAAACGCACCTCATTTCTCCTCTCCTTGTGCTCGGGTTCGCCATTCCAGCCGCTTCACTAACAATCTCCCTACTTGGAGAATCGGCACCGTTGACCTCCTGTTTCGTACACGTCGCAATTTGTCCTGAGGATGAACGGGAAGAGGGGGAACCAATGAGAGACTAGCTCTAGGTGTTGGGACAGGCACAGGTCACTCTATTTTCCCATCAGGAAGAAGAATGAACCACAGGCTCAGCCTGCCCCCCGGAACCAGAATAGGGCCTGAAGCAATCCTGCGCTTTTGCGGCCAGCTCCCAAAAAAGCGAGTTGACAAATGGAGCTCAGCAATTCACAAACCTGCAGAGTTCGAAATGATGACTCTCGTCCACAAATATATTGAGGGAAGGCAACGAAGAGGATTTGAAAGCAAGGCAGAATTGCAGGAAACAGATTTCAGGAGGTAGATTCGACTCGCCTTGAAAGCACATGAGGAGCGGCAAAACGTTGACAATGATGCCCTTGGCCAAAAAGGGCGTATGCGTTTTTTCCTGAATATATTCAGGAAAAAACGCATACGCCCTTTTTGGCCAACCAAGCAAGCCGGAAAGGCAAATCGGCGCTACAAAGAAGTCTCGCTTGCCAGCGGTCAAAAGGGCCATGCTGAAAAAAGTATAAAAACCAGAAATGCAGGACAGGCCATGGAGACACGGGAGCCTTGCTACGCTGATGGGCGGGATGGAAATTGCCAACAGCCACTCTGGAGAAGTGTACGCTGCGTCCTGAAACATGGAATAGACACAGCTGAGAGAGCATAGGGCACTTCCACTCATGGGCGTAGAAATCGGGAAACCTAAAAATCAACAACACACAGGCACCCTAAAGTTTAGGGCTGCTCTGTTTCCAAGAACCTCCACTTCGGTACACCTGAAATATCCCAGGAAAGAGAAAAATGGATAAAGAAGTTGTGGTACTTATGCACAATGGAATATCACTCAGCCATGAAATCAGTGTCATAAGGCTAGTAGCAGCATGATGAGTGGATTTAGGGACGATGACTCTAAGTGAAGTAAGTCACACAGAAAAGGACACTTATCCCAAGATATCACTTATAGAGGGAATGTCAACATCGCTACACCTGAACTGACTTCCAAAACAGAACAGAGTCACACGTTTAGAAAACACACTATGGCTGCTTAACGGGAAAGGTGAGGCGGGGTGATGCATAAAACAAGGGTTTGAAATTAGCTCACATACCGTTCCACAAGCCAAATATGTAATAGACAAGACCTACTCCCTGCTCAGTGAACTGGACTCAACACCCCCTATTCACCACCCAAGAATATATCTGACTAGTAAGAGTCTTTAAACCTATGTATTGATATCTCTCTGGAAGTGAATCAAGAGGGTGTAAAGCGGCATAAACACAGCAGGGAAAAGCAGCTAAACCCCATTATAAAAATAGATTACTTAAAAAAAAAACCCCATAAAACAAAGACAGTGAAAGAGAGAGAAATTCTTACAAAATCCGTTCAGGGGCTCTGATGCAACCTGGATTAACCATATCTAGACCCACAGCTGGATGAGACATAAGGCTGGACACTCTTGGGGCTGAGAGGATTGGTGAGGTTGGGTGAGCAAACGCAGACCCTTTAAAGTAATAGTGCGTGGTACCCATGCCATGGGTCCCAAATCTCCAGGTTCAAGGGCATCTTCCTACATCGAAAACATGCCTGGGAAACCCAGAAGATGGTACACCGTGTGATCGGGAAAGGTTTCTAAAACGCACCTCATTTCTCCTCTCCTTGTGCTCGGGTTCGCCATTCCAGCCGCTTCACTAACAATCTCCCTACTTGGAGAATCAGCACCGTTGACCTCCTGTTTCGTACAGGTCGCAATTTGTCCTGAGGATGAACGGGAAGAGGGGGAACCAATGAGAGACTAGCTCTAGGTGTTGGGACAGGCACAGGTCACTCTATTTTCCCATCAGGAAGAAGAATGAACCACAGGCTCAGCCTGCCCCCCGGAACCAGAATAGGGCCTGAAGCAATCCTGCGCTTTTGCGGCCAGCTCCCAAAAAAGCGAGTTGACAAATGGAGCTCAGGGGCACTGCAATTCACAAACCTGCAGAGTTCGAAATGATGACTCTCGTCCACAAATATATTGAGGGAAGGCAACGAAGAGGATTTGAAAGCAAGGCAGAATTGCAGGAAACAGATTTCAGGAGGTAGATTCGACTCGCCTTGAAAGCACATGAGGAGCGGCAAAACGTTGACAATGATGCCCTTGGCCAAAAAGGGCGTATGCGTTTTTTCCTGAATATATTCAGGAAAAAACGCATACGCCCTTTTTGGCCAACCAAGCAAGCCGGAAAGGCAAATCGGCGCTACAAAGAAGTCTCGCTTGCCAGCGGTCAAAAGGGCCATGCTGAAAAAAGTGTAAAAACCAGAAATGCAGGACAGGCCATGGAGACACGGGAGCCTTGCTACGCTGATGGGCGGGATGGAAATTGCCAACAGCCACTCTGGAGAAGTGTACGCTGCGTCCTGAAACATGGAATAGACACAGCTGAGAGAGCATAGGGCACTTCCACTCATGGGCGTAGAAATCGGGAAACCTAAAAATCAACAACACACAGGCACCCCAAAGTTTAGGGCTGCTCTGTTTCCAAGAACCTCCACTTCGGTACACCTTAAATATCCCAGGAAAGAGAAAAATGGATAAAGAAGTTGTGGTACTTATGCACAATGGAATATCACTCAGCCATGAAATCAGTGTCATAAGGCTAGTAGCAGCATGATGAGTGGATTTAGGGACGATGACTCTAAGTGAAGTAAGTCACACAGAAAAGGACACTTATCCCAAGATATCACTTATAGAGGGAATGTCAACATCGCTACACCTGAACTGACTTCCAAAACAGAACAGAGTCACACGTTTAGAAAACACACTATGGCTGCTTAACGGGAAAGGTGAGGCGGGGTGATGCATAAAACAAGGGTTTGAAATTAGCTCACATACCGTTCCACAAGCCAAATATGTAATAGACAAGAGCTACTCCCTGCTCAGTGAACTGGACTCAACACCCCCTATTCACCACCCAAGAATATATCTGACTAGTAAGAGTCTTTAAACCTATGTATTGATATCTCTCTGGAAGTGAATCAAGAGGGTGTAAAGCGGCATAAACACAGCAGGGAAAAGCAGCTAAACCCCATTATAAAAATAGATTACTTAAAAAAAAAACCCCATAAAACAAAGACAGTGAAAGAGAGAGAAATTCTTACAAAATCCGTTCAGGGGCTCTGATGCAACCTGGATTAACCATATCTAGACCCACAGCTGGATGAGACATAAGGCTGGACACTCTTGGGGCTGAGAGGATTGGTGAGGTTGGGTGAGCAAACGCAGACCCTTTAAAGTAATAGTGCGTGGTACCCATGCCATGGGTCCCAAATCTCCAGGTTCAAGGGCATCTTCCTACATCGAAAACATGCCTGGGAAACCCAGAAGATGGTACACCGTGTGATCGGGAAAGGTTTCTAAAACGCACCTCATTTCTCCTCTCCTTGTGCTCGGGTTCGCCATTCCAGCCGCTTCACTAACAATCTCCCTACTTGGAGAATCGGCACCGTTGACCTCCTGTTTCGTACAGGTCGCAATTTGTCCTGAGGATGAACGGGAAGAGGGGGAACCAATGAGAGACTAGCTCTAGGTGTTGGGACAGGCACAGGTCACTCTATTTTCCCATCAGGAAGAAGAATGAACCACAGGCTCAGCCTGCCCCCCGGAACCAGAATAGGGCCTGAAGCAATCCTGCGCTTTTGCGGCCAGCTCCCAAAAAAGCGAGTTGACAAATGGAGCTCAGGGGCACTGCAATTCACAAACCTGCAGAGTTCGAAATGATGACTCTCGTCCACAAATATATTGAGGGAAGGCAACGAAGAGGATTTGAAAGCAAGGCAGAATTGCAGGAAACAGATTTCAGGAGGTAGATTCGACTCGCCTTGAAAGCACATGAGGAGCGGCAAAACGTTGACAATGATGCCCTTGGCCAAAAAGGGCGTATGCGTTTTTTCCTGAATATATTCAGGAAAAAACGCATACGCCCTTTTTGGCCAACCAAGCAAGCCGGAAAGGCAAATCGGCGCTACAAAGAAGTCTCGCTTGCCAGCGGTCAAAAGGGCCATGCTGAAAAAAGTATAAAAACCAGAAATGCAGGACAGGCCATGGAGACACGGGAGCCTTGCTACGCTGATGGGCGGGATGGAAATTGCCAACAGCCACTCTGGAGAAGTGTACGCTGCGTCCTGAAACATGGAATAGACACAGCTGAGAGAGCATAGGGCACTTCCACTCATGGGCGTAGAAATCGGGAAACCTAAAAATCAACAACACACAGGCACCCTAAAGTTTAGGGCTGCTCTGTTTCCAAGAACCTCCACTTCGGTACACCTGAAATATCCCAGGAAAGAGAAAAATGGATAAAGAAGTTGTGGTACTTATGCACAATGGAATATCACTCAGCCATGAAATCAGTGTCATAAGGCTAGTAGCAGCATGATGAGTGGATTTAGGGACGATGACTCTAAGTGAAGTAAGTCACACAGAAAAGGACACTTATCCCAAGATATCACTTATAGAGGGAATGTCAACATCGCTACACCTGAACTGACTTCCAAAACAGAACAGAGTCACACGTTTAGAAAACACACTATGGCTGCTTAACGGGAAAGGTGAGGCGGGGTGATGCATAAAACAAGGGTTTGAAATTAGCTCACATACCGTTCCACAAGCCAAATATGTAATAGACAAGACCTACTCCCTGCTCAGTGAACTGGACTCAACACCCCCTATTCACCACCCAAGAATATATCTGACTAGTAAGAGTCTTTAAACCTATGTATTGATATCTCTCTGGAAGTGAATCAAGAGGGTGTAAAGCGGCATAAACACAGCAGGGAAAAGCAGCTAAACCCCATTATAAAAATAGATTACTTAAAAAAAAAACCCCATAAAACAAAGACAGTGAAAGAGAGAGAAATTCTTACAAAATCCGTTCAGGGGCTCTGATGCAACCTGGATTAACCATATCTAGACCCACAGCTGGATGAGACATAAGGCTGGACACTCTTGGGGCTGAGAGGATTGGTGAGGTTGGGTGAGCAAACGCAGACCCTTTAAAGTAATAGTGCGTGGTACCCATGCCATGGGTCCCAAATCTCCAGGTTCAAGGGCATCTTCCTACATCGAAAACATGCCTGGGAAACCCAGAAGATGGTACACCGTGTGATCGGGAAAGGTTTCTAAAACGCACCTCATTTCTCCTCTCCTTGTGCTCGGGTTCGCCATTCCAGCCGCTTCACTAACAATCTCCCTACTTGGAGAATCGGCACCGTTGACCTCCTGTTTCGTACAGGTCGCAATTTGTCCTGAGGATGAACGGGAAGAGGGGGAACCAATGAGAGACTAGCTCTAGGTGTTGGGACAGGCACAGGTCACTCTATTTTCCCATCAGGAAGAAGAATGAACCACAGGCTCAGCCTGCCCCCCGGAACCAGAATAGGGCCTGAAGCAATCCTGCGCTTTTGCGGCCAGCTCCCAAAAAAGCGAGTTGACAAATGGAGCTCAGGGGCACTGCAATTCACAAACCTGCAGAGTTCGAAATGATGACTCTCGTCCACAAATATATTGAGGGAAGGCAACGAAGAGGATTTGAAAGCAAGGCAGAATTGCAGGAAACAGATTTCAGGAGGTAGATTCGACTCGCCTTGAAAGCACATGAGGAGCGGCAAAACGTTGACAATGATGCCCTTGGCCAAAAAGGGCGTATGCGTTTTTTCCTGAATATATTCAGGAAAAAACGCATACGCCCTTTTTGGCCAACCAAGCAAGCCGGAAAGGCAAATCGGCGCTACAAAGAAGTCTCGCTTGCCAGCGGTCAAAAGGGCCATGCTGAAAAAAGTATAAAAACCAGAAATGCAGGACAGGCCATGGAGACACGGGAGCCTTGCTACGCTGATGGGCGGGATGGAAATTGCCAACAGCCACTCTGGAGAAGTGTACGCTGCGTCCTGAAACATGGAATAGACACAGCTGAGAGAGCATAGGGCACTTCCACTCATGGGCGTAGAAATCGGGAAACCTAAAAATCAACAACACACAGGCACCCTAAAGTTTAGGGCTGCTCTGTTTCCAAGAACCTCCACTTCGGTACACCTGAAATATCCCAGGAAAGAGAAAAATGGATAAAGAAGTTGTGGTACTTATGCACAATGGAATATCACTCAGCCATGAAATCAGTGTCATAAGGCTAGTAGCAGCATGATGAGTGGATTTAGGGACGATGACTCTAAGTGAAGTAAGTCACACAGAAAAGGACACTTATCCCAAGATATCACTTATAGAGGGAATGTCAACATCGCTACACCTGAACTGACTTCCAAAACAGAACAGAGTCACACGTTTAGAAAACACACTATGGCTGCTTAACGGGAAAGGTGAGGCGGGGTGATGCATAAAACAAGGGTTTGAAATTAGCTCACATACCGTTCCACAAGCCAAATATGTAATAGACAAGACCTACTCCCTGCTCAGTGAACTGGACTCAACACCCCCTATTCACCACCCAAGAATATATCTGACTAGTAAGAGTCTTTAAACCTATGTATTGATATCTCTCTGGAAGTGAATCAAGAGGGTGTAAAGCGGCATAAACACAGCAGGGAAAAGCAGCTAAACCCCATTATAAAAATAGATTACTTAAAAAAAAAACCCCATAAAACAAAGACAGTGAAAGAGAGAGAAATTCTTACAAAATCCGTTCAGGGGCTCTGATGCAACCTGGATTAACCATATCTAGACCCACAGCTGGATGAGACATAAGGCTGGACACTCTTGGGGCTGAGAGGATTGGTGAGGTTGGGTGAGCAAACGCAGACCCTTTAAAGTAATAGTGCGTGGTACCCATGCCATGGGTCCCAAATCTCCAGGTTCAAGGGCATCTTCCTACATCGAAAACATGCCTGGGAAACCCAGAAGATGGTACACTGTGTGATCGGGAAAGGTTTCTAAAACGCACCTCATTTCTCCTCTCCTTGTGCTCGGGTTCGCCATTCCAGCCGCTTCACTAACAATCTCCCTACTTGGAGAATCGGCACCGTTGACCTCCTGTTTCGTACAGGTCGCAATTTGTCCTGAGGATGAACGGGAAGAGGGGGAACCAATGAGAGACTAGCTCTAGGTGTTGGGACAGGCACAGGTCACTCTATTTTCCCATCAGGAAGAAGAATGAACCACAGGCTCAGCCTGCCCCCCGGAACCAGAATAGGGCCTGAAGCAATCCTGCGCTTTTGCGGCCAGCTCCCAAAAAAGCGAGTTGACAAATGGAGCTCAGGGGCACTGCAATTCACAAACCTGCAGAGTTCGAAATGATGACTCTCGTCCACAAATATATTGAGGGAAGGCAACGAAGAGGATTTGAAAGCAAGTCAGAATTGCAGGAAACAGAATTCAGGAGGTAGATTCGACTCGCCTTGAAAGCACATGAGGAGCGGCAAAACGTTGACAATGATGCCCTTGGCCAAAAAGGGCGTATGCGTTTTTTCCTGAATATATTCAGGAAAAAACGCATACGCCCTTTTTGGCCAACCAAGCAAGCCGAAAAGGCAAATCGGCGCTACAAAGAAGTCTCGCTTGCCAGCGGTCAAAAGGGCCATGCTGAAAAAAGTGTAAAAACCAGAAATGCAGGACAGGCCATGGAGACACGGGAGCCTTGCTACGCTGATGGGCGGGATGGAAATTGCCAACAGCCACTCTGGAGAAGTGTACGCTGCGTCCTGAAACATGGAATAGACACAGCTGAGAGAGCATAGGGCACTTCCACTCATGGGCGTAGAAATCGGGAAACCTAAAAATCAACAACACACAGGCACCCCAAAGTTTAGGGCTGCTCTGTTTCCAAGAACCTCCACTTCGGTACACCTTAAATATCCCAGGAAAGAGAAAAATGGATAAAGAAGTTGTGGTACTTATGCACAATGGAATATCACTCAGCCATGAAATCAGTGTCATAAGGCTAGTAGCAGCATGATGAGTGGATTTAGGGACGATGACTCTAAGTGAAGTAAGTCACACAGAAAAGGACACTTATCCCAAGATATCACTTATAGAGGGAATGTCAACATCGCTACACCTGAACTGACTTCCAAAACAGAACAGAGTCACACGTTTAGAAAACACACTATGGCTGCTTAACGGGAAAGGTGAGGCGGGGTGATGCATAAAACAAGGGTTTGAAATTAGCTCACATACCGTTCCACAAGCCAAATATGTAATAGACAAGACCTACTCCCTGCTCAGTGAACTGGACTCAACACCCCCTATTCACCACCCAAGAATATATCTGACTAGTAAGAGTCTTTAAACCTATGTATTGATATCTCTCTGGAAGTGAATCAAGAGGGTGTAAAGCGGCATAAACACAGCAGGGAAAAGCAGCTAAACCCCATTATAAAAATAGATTACTTAAAAAAAAAACCCCATAAAACAAAGACAGTGAAAGAGAGAGAAATTCTTACAAAATCCGTTCAGGGGCTCTGATGCAACCTGGATTGACCATATCTAGACCCACAGCTGGATGAGACATAAGGCTGGACACTCTTGGGGCTGAGAGGATTGGTGAGGTTGGGTGAGCAAACGCAGACCCTTTAAAGTAATAGTGCGTGGTACCCATGCCATGGGTCCCAAATCTCCAGGTTCAAGGGCATCTTCCTACATCGAAAACATGCCTGGGAAACCCAGAAGATGGTACACCGTGTGATCGGGAAAGGTTTCTAAAACGCACCTCATTTCTCCTCTCCTTGTGCTCGGGTTCGCCATTCCAGCCGCTTCACTAACAATCTCCCTACTTGGAGAATCGGCACCGTTGACCTCCTGTTTCGTACAGGTCGCAATTTGTCCTGAGGATGAACGGGAAGAGGGGGAACCAATGAGAGACTAGCTCTAGGTGTTGGGACAGGCACAGGTCACTCTATTTTCCCATCAGGAAGAAGAATGAACCACAGGCTCAGCCTGCCCCCCGGAACCAGAATAGGGCCTGAAGCAATCCTGCGCTTTTGCGGCCAGCTCCCAAAAAAGCGAGTTGACAAATGGAGCTCAGGGGCACTGCAATTCACAAACCTGCAGAGTTCGAAATGATGACTCTCGTCCACAAATATATTGAGGGAAGGCAACGAAGAGGATTTGAAAGCAAGGCAGAATTGCAGGAAACAGAATTCAGGAGGTAGATTCGACTC
The DNA here is from genome assembly GCF_028564815.1 of Eubalaena glacialis. Lineage (NCBI taxonomy): Eukaryota > Metazoa > Chordata > Mammalia > Artiodactyla > Balaenidae > Eubalaena > Eubalaena glacialis. Next base: position 31,248,543 of record NC_083723.1, on the reverse strand, counting down.
GCCTTGAAAGCACATGAGGAGCGGCAAAACGTTGACAATGATGCCCTTGGCCAAAAAGGGCGTATGCGTTTTTTCCTGAATATATTCAGGAAAAAACGCATACGCCCTTTTTGGCCAACCAAGCAAGCCGGAAAGGCAAATCGGCGCTACAAAGAAGTCTCGCTTGCCAGCGGTCAAAAGGGCCATGCTGAAAAAAGTGTAAAAACCAGAAATGCAGGACAGGCCATGGAGACACGGGAGCCTTGCTACGCTGATGGGCGGGATGGAAATTGCCAACAGCCACTCTGGAGAAGTGTACGCTGCGTCCTGAAACATGGAATAGACACAGCTGAGAGAGCATAGGGCACTTCCACTCATGGGCGTAGAAATCGGGAAACCTAAAAATCAACAAGACACAGGCACCCCAAACTTTAGGGCTGCTCTGTTTCCAAGAACCTCCACTTCGGTACACCTGAAATATCCCAGGAAAGAGAAAAATGGATAAAGAAGTTGTGGTACTTATGCACAATGGAATATCACTCAGCCATGAAATCAGTGTCATAAGGCTAGTAGCAGCATGATGAGTGGATTTAGGGACGATGACTCTAAGTGAAGTAAGTCACACAGAAAAGGACACTTATCCCAAGATATCACTTATAGAGGGAATGTCAACATCGCTACACCTGAACTGACTTCCAAAACAGAACAGAGTCACACGTTTAGAAAACACACTATGGCTGCTTAACGGGAAAGGTGAGGCGGGGTGATGCATAAAACAAGGGTTTGAAATTAGCTCACATACCGTTCCACAAGCCAAATATGTAATAGACAAGACCTACTCCCTGCTCAGTGAACTGGACTCAACACCCCCTATTCACCACCCAAGAATATATCTGACTAGTAAGAGTCTTTAAACCTATGTATTGATATCTCTCTGGAAGTGAATCAAGAGGGTGTAAAGCGGCATAAACACAGCAGGGAAAAGCAGCTAAACCCCATTATAAAAATAGATTACTTAAAAAAAAAACCCCATAAAACAAAGACAGTGAAAGAGAGAGAAATTCTTACAAAATCCGTTCAGGGGCTCTGATGCAACCTGGATTGACCATATCTAGACCCACAGCTGGATGAGACATAAGGCTGGACACTCTTGGGGCTGAGAGGATTGGTGAGGTTGGGTGAGCAAACGCAGACCCTTTAAAGTAATAGTGCGTGGTACCCATGCCATGGGTCCCAAATCTCCAGGTTCAAGGGCATCTTCCTACATCGAAAACATGCCTGGGAAACCCAGAAGATGGTACACCGTGTGATCGGGAAAGGTTTCTAAAACGCACCTCATTTCTCCTCTCCTTGTGCTCGGGTTCGCCATTCCAGCCGCTTCACTAACAATCTCCCTACTTGGAGAATCGGCACCGTTGACCTCCTGTTTCGTACAGGTCGCAATTTGTCCTGAGGATGAACGGGAAGAGGGGGAACCAATGAGAGACTAGCTCTAGGTGTTGGGACAGGCACAGGTCACTCTATTTTCCCATCAGGAAGAAGAATGAACCACAGGCTCAGCCTGCCCCCCGGAACCAGAATAGGGCCTGAAGCAATCCTGCGCTTTTGCGGCCAGCTCCCAAAAAAGCGAGTTGACAAATGGAGCTCAGGGGCACTGCAATTCACAAACCTGCAGAGTTCGAAATGATGACTCTCGTCCACAAATATATTGAGGGAAGGCAACGAAGAGGATTTGAAAGCAAGGCAGAATTGCAGGAAACAGAATTCAGGAGGTAGATTCGACTCGCCTTGAAAGCACATGAGGAGCGGCAAAACGTTGACAATGATGCCCTTGGCCAAAAAGGGCGTATGCGTTTTTTCCTGAATATATTCAGGAAAAAACGCATACGCCCTTTTTGGCCAACCAAGCAAGCCGGAAAGGCAAATCGGCGCTACAAAGAAGTCTCGCTTGCCAGCGGTCAAAAGGGCCATGCTGAAAAAAGTGTAAAAACCAGAAATGCAGGACAGGCCATGGAGACACGGGAGCCTTGCTACGCTGATGGGCGGGATGGAAATTGCCAAGAGCCACTCTGGAGAAGTGTACGCTGCGTCCTGAAACATGGAATAGACACAGCTGAGAGAGCATAGGGCACTTCCACTCATGGGCGTAGAAATCGGGAAACCTAAAAATCAACAAGACACAGGCACCCCAAACTTTAGGGCTGCTCTGTTTCCAAGAACCTCCACTTCGGTACACCTGAAATATCCCAGGAAAGAGAAAAATGGATAAAGAAGTTGTGGTACTTATGCACAATGGAATATCACTCAGCCATGAAATCAGTGTCATAAGGCTAGTAGCAGCATGATGAGTGGATTTAGGGACGATGACTCTAAGTGAAGTAAGTCACACAGAAAAGGACACTTATCCCAAGATATCACTTATAGGGGGAATGTCAACATCGCTACACCTGAACTGAATTCCAAAACAGAACAGAGTCACACGTTTAGAAAACACACTATGGCTGCTTAACGGGAAAGGTGAGGCGGGGTGATGCATAAAACAAGGGTTTGAAATTAGCTCACATACCGTTCCACAAGCCAAATATGTAATAGACAAGACCTACTCCCTGCTCAGTGAACTGGACTCAACACCCCCTATTCACCACCCAAGAATATATCTGACTAGTAAGAGTCTTTAAACCTATGTATTGATATCTCTCTGGAAGTGAATCAAGAGGGTGTAAAGCGGCACAAACACAGCAGGGAAAAGCAGCTAAACCCCATTATAAAAATAGATTACTTAAAAAAAAAAACCCATAAAACAAAGACAGTGAAAGAGAGAGAAATTCTTACAAAACCCGTTCAGGGGCTCTGATGCAACCTGGATTGACCATATCTAGACCCACAGCTGGATGAGACATAAGGCTGGACACTCTTGGGGCTGAGAGGATTGGTGAGGTTGGGTGAGCAAACGCAGACCCTTTAAAGTAATAGTGCGTGGTACCCATGCCATGGGTCCCAAATCTCCAGGTTCAAGGGCATCTTCCTACATCGAAAACATGCCTGGGAAACCCAGAAGATGGTACACCGTGTGATCGGGAAAGGTTTCTAAAACGCACCTCATTTCTCCTCTCCTTGTGCTCGGGTTCGCCATTCCAGCCGCTTCACTAACAATCTCCCTACTTGGAGAATCGGCACCGTTGACCTCCTGTTTCGTACAGGTCGCAATTTGTCCTGAGGATGAACGGGAAGAGGGGGAACCAATGAGAGACTAGCTCTAGGTGTTGGGACAGGCACAGGTCACTCTATTTTCCCATCAGGAAGAAGAATGAACCACAGGCTCAGCCTGCCCCCCGGAACCAGAATAGGGCCTGAAGCAATCCTGCGCTTTTGCGGCCAGCTCCCAAAAAAGCGAGTTGACAAATGGAGCTCAGGGGCACTGCAATTCACAAACCTGCAGAGTTCGAAATGATGACTCTCGTCCACAAATATATTGAGGGAAGGCAACGAAGAGGATTTGAAAGCAAGGCAGAATTGCAGGAAACAGATTTCAGGAGGTAGATTCGACTCGCCTTGAAAGCACATGAGGAGCGGCAAAACGTTGACAATGATGCCCTTGGCCAAAAAGGGCGTATGCGTTTTTTCCTGAATATATTCAGGAAAAAACGCATACGCCCTTTTTGGCCAACCAAGCAAGCCGGAAAGGCAAATCGGCGCTACAAAGAAGTCTCGCTTGCCAGCGGTCAAAAGGGCCATGCTGAAAAAAGTATAAAAACCAGAAATGCAGGACAGGCCATGGAGACACGGGAGCCTTGCTACGCTGATGGGCGGGATGGAAATTGCCAACAGCCACTCTGGAGAAGTGTACGCTGCGTCCTGAAACATGGAATAGACACAGCTGAGAGAGCATAGGGCACTTCCACTCATGGGCGTAGAAATCGGGAAACCTAAAAATCAACAACACACAGGCACCCCAAAGTTTAGGGCTGCTCTGTTTCCAAGAACCTCCACTTCGGTACACCTTAAATATCCCAGGAAAGAGAAAAATGGATAAAGAAGTTGTGGTACTTATGCACAATGGAATATCACTCAGCCATGAAATCAGTGTCATAAGGCTAGTAGCAGCATGATGAGTGGATTTAGGGACGATGACTCTAAGTGAAGTAAGTCACACAGAAAAGGACACTTATCCCAAGATATCACTTATAGAGGGAATGTCAACATCGCTACACCTGAACTGACTTCCAAAACAGAACAGAGTCACACGTTTAGAAAACACACTATGGCTGCTTAACGGGAAAGGTGAGGCGGGGTGATGCATAAAACAAGGGTTTGAAATTAGCTCACATACCGTTCCACAAGCCAAATATGTAATAGACAAGACCTACTCCCTGCTCAGTGAACTGGACTCAACACCCCCTATTCACCACCCAAGAATATATCTGACTAGTAAGAGTCTTTAAACCTATGTATTGATATCTCTCTGGAAGTGAATCAAGAGGGTGTAAAGCGGCATAAACACAGCAGGGAAAAGCAGCTAAACCCCATTATAAAAATAGATTACTTAAAAAAAAAACCCCATAAAACAAAGACAGTGAAAGAGAGAGAAATTCTTACAAAATCCGTTCAGGGGCTCTGATGCAACCTGGATTGACCATATCTAGACCCACAGCTGGATGAGACATAAGGCTGGACACTCTTGGGGCTGAGAGGATTGGTGAGGTTGGGTGAGCAAACGCAGACCCTTTAAAGTAATAGTGCGTGGTACCCATGCCATGGGTCCCAAATCTCCAGGTTCAAGGGCATCTTCCTACATCGAAAACATGCCTGGGAAACCCAGAAGATGGTACACCGTGTGATCGGGAAAGGTTTCTAAAACGCACCTCATTTCTCCTCTCCTTGTGCTCGGGTTCGCCATTCCAGCCGCTTCACTAACAATCTCCCTACTTGGAGAATCGGCACCGTTGACCTCCTGTTTCGTACAGGTCGCAATTTGTCCTGAGGATGAACGGGAAGAGGGGGAACCAATGAGAGACTAGCTCTAGGTGTTGGGACAGGCACAGGTCACTCTATTTTCCCATCAGGAAGAAGAATGAACCACAGGCTCAGCCTGCCCCCCGGAACCAGAATAGGGCCTGAAGCAATCCTGCGCTTTTGCGGCCAGCTCCCAAAAAAGCGAGTTGACAAATGGAGCTCAGGGGCACTGCAATTCACAAACCTGCAGAGTTCGAAATGATGACTCTCGTCCACAAATATATTGAGGGAAGGCAACGAAGAGGATTTGAAAGCAAGGCAGAATTGCAGGAAACAGAATTCAGGAGGTAGATTCGACTCGCCTTGAAAGCACATGAGGAGCGGCAAAACGTTGACAATGATGCCCTTGGCCAAAAAGGGCGTATGCGTTTTTTCCTGAATATATTCAGGAAAAAACGCATACGCCCTTTTTGGCCAACCAAGCAAGCCGGAAAGGCAAATCGGCGCTACAAAGAAGTCTCGCTTGCCAGCGGTCAAAAGGGCCATGCTGAAAAAAGTGTAAAAACCAGAAATGCAGGACAGGCCATGGAGACACGGGAGCCTTGCTACGCTGATGGGCGGGATGGAAATTGCCAAGAGCCACTCTGGAGAAGTGTACGCTGCGTCCTGAAACATGGAATAGACACAGCTGAGAGAGCATAGGGCACTTCCACTCATGGGCGTAGAAATCGGGAAACCTAAAAATCAACAAGACACAGGCACCCCAAACTTTAGGGCTGCTCTGTTTCCAAGAACCTCCACTTCGGTACACCTGAAATATCCCAGGAAAGAGAAAAATGGATAAAGAAGTTGTGGTACTTATGCACAATGGAATATCACTCAGCCATGAAATCAGTGTCATAAGGCTAGTAGCAGCATGATGAGTGGATTTAGGGACGATGACTCTAAGTGAAGTAAGTCACACAGAAAAGGACACTTATCCCAAGATATCACTTATAGGGGGAATGTCAACATCGCTACACCTGAACTGAATTCCAAAACAGAACAGAGTCACACGTTTAGAAAACACACTATGGCTGCTTAACGGGAAAGGTGAGGCGGGGTGATGCATAAAACAAGGGTTTGAAATTAGCTCACATACCGTTCCACAAGCCAAATATGTAATAGACAAGACCTACTCCCTGCTCAGTGAACTGGACTCAACACCCCCTATTCACCACCCAAGAATATATCTGACTAGTAAGAGTCTTTAAACCTATGTATTGATATCTCTCTGGAAGTGAATCAAGAGGGTGTAAAGCGGCACAAACACAGCAGGGAAAAGCAGCTAAACCCCATTATAAAAATAGATTACTTAAAAAAAAAAACCCATAAAACAAAGACAGTGAAAGAGAGAGAAATTCTTACAAAACCCGTTCAGGGGCTCTGATGCAACCTGGATTGACCATATCTAGACCCACAGCTGGATGAGACATAAGGCTGGACACTCTTGGGGCTGAGAGGATTGGTGAGGTTGGGTGAGCAAACGCAGACCCTTTAAAGTAATAGTGCGTGGTACCCATGCCATGGGTCCCAAATCTCCAGGTTCAAGGGCATCTTCCTACATCGAAAACATGCCTGGGAAACCCAGAAGATGGTACACCGTGTGATCGGGAAAGGTTTCTAAAACGCACCTCATTTCTCCTCTCCTTGTGCTCGGGTTCGCCATTCCAGCCGCTTCACTAACAATCTCCCTACTTGGAGAATCGGCACCGTTGACCTCCTGTTTCGTACAGGTCGCAATTTGTCCTGAGGATGAACGGGAAGAGGGGGAACCAATGAGAGACTAGCTCTAGGTGTTGGGACAGGCACAGGTCACTCTATTTTCCCATCAGGAAGAAGAATGAACCACAGGCTCAGCCTGCCCCCCGGAACCAGAATAGGGCCTGAAGCAATCCTGCGCTTTTGCGGCCAGCTCCCAAAAAAGCGAGTTGACAAATGGAGCTCAGGGGCACTGCAATTCACAAACCTGCAGAGTTCGAAATGATGACTCTCGTCCACAAATATATTGAGGGAAGGCAACGAAGAGGATTTGAAAGCAAGGCAGAATTGCAGGAAACAGATTTCAGGAGGTAGATTCGACTCGCCTTGAAAGCACATGAGGAGCGGCAAAACGTTGACAATGATGCCCTTGGCCAAAAAGGGCGTATGCGTTTTTTCCTGAATATATTCAGGAAAAAACGCATACGCCCTTTTTGGCCAACCAAGCAAGCCGGAAAGGCAAATCGGCGCTACAAAGAAGTCTCGCTTGCCAGCGGTCAAAAGGGCCATGCTGAAAAAAGTATAAAAACCAGAAATGCAGGACAGGCCATGGAGACACGGGAGCCTTGCTACGCTGATGGGCGGGATGGAAATTGCCAACAGCCACTCTGGAGAAGTGTACGCTGCGTCCTGAAACATGGAATAGACACAGCTGAGAGAGCATAGGGCACTTCCACTCATGGGCGTAGAAATCGGGAAACCTAAAAATCAACAACACACAGGCACCCCAAAGTTTAGGGCTGCTCTGTTTCCAAGAACCTCCACTTCGGTACACCTTAAATATCCCAGGAAAGAGAAAAATGGATAAAGAAGTTGTGGTACTTATGCACAATGGAATATCACTCAGCCATGAAATCAGTGTCATAAGGCTAGTAGCAGCATGATGAGTGGATTTAGGGACGATGACTCTAAGTGAAGTAAGTCACACAGAAAAGGACACTTATCCCAAGATATCACTTATAGAGGGAATGTCAACATCGCTACACCTGAACTGACTTCCAAAACAGAACAGAGTCACACGTTTAGAAAACACACTATGGCTGCTTAACGGGAAAGGTGAGGCGGGGTGATGCATAAAACAAGGGTTTGAAATTAGCTCACATACCGTTCCACAAGCCAAATATGTAATAGACAAGACCTACTCCCTGCTCAGTGAACTGGACTCAACACCCCCTATTCACCACCCAAGAATATATCTGACTAGTAAGAGTCTTTAAACCTATGTATTGATATCTCTCTGGAAGTGAATCAAGAGGGTGTAAAGCGGCATAAACACAGCAGGGAAAAGCAGCTAAACCCCATTATAAAAATAGATTACTTAAAAAAAAAACCCCATAAAACAAAGACAGTGAAAGAGAGAGAAATTCTTACAAAATCCGTTCAGGGGCTCTGATGCAACCTGGATTAACCATATCTAGACCCACAGCTGGATGAGACATAAGGCTGGACACTCTTGGGGCTGAGAGGATTGGTGAGGTTGGGTGAGCAAACGCAGACCCTTTAAAGTAATAGTGCGTGGTACCCATGCCATGGGTCCCAAATCTCCAGGTTCAAGGGCATCTTCCTACATCGAAAACATGCCTGGGAAACCCAGAAGATGGTACACCGTGTGATCGGGAAAGGTTTCTAAAACGCACCTCATTTCTCCTCTCCTTGTGCTCGGGTTCGCCATTCCAGCCGCTTCACTAACAATCTCCCTACTTGGAGAATCGGCACCGTTGACCTCCTGTTTCGTACAGGTCGCAATTTGTCCTGAGGATGAACGGGAAGAGGGGGAACCAATGAGAGACTAGCTCTAGGTGTTGGGACAGGCACAGGTCACTCTATTTTCCCATCAGGAAGAAGAATGAACCACAGGCTCAGCCTGCCCCCCGGAACCAGAATAGGGCCTGAAGCAATCCTGCGCTTTTGCGGCCAGCTCCCAAAAAAGCGAGTTGACAAATGGAGCTCAGGGGCACTGCAATTCACAAACCTGCAGAGTTCGAAATGATGACTCTCGTCCACAAATATATTGAGGGAAGGCAACGAAGAGGATTTGAAAGCAAGGCAGAATTGCAGGAAACAGAATTCAGGAGGTAGATTCGACTCGCCTTGAAAGCACATGAGGAGCGGCAAAACGTTGACAATGATGCCCTTGGCCAAAAAGGGCGTATGCGTTTTTTCCTGAATATATTCAGGAAAAAACGCATACGCCCTTTTTGGCCAACCAAGCAAGCCGGAAAGGCAAATCGGCGCTACAAAGAAGTCTCGCTTGCCAGCGGTCAAAAGGGCCATGCTGAAAAAAGTGTAAAAACCAGAAATGCAGGACAGGCCATGGAGACACGGGAGCCTTGCTACGCTGATGGGCGGGATGGAAATTGCCAACAGCCACTCTGGAGAAGTGTACGCTGCGTCCTGAAACATGGAATAGACACAGCTGAGAGAGCATAGGGCACTTCCACTCATGGGCGTAGAAATCGGGAAACCTAAAAATCAACAAGACACAGGCACCCCAAACTTTAGGGCTGCTCTGTTTCCAAGAACCTCCACTTCGGTACACCTGAAATATCCCAGGAAAGAGAAAAATGGATAAAGAAGTTGTGGTACTTATGCACAATGGAATATCACTCAGCCATGAAATCAGTGTCATAAGGCTAGTAGCAGCATGATGAGTGGATTTAGGGACGATGACTCTAAGTGAAGTAAGTCACACAGAAAAGGACACTTATCCCAAGATATCACTTATAGGGGGAATGTCAACATCGCTACACCTGAACTGAATTCCAAAACAGAACAGAGTCACACGTTTAGAAAACACACTATGGCTGCTTAACGGGAAAGGTGAGGCGGGGTGATGCATAAAACAAGGGTTTGAAATTAGCTCACATACCGTTCCACAAGCCAAATATGTAATAGACAAGACCTACTCCCTGCTCAGTGAACTGGACTCAACACCCCCTATTCACCACCCAAGAATATATCTGACTAGTAAGAGTCTTTAAACCTATGTATTGATATCTCTCTGGAAGTGAATCAAGAGGGTGTAAAGCGGCACAAACACAGCAGGGAAAAGCAGCTAAACCCCATTATAAAAATAGATTACTTAAAAAAAAAAACCCATAAAACAAAGACAGTGAAAGAGAGAGAAATTCTTACAAAACCCGTTCAGGGGCTCTGATGCAACCTGGATTGACCATATCTAGACCCACAGCTGGATGAGACATAAGGCTGGACACTCTTGGGGCTGAGAGGATTGGTGAGGTTGGGTGAGCAAACGCAGACCCTTTAAAGTAATAGTGCGTGGTACCCATGCCATGGGTCCCAAATCTCCAGGTTCAAGGGCATCTTCCTACATCGAAAACATGCCTGGGAAACCCAGAAGATGGTACACCGTGTGATCGGGAAAGGTTTCTAAAACGCACCTCATTTCTCCTCTCCTTGTGCTCGGGTTTGCCATTCCAGCCGCTTCACTAACAATCTCCCTACTTGGAGAATCGGCACCGTTGACCTCCTGTTTCGTACAGGTCGCAATTTGTCCTGAGGATGAACGGGAAGAGGGGGAACCAATGAGAGACTAGCTCTAGGTGTTGGGACAGGCACAGGTCACTCTATTTTCCCATCAGGAAGAAGAATGAACCACAGGCTCAGCCTGCCCCCCGGAACCAGAATAGGGCCTGAAGCAATCCTGCGCTTTTGCGGCCAGCTCCCAAAAAAGCGAGTTGACAAATGGAGCTCAGGGGCACTGCAATTCACAAACCTGCAGAGTTCGAAATGATGACTCTCGTCCACAAATATATTGAGGGAAGGCAACGAAGAGGATTTGAAAGCAAGGCAGAATTGCAGGAAACAGATTTCAGGAGGTAGATTCGACTCGCCTTGAAAGCACATGAGGAGCGGCAAAACGTTGACAATGATGCCCTTGGCCAAAAAGGGCGTATGCGTTTTTTCCTGAATATATTCAGGAAAAAACGCATACGCCCTTTTTGGCCAACCAAGCAAGCCGGAAAGGCAAATCGGCGCTACAAAGAAGTCTCGCTTGCCAGCGGTCAAAAGGGCCATGCTGAAAAAAGTGTAAAAACCAGAAATGCAGGACAGGCCATGGAGACACGGGAGCCTTGCTACGCTGATGGGCGGGATGGAAATTGCCAACAGCCACTCTGGAGAAGTGTACGCTGCGTCCTGAAACATGGAATAGACACAGCTGAGAGAGCATAGGGCACTTCCACTCATGGGCGTAGAAATCGGGAAACCTAAAAATCAACAACACACAGGCACCCCAAAGTTTAGGGCTGCTCTGTTTCCAAGAACCTCCACTTCGGTACACCTGAAATATCCCAGGAAAGAGAAAAATGGATAAAGAAGTTGTGGTACTTATGCACAATGGAATATCACTCAGCCATGAAATCAGTGTCATAAGGCTAGTAGCAGCATGATGAGTGGATTTAGGGACGATGACTCTAAGTGAAGTAAGTCACACAGAAAAGGACACTTATCCCAAGATATCACTTATAGGGGGAATGTCAACATCGCTACACCTGAACTGAATTCCAAAACAGAACAGAGTCACACGTTTAGAAAACACACTATGGCTGCTTAACGGGAAAGGTGAGGCGGGGTGATGCATAAAACAAGGGTTTGAAATTAGCTCACATACCGTTCCACAAGCCAAATATGTAATAGACAAGACCTACTCCCTGCTCAGTGAACTGGACTCAACACCCCCTATTCACCACCCAAGAATATATCTGACTAGTAAGAGTCTTTAAACCTATGTATTGATATCTCTCTGGAAGTGAATCAAGAGGGTGTAAAGCGGCACAAACACAGCAGGGAAAAGCAGCTAAACCCCATTATAAAAATAGATTACTTAAAAAAAAAAAACCCATAAAACAAAGACAGTGAAAGAGAGAGAAATTCTTACAAAACCCGTTCAGGGGCTCTGATGCAACCTGGATTGACCATATCTAGACCCACAGCTGGATGAGACATAAGGCTGGACACTCTTGGGGCTGAGAGGATTGGTGAGGTTGGGTGAGCAAACGCAGACCCTTTAAAGTAATAGTGCGTGGTACCCATGCCATGGGTCCCAAATCTCCAGGTTCAAGGGCATCTTCCTACATCGAAAACATGCCTGGGAAACCCAGAAGATGGTACACCGTGTGATCGGGAAAGGTTTCTAAAACGCACCTCATTTCTCCTCTCCTTGTGCTCGGGTTCGCCATTCCAGCCGCTTCACTAACAATCTCCCTACTTGGAGAATCAGCACCGTTGACCTCCTGTTTCGTACAGGTCGCAATTTGTCCTGAGGATGAACGGGAAGAGGGGGAACCAATGAGAGACTAGCTCTAGGTGTTGGGACAGGCACAGGTCACTCTATTTTCCCATCAGGAAGAAGAATGAACCACAGGCTCAGCCTGCCCCCCGGAACCAGAATAGGGCCTGAAGCAATCCTGCGCTTTTGCGGCCAGCTCCCAAAAAAGCGAGTTGACAAATGGAGCTCAGGGGCACTGCAATTCACAAACCTGCAGAGTTCGAAATGATGACTCTCGTCCACAAATATATTGAGGGAAGGCAACGAAGAGGATTTGAAAGCAAGGCAGAATTGCAGGAAACAGATTTCAGGAGGTAGATTCGACTCGCCTTGAAAGCACATGAGGAGCGGCAAAACGTTGACAATGATGCCCTTGGCCAAAAAGGGCGTATGCGTTTTTTCCTGAATATATTCAGGAAAAAACGCATACGCCCTTTTTGGCCAACCAAGCAAGCCGGAAAGGCAAATCGGCGCTACAAAGAAGTCTCGCTTGCCAGCGGTCAAAAGGGCCATGCTGAAAAAAGTGTAAAAACCAGAAATGCAGGACAGGCCATGGAGACACGGGAGCCTTGCTACGCTGATGGGCGGGATGGAAATTGCCAACAGCCACTCTGGAGAAGTGTACGCTGCGTCCTGAAACATGGAATAGACACAGCTGAGAGAGCATAGGGCACTTCCACTCATGGGCGTAGAAATCGGGAAACCTAAAAATCAACAACACACAGGCACCCCAAAGTTTAGGGCTGCTCTGTTTCCAAGAACCTCCACTTCGGTACACCTTAAATATCCCAGGAAAGAGAAAAATGGATAAAGAAGTTGTGGTACTTATGCACAATGGAATATCACTCAGCCATGAAATCAGTGTCATAAGGCTAGTAGCAGCATGATGAGTGGATTTAGGGACGATGACTCTAAGTGAAGTAAGTCACACAGAAAAGGACACTTATCCCAAGATATCACTTATAGGGGGAATGTCAACATCGCTACACCTGAACTGACTTCCAAAACAGAACAGAGTCACACGTTTAGAAAACACACTATGGCTGCTTAACGGGAAAGGTGAGGCGGGGTGATGCATAAAACAAGGGTTTGAAATTAGCTCACATACCGTTCCACAAGCCAAATATGTAATAGACAAGACCTACTCCCTGCTCAGTGAACTGGACTCAACACCCCCTATTCACCACCCAAGAATATATCTGACTAGTAAGAGTCTTTAAACCTATGTATTGATATCTCTCTGGAAGTGAATCAAGAGGGTGTAAAGCGGCACAAACACAGCAGGGAAAAGCAGCTAAACCCCATTATAAAAATAGATTACTTAAAAAAAAAAGCCATAAAACAAAGACAGTGAAAGAGAGAGACATTCTTACAAAATCCGTTCAGGTGCTCTGATGCAACCTGGATTGACCATATCTAGACCCACAGCTGGATGAGACATAAGGCTGGACACTCTTGGGGCTGAGAGGATTGGTGAGGTTGGGTGAGCAAACGCAGACCCTTTAAAGTAATAGTGCGTGGTACCCATGCCGTGGGTCCCAAATCTCCAGGTTCAAGGGCATCTTCCTACAGCGAAAACATGCCTGGGAAACCCAGAAAATGATACACCGTGTGATCGGGAAAGGTTTCTAAAACGCACCTCATTTCTCCTCTCCTTGTGCTCGGGTTCGCCATTCCAGCCGCTTCACTAACAATCTCCCTACTTGGAGAATCAGCACCGTTGACCTCCTGTTTCGTACAGGTCGCAATTTGTCCTGAGGATGAACGGGAAGAGGGGGAACCAATGAGAGACTAGCTCTAGGTGTTGGGACAGGCACAGGTCACTCTATTTTCCCATCAGGAAGAAGAATGAACCACAGGCTCAGCCTGCCCCCCGGAACCAGAATAGGGTCTGAAGCAATCCTGCGCTTTTGCGGCCAGCTCCCAAAAAAGCGAGTTGACAAATGGAGCTCAGGGGCACTGCAATTCACAAACCTGCAGAGTTCGAAATGATGACTCTCGTCCACAAATATATTGAGGGAAGGCAACGAAGAGGATTTGAAAGCAAGGCAGAATTGCAGGAAACAGAATTCAGGAGGTAGATTCGACTCGCCTTGAAAGCACATGAGGAGCGGCAAAGCGTTGACAATGATGCCCTTGGCCAAAAAGGGCGTATGCGTTTCTTCCTGAATATATTCAGGAAAAAACGCATACGCCCTTTTTGGCCAACCAAGCAAGCCGGAAAGGCAAATCGGCGCTACAAAGAAGTCTCGCTTGCCAGCGGTCAAAAGGGCCATGCTGAAAAAAGTGTAAAAACCAGAAATGCAGGACAGGCCATGGAGACACGGGAGCCTTGCTACGCTGATGGGCGGGATGGAAATTGCCAACAGCCACTCTGGAGAAGTGTACGCTGCGTCCTGAAACATGGAATAGACACAGCTGAGAGAGCATAGGGCACTTCCACTCATGGGCGTAGAAATCGGGAAACCTAAAAATCAACAAGACACAGGCAGCCCAAACTTTAGGGCTGCTCTGTTTCCAAGAACCTCCACTTCGGTACACCTGAAATATCCCAGGAAAGAGAAAAATGGATAAAGAACTTGTGGTACTTATGCACAATGGAATATCACTCAGCCATGAAATCAGTGTCATAAGGCTAGTAGCAGCATGATGAGTGGATTTAGGGACGATGACTCTAAGTGAAGTAAGTCACACAGAAAAGGACACTTATCCCAAGATATCACTTATAGGGGGAATGTCAACATCGCTACACCTGAACTGACTTCCAAAACAGAACAGAGTCACACGTTTAGAAAACACACTATGGCTGCTTAACGGGAAAGGTGAGGCGGGGTGATGCATAAAACAAGGGTTTGAAATTAGCTCACATACCGTTCCACAAGCCAAATATGTAATAGACAAGACCTACTCCCTGCTCAGTGAACTGGACTCAACACCCCCTATTCACCACCCAAGAATATATCTGACTAGTAAGAGTCTTTAAACCTATGTATTGATATCTCTCTGGAAGTGAATCAAGAGGGTGTAAAGCGGCACAAACACAGCAGGGAAAAGCAGCTAAACCCCATTATAAAAATAGATTACTTAAAAAAAAACCCCATAAAACAAAGACAGTGAAAGAGAGAGAAATTCTTACAAAACCCGTTCAGGGGCTCTGATGCAACCTGGATTGACCATATCTAGACCCACAGCTGGATGAGACATAAGGCTGGACACTCTTGGGGCTGAGAGGATTGGTGAGGTTGGGTGAGCAAACGCAGACCCTTTAAAGTAATAGTGCGTGGTACCCATGCCATGGGTCCCAAATCTCCAGGTTCAAGGGCATCTTCCTACATCGAAAACATGCCTGGGAAACCCAGAAGATGGTACACCGTGTGATCGGGAAAGGTTTCTAAAACGCACCTCATTTCTCCTCTCCTTGTGCTCGGGTTCGCCATTCCAGCCGCTTCACTAACAATCTCCCTACTTGGAGAATCGGCACCGTTGACCTCCTGTTTCGTACACGTCGCAATTTGTCCTGAGGATGAACGGGAAGAGGGGGAACCAATGAGAGACTAGCTCTAGGTGTTGGGACAGGCACAGGTCACTCTATTTTCCCATCAGGAAGAAGAATGAACCACAGGCTCAGCCTGCCCCCCGGAACCAGAATAGGGCCTGAAGCAATCCTGCGCTTTTGCGGCCAGCTCCCAAAAAAGCGAGTTGACAAATGGAGCTCAGGGGCACTGCAATTCACAAACCTGCAGAGTTCGAAATGATGACTCTCGTCCACAAATATATTGAGGGAAGGCAACGAAGAGGATTTGAAAGCAAGGCAGAATTGCAGGAAACAGAATTCAGGAGGTAGATTCGACTCGCCTTGAAAGCACATGAGGAGCGGCAAAACGTTGACAATGATGCCCTTGGCCAAAAAGGGCGTATGCGTTTTTTCCTGAATATATTCAGGAAAAAACGCATACGCCCTTTTTGGCCAACCAAGCAAGCCGGAAAGGCAAATCGGCGCTACAAAGAAGTCTCGCTTGCCAGCGGTCAAAAGGGCCATGCTGAAAAAAGTGTAAAAACCAGAAATGCAGGACAGGCCATGGAGACACGGGAGCCTTGCTACGCTGATGGGCGGGATGGAAATTGCCAACAGCCACTCTGGAGAAGTGTACGCTGCGTCCTGAAACATGGAATAGACACAGCTGAGAGAGCATAGGGCACTTCCACTCATGGGCGTAGAAATCGGGAAACCTAAAAATCAACAAGACACAGGCACCCCAAACTTTAGGGCTGCTCTGTTTCCAAGAACCTCCACTTCGGTACACCTGAAATATCCCAGGAAAGAGAAAAATGGATAAAGAAGTTGTGGTACTTATGCACAATGGAATATCACTCAGCCATGAAATCAGTGTCATAAGGCTAGTAGCAGCATGATGAGTGGATTTAGGGACGATGACTCTAAGTGAAGTAAGTCACACAGAAAAGGACACTTATCCCAAGATATCACTTATAGGGGGAATGTCAACATCGCTACACCTGAACTGAATTCCAAAACAGAACAGAGTCACACGTTTAGAAAACACACTATGGCTGCTTAACGGGAAAGGTGAGGCGGGGTGATGCATAAAACAAGGGTTTGAAATTAGCTCACATACCGTTCCACAAGCCAAATATGTAATAGACAAGACCTACTCCCTGCTCAGTGAACTGGACTCAACACCCCCTATTCACCACCCAAGAATATATCTGACTAGTAAGAGTCTTTAAACCTATGTATTGATATCTCTCTGGAAGTGAATCAAGAGGGTGTAAAGCAGCACAAACAGAGCAGGGAAAAGCAGCTAAACCCCATTATAAAAATAGATTACTTAAAAAAAAAAACCCCATAAAACAAAGACAGTGAAAGAGAGAGAAATTCTTACAAAACCCGTTCAGGGGCTCTGATGCAACCTGGATTGACCATATCTAGACCCACAGCTGGATGAGACATAAGGCTGGACACTCTTGGGGCTGAGAGGATTGGTGAGGTTGGGTGAGCAAACGCAGACCCTTTAAAGTAATAGTGCGTGGTACCCATGACATGGGTCCCAAATCTCCAGGTTCAAGGGCATCTTCCTACATCGAAAACATGCCTGGGAAACCCAGAAGATGGTACACCGTGTGATCGGGAAAGGTTTCTAAAACGCACCTCATTTCTCCTCTCCTTGTGCTCGGGTTCGCCATTCCAGCCGCTTCACTAACAATCTCCCTACTTGGAGAATCGGCACCGTTGACCTCCTGTTTCGTACAGGTCGCAATTTGTCCTGAGGATGAACGGGAAGAGGGGGAACCAATGAGAGACTAGCTCTAGGTGTTGGGACAGGCACAGGTCACTCTATTTTCCCATCAGGAAGAAGAATGAACCACAGGCTCAGCCTGCCCCCCGGAACCAGAATAGGGCCTGAAGCAATCCTGCGCTTTTGCGGCCAGCTCCCAAAAAAGCGAGTTGACAAATGGAGCTCAGGGGCACTGCAATTCACAAACCTGCAGAGTTCGAAATGATGACTCTCGTCCACAAATATATTGAGGGAAGGCAACGAAGAGGATTTGAAAGCAAGGCAGAATTGCAGGAAACAGATTTCAGGAGGTAGATTCGACTCGCCTTGAAAGCACATGAGGAGCGGCAAAACGTTGACAATGATGCCCTTGGCCAAAAAGGGCGTATGCGTTTTTTCCTGAATATATTCAGGAAAAAACGCATACGCCCTTTTTGGCCAACCAAGCAAGCCGGAAAGGCAAATCGGCGCTACAAAGAAGTCTCGCTTGCCAGCGGTCAAAAGGGCCATGCTGAAAAAAGTGTAAAAACCAGAAATGCAGGACAGGCCATGGAGACACGGGAGCCTTGCTACGCTGATGGGCGGGATGGAAATTGCCAACAGCCACTCTGGAGAAGTGTACGCTGCGTCCTGAAACATGGAATAGACACAGCTGAGAGAGCATAAGGCACTTCCACTCATGGGCGTAGAAATCGGGAAACCTAAAAATCAACACGACACAGGCACCCCAAGTTTAGGGCTGCTCTGTTTCCAAGAACCTCCACTTCGGTACACCTTAAATATCCCAGGAAAGAGAAAAATGGATAAAGAAGTTGTGGTACTTATGCACAATGGAATATCACTCAGCCATGAAATCAGTGTCATAAGGCTAGTAGCAGCATGATGAGTGGATTTAGGGACGATGACTCTAAGTGAAGTAAGTCACACAGAAAAGGACACTTATCCTAAGATATCACTTATAGAGGGAATGTCAACATCGCTACACCTGAACTGAATTCCAAAACAGAACAGAGTCACACATTTACAAAACACACTATGGCTGCTTCACGGGAAAGGTGAGGCGGGGCGATGCATAAAACAAGGGTTTGAAATTAGCTCAGATACCGTTCCACAAGCCAAATATGTAATAGACAAGACCTACTCCCTGCTCAGTGAACTGGACTCAACACCCCCTATTCACCGCCCAAGAATATATCTGACTAGTAAGAGTCTTTAAACCAATGTATTGATATCTCTCTGGAAGTGAATCAAGAGGGTGTAAAGCGGCATAAACATAGCAGGGAAAAGCAGCTAAACCCCATTATAAAAATAGATTACTTAAAAAAAACCCCATAAAACAAAGAGTGAAAGAGAGAGACATTCTTACAAAATCCGTTCAGGGGCTGTGATGCAACCTGGATTGACCATATCTAGACCCACAGCTGGATGAGACATAAGGCTGGACACTCTTGGGGCTGAGAGGATTGGTGAGATTGGCTGAGCAAATGCAAACCCTTTAAAGTAATACTGCGTCGTACCCATGCCATGGGTCCCAAATCTCCAGGTTCAAGGGCATCTTCCTACATCGAAAACATGCCTGGGAAACCCAGAAGACGGTACACCGTGTGATCGGGAAAGGTTTCTAAAACGCACCTCATTTCTCCTCTCCTTGTGCTCGGGTTCGCCATTCCAGCCGCTTCACTAACAATCTCCCTACTTGGAGAATCAGCACCGTTGACCTCCTGTTTCGTACAGGTCGCAATTTGTCCTGAGGATGAACGGGAAGAGGGGGAACCAATGAGAGACTAGCTCTAGGTGTTGGGACAGGCACAGGTCACTCTATTTTCCCATCAGGAAGAAGAATGAACCACAGGCTCAGCCTGCCCCCCGGAACCAGAATAGGGCCTGAAGCAATCCTGCGCTTTTGCGGCCAGCTCCCAAAAAAGCGAGTTGACAAATGGAGCTCAGGGGCACTGCAATTCACAAACCTGCAGAGTTATACATGATAACTCTCGTCCACAAATATATTGAGGGAAGGCAACGAAGAGGATTTGAAAGCAAGGCAGAATTGCAGGAAACAGATTTCAGGAGGTAGATTCGACTCGCCTTGAAAGCACATGAAAAGCAGCAAAGCGTTGGCAATGATGCCCTTGGACAAAAAGGGCGTATGCGTTTTTTCCTGAATATATTTAGGAAAAAACGCATACGCACTTTTTGGCCAACCAAGAAAGCCGGAAAGGCAAATCAGCGCTACAAAGAAGTCTCGCTTGCCAGCTGTCAAAAGGGCCATGCTGAAAAAAGTGTAAAAACCAGAAATGCAGGACAGGCCATGGAGACATGGGAGCCTTGCTACACTGATGGGCGGGGTGGAAATTGCCAACAGCCACTCTGCAGAAGTGTACGCTGCGTCCTGAAACATGTAATAAACACAGCTTAGAGAGCATAGGGCACTTCCACTCATGGGCGTAGAAATCGGGAAACCTAAAAATCAACAAGACACAGGCACCCCAAAGTTTAGGGCTCCTCTGTTTCCAAGAGCCTCCACTTCGGTACATCTTAAATATCCCAGGAAAGAGAAAAATGGATAAAGAAGTTGTGGTACTTATGCACAATGGAATATCACTCAGCCATGAAATCAGTGTCATAAGGCTAGTAGCAGCATGATGAGTGGATTTAGGGACGATGACTCTAAGTGAAGTAAGTCACACAGAAAAAGAAACTTATAACATATCACTTATAGAGGGAATGTAAAAATCGCAACACATAAACTGAATTACAAAACAGAAACAGTGTCACACATTTAAAAAACAAAGTTATGTCTGGTAAAGGAGAAAGGTGGGGTGGAGTGATGCAAAAACCAGGAGGTTGAAATTAGCACAGATACTGTTCCATAAACAAAATAAGTGATCGACAGGACCTACTGTATAGCTCAAAGTGCTGGGCTCAGCACACTTTTCTCAATGGAAAAGGATATATAAGACTGGTAAGAATCTGTAAAAGAATTTATTGATGTCTCTCTTTAAGTGAGTCAACTGAATAAATGTAGAGCAGCAAGAAACACAGTATTGAAAATCAGCTATACCCCATTATACAATTAAATAACAAGAACAAAAAAAAAGACAGTGAGAGAGAGAAATTCTTACAAAATTTGTTCAGTGGCTGTGATGCAACCTGGACTGACCACATCTAGACATACAGCTGGATGGGACCTAAGGCTCTACACTCTTCGGTCTGAGAGGTTTGGTGAGCATGCGACAGCAAATGCAGCCCTTTTAGAGTAATACTGCCTGGCCCCCATTCCATGGGTTCCATATCTCCAGGTGCAGGGGACCCTTCCTACAGCTAAAACATGCATGGAACATCCAGAGGATGGTACACCATCTGATCGGGAAGAGTTTGGAAAAGTCACCTCATCTCCACGTCTCCTGGTATTCTGGTCCCCCCTCCAACTCCTTTCCTTAGAGTCTCCCCACTTTGGGAAGGCAGCACACTCAACAGCCAGTTTTGCACAGCTTGGAATTTTCCAGGTGAAGAAGGGGAATGGGGGGATGGAATGAGACACAAGCCCTAGATGTTTGGACAGGCATATGCCACTCTAGTTTCCCAATCTGGAAGAAGAATTTCCCTATCCTTCAGGTGCCCCAGTAACCGGAATGGGTCTGTAGAAATCCTGCCCCTTTGTGGCTGCTTCCCTAAACAGCAAGGTGAAAACCGGTGCTCAGGGGCACTGCAATTCACAGACATGCAGGGTTCTAATTGACACCTCTAATGGAGTCATTTTTTCAGCCCAGTATTCCTAAAGGATTTGTAAGCAAGGCAGAATTGCAAGAAAGGGATTTCAAGAGGTAGTTTGCACTCGCCATTAAAGCACATGCAAAGCTGCTGAACATCGCCAAAGATGCAGTTGGCCAAAAAGGCCATATGCGTTATTCCTTAATATATTCAGGAAAAAGCCTTACTCACTTTTTGGCCCACAAAACAGGCAGGCAATGCAAATCAGTACTACAAAGAGGTATCACTTCGCACCAGTCAGAATGGCCAACCTCACAAAGTTTAAAACCTGAAATGCAGGGCAGGCCGTGGAGAAAAGGGAACCCTGACAAGCTGATGGTGGGAATGTAAATTGCTAACAGCCACTCTGGAGAAGTGGATGGTGATTCCTTAAAAATCTAAAAAACAGAGCTTCATAGCATATGGCGCTTCCACTCCTGGGCCTGTATCTTGGAAAAAACATACACTGACAGAACCCAGGCACTCCAACCTTTATGCAGCCCTGTTTACAAGAGCTTCTACTTGGAAGCTACCTAAAAGTCCTTGGAAGGAAAACTGGATAAAGAAATTATGGTGCATATGTACCAGGGAATATTACTCAGCCATGAAATGAATGAAATAAGGCCATTTGCAGCCACTTGGAAGGACCTTTATACATTCATACTAAGTGTTATAAATCAGACAATGATAACTATCATATGATATTACTTATTGGTGGAATCTAAAAATTGATACAAAGGTACTATCCTACAACACAGAAACAGAGTCCCAGACTTAGAACACAAACTTATGGTTACCAAACTGGAAAGGTGTGTTGGAGGCATAAATCATGAGGTTGGAGTTAGTATATACATAATTACAGAGAGAAAACTTGTAATCAGCGTGGACCTGCTGTAGAGCACTTGGAACTCTTCTCAACACCCTTTAGTAACCTCAATGGGAAAATAATTCTAAAAAGAATATATAGTCATCTCTGTATAAATGAATCATGTTGGTGTATATCAAAAACGAACACAAAATGGTAAATCAACTATATACTCCATTATAAACTGAAAATTAAATTACAGAAAAGAAAAATGATCACTAAATTTGTTTAGTCGCAGTGAACGTGCTAGTGTCACATCCCTGGACACAGACCCAATTTGGTCCCAAGGCTGGACAGTTGTGGGCCTGAGGTCCTCGGGAGAATATGCCAGCTAATTCGCCCCCCTTGAACCTGTAATACCTGGTCCCCTCTGCATGGGATCACAATCTCCAGATCTAAGTGTGCCCTCATACTACTAAACCAACCCTCTGACACCCAAAGGATGCTGGACTCTCTGGGCCGGATGACATTTGGAAAATCACCTGCTCTCAACATATCCTGGTGTTTGGGTTCCGACCTCCAGACTTCTTCATTAGGGTCATCCCACTCTGCAAGACAGCACCCTCAACAGGTGATTTTGCAGGGGTTTGTATTTGTTCGGGGGATGAAGGGTAAGGGGGAAGAAGGAATGGGACAGAAGCCCTTACATGTTTGGTCAGGCACATTCCACTCTAATTTAAAACACAGGAACAGGACTTGCCCTACATCTAAGGTTGTGTCGGTAACCAGACAGGGACGGTAGAAATCCTGCCGCCTTCTGTTTCCCATAACAACAACTCTAAAAACTGGACCTTATAGGCACTTCATATTCACAATGCCTGGGGAGCTGTAAATGACAACAGCCCTCAAAAAATGTCTTGGGGTAGGTAATCGAAATAGACTTCAAAACAAGGCAACCTTTCAATAACCCTTTTTCAAGGGGTAAATTTTACTCACACTGTTCAAAAAAAAAAAGCACATATGAAGATGCTCACCATTGCTTTGTGTTAGACAAATGCAAATCAGATGTACAAAGAAGTATCACCTGGAACCACTCAGAATAGCCATCATCACAATGTCTACAAACACGAAATGCTTCAGATGGTGTGAGAAAAAGAGAAACCTACTACTTATTATTATTATTTTTAATCTGCGTTGGGTGTTCATTGCTGCACGTGGCTTTTCTCTAGCTACAGCAAGCGGGGGCTATTCATCATTGTGGTACGAAGCCTTCTCTTTGCGGTGGCTTCTCTTGCTGTGGAGCACAGGCTCTAGGTACACAGGCTTCAGTAGTTGTGGCTCGTGGGCTCTAGATCACAGACTCAGTAGTTATGGTGCACAGGCTTACTTGCTCTGTGGCATGTGAGATCTCCCCGGGCCAGGGCTCGAACCTGTGTTCCCTGAACTGGCAGGCAGATTCTTAACCACTGCACCACCAATACTATGCTATCGGTGGCAATGTCAATTGGTAAAAGGCACTATGGAGCACAGAATGGAGGTTACCAGAGTAAGGGGAGGCGGGAGGGATAAATTGGAAATTGGGATTGACATATACACACTACTATATGTAAAAGAGATAACAAATAAGGGCTTACTGTATAGCACAGGGAACTCTACTCAATACTCTGTGATGACCTGTATGGGAAAGGAATCCAAAAAGGATTGGATATATGTATAACTGCTTCACTCTGCTGTGCAGCAGAAAGTAACACAACATTGTAAATCAAGTATACTCCAAAAAAATTGGAATTGAAATGAAATGAAATAAAATAAAATAAAATAGAGCTACCAGATGATCCAGCAAGTTCACTCCTGTGCGCATATCTGGAGGAAAGCATAAATCGAAAAGACACATCTTCCCCAATGTTCACTGCAACACTCTTTACAATAGCGAAGACATGGAAGCAACCAAAATGTCCATCAACATGAATATAGGTAAAGAATATGTGATACATATATATATAATGGAATATGACTCAGCCATAAAATAGAAGAAAATAATGCCAATTGCAGTAACATGGATGGACCTAGAGATGATTGTACTAAGTGAAGTAAGTCAGACAAATATTGTATGATATCACTTCTAGGTGGAAGCTAAAAATTGATACAAATGAACTAACTTACAAAACAGAGGCAGACTCACAGACTTGGAAAACAAACTTATGGTTACCAAAGGGGAAAGGTGGGGGGTAGGGATAAATCAGGAACTTGGGGTAAACATACGAATACTACTATATATAACATAGATAAGCAACAAGGACCTACTGTATAGCACAGGGAACTCTACTCAATATTCTGGGAATGCCTTTATCAGAAAAGAATCTGAAAAAGAATGAATATATGCATATGTGTAACTGAATCACTTGCTGTGCAGCTGAAATGAACACAACATTGTAAATCAACTATACTCCAATAAAATTTAAATTACAAAGTAAAGAAAATCAGCTATATTTCAAAGGAAAAAAAAGAATTCCCATCTATTTTTATGGCTTGATAGCTTACTTTTTTAGTGCTCAATATTATCCCATTCCCAGAATATATTAATACTATATCATTTCATTCACCTATTGGAGGACACCTTAGTTTCATTCACATTTTGGCAATATTGAATTAGGTGCTATAAATATCCATATGCAGGTTTTCATCTGGAAGTATGTTTTAAACTACTTTCAGTAAATATCCATGAAAACACTTGCCAGATTGTACAGTAAGGGAATGTTCAATATTATAGCAAGTGTCAATCAGACTACCAAAGTAGCTGTATTATTTTTCATTTCCACCAATAACAAATGACATTTCCTATTGTTCCACATCTCCTACAGAATTTGTTCTCGTCATTGTTCACATTTTAGCCATTCTAAGTGTTACATAGTGGTATGTAATTGTATTTTTAATTTGCTTTTTCATGGCAGCATGTAATCTGGATTATTCTTCTGTATACTTATATGCATATGTCTATTTTCTTTGGCGAGGTGTCCATAAAGTATATTGGTCCACATTTTATTTAGGTTGCTTTCATTTTTTTCTACCCAATCTGTATTTGTTTTATTTATTTTCGTGCCTTATTGCATTAGCAAGGACTTGCAGTAAAATATGGAAAAGGAGTCATGAAAGGGGACATCCTTGCTTTTACCTGAACTTAGTGGAAAACCTTCATGTTTTTGACCATTAATCATGATGTAAGATAAAAGTTTCCTGTACATCTTTGTTATCAACTTGAGAAAGCTCCAGTCTATTTCTTTAACTGAGAGTTTTTATGAAGAATGGGTGTTAGATTTTTTCAAAGGTCTTATGAATCTATTGATATGCTAATGATTGTCTTTAGGGTGTTGATATGATGGATATAATTATTTGATTTTAGAATGTTGAACCAGCCTTGCATACCTGGGATTATTCCCTCTCATTCATGATATAAAATTCTCTCAAAATATTGTTGGATTCAATTTGGTAATATTTTGTTGAGGATTTTTGCATTGATGTTCCTGAGAGATATTGGTCAGTTTTCTTTACTATTCATATGTTCCTCTAAGTTTGGATGTTGTGGATTTAGTGACAGACATTCATTTGGGGAGATTCTCAGTCATTTTGTAAAAATATTTTTCTGTTCTTTGTTATCTTTATTCTCCTCCTGCTATACCCGTTATGTATAGGTCACAGCATTTTTCATTGTTCCACAATTATTGATTACTCTGTTCTGTTGATTTCTTTCCTGCTCATTTTCTCTTTTCTTTTGAGATTTAAAGGTTTCTCTTGATATGTCTTCAAGCTCACAGATATTTCTCCTCAGCCAGCTCTTTGACTGCTAAAACAACATACGAGAGACTTGGTATTTTATAAACAACAGAATATTTTTGTTTTCTCATAATTGCTGAGGCTGAAAAGTTCAAGAACAAGTTACCAGGGGCTTCCCTGGTGGTGCAGTGGTTAAGAATCTGCCTACCAATAAAGGGGACAAGGGTTCGAGCCCTGGTCTGGGAAGATCCCACATGCCATGGAACAACTAAGCCTGTGCACCACAAATACTGAACCTGTGCTCTAGAGCCCACAGGCCACAACTACTGAGGCCATGAGCCACAACTACTGAAACCCGCACGCCTAGAGCCCATGCTCTGCAACAAGAGAAGACACCCAATGAGAAGCCTGCACACTGCAACAAAGACCCAACACAGCCAAAAAATTAATTAATTATCTAATTAATTTTTTTAAAAAATAGAACAAGTTGCCAGCTGACTTAGTGTCTGGCGAGGGACCAATTTCTGGTTCATAATGTGGGTCTTCTCGCTCGGCAATGAAATCATGGAATGGGCATAAGATCTTCTGTGTGCTACATTTATTAGGTCACTAATCCCATGTTTGAGGTCTCTGGCCTCATGACCTAATCACCTCCCAAAAGCCCCACCTCCTAATACCACCAATATGGGAGCTGGGTTTCAAAATTTTAAAATTAGAGGTACAAATTATTTACACCATAACAGGGACAACAGAGTTAACTGATTTTTTCTTTCATGTTAAAGGTTTGCACATTTACATTTATTATATAATCCCAAAACCCTTGTTTTATTTTAAGATTCTTTTTCCATATACGCCAGTACAGACCACTGAATAGAGTTCCCTGTGCTATAAAGCAGGTCTTTATCAATACTTATCTATTTTATATATAGTAGTGTGTATATGTCAGTCACAATCTCCCAATTTATCCCTTCCCCACTTATCCCCTGGTAACCATAAGTTTGTTTTCTATATCCATGACTCTATTTCTGTTGTGTAAATAAGTTCATTTGTACCTTTTATTTCTTTTTTAGATTTTTCATATAAGCAATATCATATGATATCTGTCTTTCTGTGTCTGACTTTCTTCACTCAGTATAACAATCTCTAGGTCCATCCATGTTGCTACAAAACCCTTAACTGTTAAGGATAACTCTCAATTTTTTCCAGTATCATCAGCAATTCTTTCTGGCAGACACATGATAACACTTTTTAAACAGGGATATTGAGACCAAGGCTCCTGACCTGCAAACAAACAAAACATCATTCATATAATGAAAACTTTGCACATCGAAGGATGAAAGCACTTGGTCTAAATGCCTTTGCACCCACTGTTGACAGAGGGCAGAGGAGTTTGACTCACTAATCTTCCTTACGTGCACTTCTTCCTAATGGGGTATTCCATCTAAAACATATAAGAAGCGGGAATCCATCATGGATCACACCAATCTCTACTACAGATTCTGAAGCAGCAAAAAAAAAAACAAAAACATGATGAATCCATCCAAAGGGTTCTGTCCACATTGTTACAACTGTTTCCCTCGCACTGTGAACCCTTTTCAAACCCTATCACTTGAACCTATTTTTATTTTTTTCAACAAAAATAACGTTAATCTGCAGTCAGACACTCCAGTAATATTACACTATCCCTTGTGCAAGTATGTAGGGATTTGAGGAGCTATGGGAGGTTATCATGAGAGGTTGCCTAGAGTAATTAGGACATTTCATTTAATGTTGGCTCTTCTCCCTAAGATGTCTGCTGTCCTCTTCTTTTTGTAGCTACTAGCATTGAGAAAGTGACCAAGATAAGGCCCTTCTCTTTTACTGCCCATGAATGCAGCTGTGATTATCCCCACAGAACTTGGTGCTTCCAGAAGCCCCTGAACCTACTGATCCTCCATGCATGGCATGACATAGATAAGGATGGTGACGTGTATCCTTGTATAGAGCATGCTATAAAATTTTTGACTCTTCCCTTCCTCATAATTCCAAAGAATAGATTTCTTTGGATTTCTGCTTAATGCTGCTGGAGTTGGTACATAAGTTGAGGGAGGTATCAGGGCACACCAAAAGAGAGGGTAACTGCACAGAAAATACAAGCAGGTACATTTCTGTGTAGTTTCAAGCAGCTTATTTGCTATATCAACCATGGTGACATGTTGACCCTTCCTCTTTCTACTAGTAGTACAACAAACATAAAGGATATTTAGGCTGCTTGTTTTATCCCCACCTCTCACAATTGATCTGCATTAACATATAGGACAATGAAGGGCCCTTTCTACCATCTTAACCAATATTTGAGAACTACAAAATGTCCAGATTTTTCTGGGGATTATTTTCATATTCCCCAATCAGGCCTATGAAGGAATCTTACCTATTGTGTTTAATGAAGTCATATCTCTGACGGCATCCCATCATCAACAAAACTGGAAAGAAATTTGAAGGGTCTTCGATTTTACCATATTTGAAATAACAATATTTTAGCCTGCCACGTTTTTGGATTTTAGAAAAAAATATTTTAAATGAGACAAAAAATCATTTTTATGACACAAAAAGACAGCAATAGTTTTATATTTTTATCTGTTCCACTTGCACACAACTGTCTCATGGGGTTATGTAAAGCACTCCTGTTGGGTGCTGTGCATGGTGCAAGTATGGATTAAAGATTAGGAATCTTAAGCTTCAGTCACCTGAAACATTTAAATTAGGATGCAAGCAATCCTGTCCAACATTTGAACAGAGCAAGACACTCTCTTTATTTTATTTGTCAGGTAATTAATCTGTCTTTTCCCCAAGGAGAGAAACAACTGGCATCTTCCATCAATGTGTTGTACAAAAATCTTTGAACAGAGTGCAAGCAGAGGCTGATACAAGATGTGAAAAAAAAATGAGAGACCCTTGTGGCATTTTCTCCTAACTTATTGCAATCTCCCATTTAAAATGTGGGAATAATCAATCTTCTGAGGAAAAAGGCCCAAGGAAGGTTTTTGCTTCTGTGGAATAATGGGATTGCTAAAGATTTCAGGAGGCAAGATGAATTAGTGAGAATGACCATGAGAAATCAGAGAAAAGTCAGATCCAAGGATGAAGTGATGTTTACCACTGTGAATCAATGAGAAGTAGGAGCAAATGAAAAGAAAGCTGAATACAACATTTTCTGAATAAATGTAACCTTTCAGCTGTCATAGAAAAATTAATACTCACTATGATACAACATATTTAGTTTAGAAGGTTAACTTAAATTTAAAGCTTAATAATTACATTTATTGAAGAAATGAAAACATATTTGTGGTTTAGAATAAATAATGTGTTCTGCTACAGATAAGAAGACTACATAAATAAATAGAAATAAGACTAAATAAATAAATAAAGAGGAAAATAACAAATTAGATGTTATTAACATTAAAAACTGACACTCATCTAAAGAAAGAGAAGGAGAGACAGAAAGAGAGAAGAACTCATATCAAGCATATATTAAAAACTCCTAAATAAGAAATCTTCAGATGTTAAAAAAAAAAAAAGAAGTCTTCAATAAGAAGGTAATGGAATAGCAAATGGGGAAAATATACCAAAAGATATTTCAAAAAAGAGAGTACAGAATGTTAAGTAAACATATCAAAAGATGCTTGGCTTCTTAGTAGTCAATTAAATGCAAAAACGTGATACCTGGAATTATCACTCACCAACCAGAAAGTTCAAATGAAAATGACAGATATTATCAAGTTTGACAAGAATGTGTATAATCCTTGAATCTCATTCACTGCTGCTGAGGATGAAAAATCATACAAATGTTTTGAAAATATTTAGAAATATCTAAAAAGATAAACACAAGAAAGCTACGACTCGAAAATTTTACTACTACATGTATACTGAACAATAAATTATACACACACCACCAAAGCTCAAGTTCTAGAATTTATATACCAGTGCTGTTCTCAATAGACACAAACTGAAAATCACTCATATTGTAATACACATTGGAATAAATTAATTAATAGTTAAATATTTACACTATGGAATCCTATGCAACAGTGGCAATGCATGATCACAACAACAGGCAACCATATAGGCATATTCACAAACAACATAAAATAAAAAAGCTCAATCCAAAAGTGATTTTACTGTGCCATAACATTTATATAAAATACAAAATACAGGTAAAGTTATCTTTTTGTTAGATACCAGGACAATATTAAACCTTAAGGGGAGTCACTAGAATGGGACCAGGGGGCCTCTGAGTATCCGACAATTTTCTGTGTCTTTATCTAGAAGCTATGTATAGAGTGTATTCAGATGCTGAATTTTCTGAAATTTGTCATTTCCTTACAGACCATGCATGTTTTAGTTGTTTTTTATACATAACAAAAAGTAAAACTGATAGACTAGGGAAGGTAATTATATTAGCACTTTAATATCCATGCTTTTCAAGGTGGAAGTGAAAGGTATTAAATACTTGACATTGTGATTACTTCTTAAAAGTAAGGTGAAAATTTGAGGTTAATAAATGAGACATACTTCTTCATACATAATCCTCAAAGAGGAGAGGTAGAAATGAGTATTATTTTTTTTCTTTAATACAGAATCGTTAAGATAGAAAATAATGAAAACAGACTAGGTTTAAAAAAGAACACACTGGACTTCCCTGGTGGCACAGTGGGTAAGAATTTGCCTGCCAATGCAGGGAACAGGGGTTCAATCCCTGGTCTGGGAAGATCCCACATGCCACAGAGCAACTAAGCCCATGTGCCACAACTACTGAGCCTGTGCTCTAGAGCCTGCAAGCAACAACTATTGAGCCTGCATGACACAACTACTGAAGCCCATGCACCTAGAGCCCATACTCCACAACAAGAGAAACCACCGCAAGGGGGAGCCCGTGCACCACAACGATGAGTAACCCCTGCTTGACACAACTAGAGAAACCCTGTGCAGCAACGAAGACCCAATGCAACCAAAAATAAAAAAAATTAAATCTTTTGACTTCTGAGATGACTCACTCACGTGGCTGTAGGTAAGAGGCCTCAGTTCCTTGCCACATGGATCTCTCCTTACGGCTGCTTGAGTGTCCTCATGACATGGCAGCTGGCTTACCCCAGGATGAGTGATCTAGTAGAAACCAAAGCAGAAGCAGCAATGTCTTTTATAACTTTGGAAGCTGCACTTTCTCATTTCTGCAATTTCTTATTAGTTAAACAGTCAACCCTTTTCAAGTGCGAGGAGCCACACAGGTACATGAAGACTGGGAGACAATTAGGGGATAATTAGGGCCATCTTGGAAGCTGGCTACCAAAGTGGCTGACTAGCAGAAATCTGAATTTTGTTTTCTTCACTTCTGGAGAGAAAATGGTCAGTGAATCTCATTGGTGGTCTTTGAGATGTACTAAAGCTACCTCTTGCTCTCACCCCCAGCTGTGTGTCTGACAGGGTCTTGGTGCTCCAGCCGGGTGTCAAGCCTGTGCCTCTGAGGTGGGAGAGCCGAGTTCAGGACATTGGTCTACCAGAGACCTCCGGCACCTTGTAATATCAAACGGCAAAAGCTCTCCCAGAGATATCCGTCTCAACGCTAAGACCCAGCTCTACTCAGAGACCAGCAAGATCCAGTGCTGGACATCCCATGCCAAACAACTAGCAAGACAGGAATGCAGGCCCACCCATTAGCAGATAGGTTGCCTAAAATCATAATAAGATCACAGACATCCCAAAACACACCACCAGATGTGGACCTGTCCACCAGAAAGACAAGATCCAGACACACCCACCAGAACACAGGCACCAGTCCCCTCTGCCAGAAAGCCTACACAACCCACTGAACCAACCTTAGCCACTGGAGGCAGACACCAAAAACAACGGGAACTACGAATCTGCAGCCTCCGAAAAGGAGACCCCAAACACAGTCCCCAAAGCCAAATGAGAAGACACAGAAACACACAGCAGATGAAGGAGCAAGGTAAAAACCCACCAGACCAAACAAATGTAGAGGAAATAGGCAGTCTACCTGAAAAAGAATTCAGAGTAATGATAATAAAAATGATCCCAAATCCTGGAACTGGAATGGAGAATAGACAAGAAACGTTTAGCAAGTACCTAGAAGAACTAAAGAGCAAACAAACAATGATGAACAACACAATAAATGTAATTAAAAATTCTCTACAAGGAAACAATAGCAGAATAACTGAGGCAGAAGAATGGATAAATGACCAGGAAGATAAAATAGTGGAAATAACTACTGCAGAGCAGAATAAAGAGAAAAGAATGAAAAGAATTGAGGACAATCTGAGACACCTCTGGGACAACATTAAACGCACCAACATTCGAATATAGAGGTCCCAGAAGTAGAAGAGAAAAAGAAAGACACTGAGAAAATATTTAAAGAGATTATAGTTGAAAACTTCCCTAATATGGGAAAGGAAATCATTAATCAAGTCCAGGAAGCGCAGAGAGTCCCATACAAGATAAACCCAAGGAGAAACATGCCAAAACATATACTAATCAAACTATCAAAAATTAAATACAAAGAAAAAATATTAAAAGCAACAAGGGAAAAACAACAAATAACATACAAGGGAATCCCCATAAGGTTAACAGCTGATCTTTCAGCAGAAACTCTGCAAGCCAGAAGGGACTGGCAGGACATATTTAAAGTGATGAAAGGGGAAAAGCTGCAACCAAGATTACTCGACCCACCAAGGATCTCGTTCAGATTCGACAGAGAAATTAAAACCTTTACAGACAAGCAAAAGCTAACAGAATTCAGCACCACCAAACCCGCTTTACAACAAATGCTAAAGGAACTTCTCTAGGCAGGAAACACAAGAGAAGGAAAAGACTTACAATAACAAACCCAAAACAATTAAGAAAATGGTAATAAGAACATACATATCAATAATTACCTTAAATGTAAATGGATTAAATGCTCCAACCAAAAGACATAGAATGGCTGAATGGATCCGAAAACACGACCGGTATATATGTGGTCTACAAGAGACCCATTTCTGACCTAGGGACACATACAGACGGAAAGTGAGGGGATGGAATAAGATATTCCATGCAAATGGAAATCAAAAGAAAGCTAGAGTAGCAATTCTCATATCAGACAAAAAAGACTTTAAAATAAAGACTATTACAGGAGACAAAGAAGGACACTACATAATGATCAAGGGATCAATCCAAGAAGAAGATATAACAATTGTACATATTTATGCACCCAACATATGAGCACCTCAATACATAAGGCAAATGTTAACAGCCATAAAAGGGGAAATCGACATTAACACAATCATAGTAGGGGACTTTAGCACCCCTCTTTCACCAATGAACAGATCATCCAAAATGAAAATAAATAAGGAAACACAAGCTTTAAATGATACATTAAACAAGATGGACTTAATTGATATTTATAGGACATTCCATCCAAAAACAACAGAATGCACTTATTCTCAAGTGCTCATGGAACATTCTCCAGGATAGATCATATCTTGGGTCACAAATCAAGCCTTGGTAAATTTAAGAAAATTGAAATCGTATCAAGTATCTTTTCCAATCACAACGCTATCAGACAAGATATCAATTACAGGAAAAAATCATTAAAAAAATACAAACACATGGACGCTAAACAATACACTACTTAATAACCAAGACATCACTGAAGAAATCAAAGAGGAAATTAAAAAATACCTAGAAACAAATGACAATGAAAACATGAAGACCCAAAACCTATGGGATGCAGCAAAAGCAGTTCTAAGAGGGAAGTTTATAGCAATACAATCCTACCTCAAGAAACAAGAAACATCTCAAATAAACAAGTTAACCTTACACCTAAAGCAATTAGAGAAAGAAAGAAAAAAAAAAACCCAAAGTCAGCAGAGGAAAGAAATCATAAAGATCAGATCAGAAATAAATGAAAAAGAAATGAAGGAAACAACAGCAAAGATCAAAAAAACTAAAAGCTGGTTCTTTGAGATGATAAACAAAATTGATAAACCATAAGCCAGACTCATCAAGAAAAAAAGGGAGACGACTCAAATCAATAGAATTACAAGTGAAAAAGGAGAAATAACAACAAACACTGCAGAAATACAAAGGATCATGAGAGATTACTGCAAGCAACTATATGCCAATAAAATGGACAACCTGGAAGAAATGGACAAATTCTTAGAAAAGCACAACCTTCCAAGACTGAACCAGGAAGAAATAGAAACTACAAACAAACCAATCCCAAGCGCTGAACTTGAGACTGTGATTAAAAATCTTCCAACAAACAAAAGCCCAGGACCAGATGGCCTCACAGGTAAA
Source organism: Eubalaena glacialis (assembly GCF_028564815.1). Lineage (NCBI taxonomy): Eukaryota > Metazoa > Chordata > Mammalia > Artiodactyla > Balaenidae > Eubalaena > Eubalaena glacialis. The sequence goes on along the minus strand of NC_083723.1, from coordinate 31,214,573 downwards.
TTCTATCAAACATTTAGAGAAGAGTTAACACCTATCCTTCTCAAACTCTTCCAAAATATAGCAGAGGGAGGAACTCTCCCAAACTTATTCTATGAGACCACCATCTCCCTGACACCAAAACCAGACAAAGATGTCACAAAGAGAGAAAACTACAGGCCAATATCACTGATGAACATAGCTGCAAAAATCCACTGCACAATACTAGCAAACAGAATCCAACAGCGCCTTAAAAGGATCATACACCATGATCAAGTGGGGTTTATCCCAGGGATGCAAGGATTCTTCAATACATGTAAATCAATGTGATACACCATATTAAAAAAAGGAAGGATAAAAACCGTATGGTCATCTCAATACATGCAGAAAATGCTTTTGACGATATTAAACACCCATTTATCATAAAAACCCTCCAGAAAGTAGGCATAGAGGGAACTTTCCTCAACATAATAAAGGCCATATATGACAACCCCACAGCCAGCATCGTTCTCAATGGTGAAAAAGTGAAACCATTTCCACCAAGATCAGGAACAAGACAAGGTTGCCCACTCTCACCACTATTATTCCACACACTTTTGGAATTTTTAGCTACGGCAATCAGAGAAGAAAAAGAAATAAAAGGAATCCAAATCGGAAAAGAAGTTAAGCTCTCACTGTTTGCAGATGACATGATACTATACATAGAGAATCCTAAAGATGTTACCAGAAACCTACTAGAGTTAATCAATGAATCTGGTAAGTTTGCAGGATACAAAATTAATGTACAGATATCTCTTTCATTCCTATACACTAAAGATGAAAAATCTGAAAGAGAAATTAAGGAAACACTCCCATTTACCACTGCAACAAATAGAATAAAATACCTAGGAATAAACCTACCTAAGGAGACAAAAGACGTTTACTCAACAAACTATAAGACACTGATGAAAGAAATCAAACATGACACAAACAGATACAGAGATATACCATGTTCTTGGATTGGAAGAATCAACATTGTGAAAATGACTCTACTACCCAAAGCAATCTACAGATTCAATGCAATCCCTATCAAACTACCAATGGAATTTTTCAGAGAACTAGAACAAAAAAATTTCACAATTTGTATGGAAACACAAAAGACCCCGAACAGCCAAAGCAATCTTGAGAAGAAAAACAGAGCTGGAGGAATCAGGCTCCCTGACTTCAGACAATACTACAAAGCTACAGTAGTCAAGACAGTATGGTACTGGCACAAAAACAGAAATATAGATCAATGGAACAGGAGACAAAGCCCAGACATAAACCCATACACATATGGTCACCTTATCTTTGATAAAGGAGGCAAGAATATACAATGGAGAAATCACAGCCTCTTCAATAAGTGGTGCTGGGAAAACTGGACAGCTACAGGTAAAAGAAGGAAATTAGAAGACTCCCTAACACCATACACAAAAATAAACTCAAAATGGATTAAAGACCTAAATGTAAGGCCAGACACTATCAAACTCTTAGAGGAAAACATAGGCAGAACACTCTATGACATCAATCACAGCAAGATCCTTTTTGACCCACCTCCTAGAGAAATGGAAATTAAAAAAAAATAAACAAATGAGACCTAAGGAGACTTAAAAGCTTTTGCACAGCAAAGGAAAACGTAAACAAGATGAAAAGGCAACCCTCAGAATGGGAGAAAATAGTTGCCAATGAAGCAACTGACAAAGGATTAATCTCCAAACTTTACAAGCAGCCCATGCAGCTCAATATCAAAAAAAACAAACAACCCAATCCATAAATGGGCAGAAGACCTAAATAGACATTTCTCCAAAGAAGATATACAGATTGCCAACAAACACATGAAAGAATGCTCAACATCACTGATCATTAGAGAAATGCAAATCGAAATTACAATGAGGTATCACCACACACAGGTAAGAATGGCCATCATCAAAAAAATCTACAAACAATAAATGCTGCAGAGGTGTGGAAAAAAAGGAACCCTCTTGCACCGTTGGTGGGAGTGTAAATTGATACAGCCACTATCGAGAACAGTATGGAGGTTCCTTTAAAAACTAAAAATAGAACTACCATATGACACAGCAATCCCACTACTGGGCATAAACCTGGAGAAAACCATAATTCAAAAAGAGTCATGTTCCACAATGTTCATTGCAGCTCTATTTGCAATAGCCAGGACATGGAAGCAACCTAAGTGTCCATCAACTGATGAATGGGTAAAAAATATGTTGCACACCTTCAATATGAAATGGAATATTACTCAGCCATAAAAAGAAATGAAATTGAGTTATTTGTAGTGAGATGGATGGACCTAGGGTCTGTCATACAGAGTGAAGTAAGTCAGAAAGAGAAAAACAAATACTGTATGCTAACACATATATGTGGAATCTAAAAAAAAAAGAAAAAAAATGGTTGGGAAGAACCTAGGGACAGGACAGGAATAAAGATGCATACATAGAGAATGGACTTGAGGACACGGGGAGGGGGAAGGGTAAGCTGGGACGAAGTGAGAGAGTGGCATGGACTTATATATACTACCAAATGTAAAATAGCTAGCTAGTAGGAAACAGCTGCATAGCACAGGGAGATCAACTCAGTGCTTTGTGACCACTTAGAGGGGTGGGATAAGGAGGGCGGGAGGGAGATGCAACAGGGAGGAGATATGGGGATATATGGATATGTATAGCTGCTTCACTTTGTTATAAAGCAGAGACTAACACACCATTGTAAAGCAATTATAGTCCAATAAAGATGTTAAAAATAAATAAATAATTTATGCCCCCCCCCCAAATTAAATCTTTTTTAAAAATAAATAAATAAAAAAGAGCACTCAATGACATGGAACTCTAAACGTAAGTATTTTCAGTACTATAGTAAATGTAAATGGATTAATATCTCCTATTAAAGTGTAATTTTTTATATTATGTGCAACTAAATTTTTTTCACAATATACAGGTAAACTAAAAGAATTACATTAGAAAGGAGAAAACATTCCATGTATTTAAAAACAATAAAACAATAAGCATGTAATATGCATCTTAGATATAAGATGTCTTTAAGTTCAGAACAATTTGTCATTATTGTAATTAGCATTATTATACCAATTTCTTAAAAACATTTCAATACTTTTTGTATTTGAAAAAATATTTTAATATTTTTTTCTTCGCTCTTTTGTGGTCTAATACATGGTAAGTATTTAGGTGCTAACATAACCTAAAAATATATTTTGTTTTTTTACAGCCGAATAAAACTGAATCAAGGAGAAATAGATAACTTGAACATACTGATCACTAAAAGCAAAATAGAGGGCTTCCCTGGTGGCGCAGTGGTTGAGAATCTGCCTGCCAATGCAGGGGACATGGGTTCGAGCCCTGGTCGGGGAAGATCCCACATGCCGCGGAGCAACTGGTCCCGTGAGCCACAACTACTGAGCCTGCGCGTCTGGAGCCCGTACTCCGCAACAAGAGAGGTCGCGATAGTGAGAGGCCCATGCACCACGATGAAGAGTGGCCCCCGCCCGCTGCAACTAGAGAAAGCCCTCGCACAGAACGAAGACCCAACACAGACAAAAACTAAATAAATAAATAAATAAATTTTTTTTAAAAATAGAATCTGTAATTTTAAAAAACTCCCTACCAACAGAAGTCCAGGATCAGATGGTTTCACAGGCAAATTCTACCAAATATACAAAGCAGAACTTACACTGATTCTTTTCAAACTCTTCGAAAAGATTGAAGAGTAAGGAATACTTCCAAAGACATTCTATGAAGCCACTATCACGCTGATATCAAAAACAGATGGGGGAGGGACTTCCCTGGTGGCACAGTGGTTAAGAATCAGTCTGCCAATGCAGGGGACATAGGTTCGAGACCTGGTCTGGAAAGATCCCACATGCCACGGAGCAAATAAGCCTGTGTGTCACAACTACTGAGCCTGCGCTCTACAGCCCACGAGCCACAACTACTGAGCCTGATAACCACAACTCCTGAAGCCCACACACCTAGAGCCCATGATCTGCAACAAAAGAAGCCACCACAATGAACAGCCTGCAAACCACAACGAAGAGTAGCCCCCGCTCGCCACAACTAGAGAGAGCCCAAGCACAGCAACGAATGCCCAATGCACCCAAAAATAAATAAAGAAAGAAATTTGCCTTAAAAAAAACAAAATAAAACAGATTGGGACTTTTCTCGTGGTCCAGCATTTAAGATTTCGCCTTCCAGTGCAGGGGGTGCGGGTTTGATCCCTGGTTTTGGAGCTAAGATCCCACATGCCTCACAAACAAAAAACCAAAACATAAAACAGAAGCAATATTGGAACAAATTCAATAAAGACTTTAAAAAAAAAAACCACAGAGAAAGACACTACCAAAAAAGAAAACTGCAGGCCAATATCTTTGATAAATATAGATGCAAAAATTCTCAACTGAATATTAGAAAACCGAATCCGACAACACATAAGAGGATCATACACCATGACCAAATTTGATTCACCCCAGTGTCACAAAGTTGTTTCAACATATGCAAATCAATCAACATGATACACCCCATCAACAAAGGAAAAACACAAAACAATCGATCATCTCAATAGATGGTGAAAAAGCATTTGAAAAACTTCAACATCCATTCATGATAAAAACACTTACCAAAGTGGGTATAGAGGAAACATATCTCAACATAATAAAAGCTATTTATGACAAACCCACAGCCAATATAATACTCAATGTTCATAAGCTGAAAGCCTTCCCGCTAAAATCTGGAACAAGACAAGGATGCCCCCTCTCACCTCTTCTCTTCAACATAGTATTGGAAGTCCTGGCCACAACAATCAGACAAGAAAAAGAAATAAAATCTAACCAAATTAGAAGGGAAGAGGTAAAGTTGTCATTATATGTGATGACATGATAATATATATAAAGGAAACCCTAAAAATTCCACGCAAACACTACTAGAGCTGATAAACAAATTCAGCAAAGTAGCAGGATACAAGATTTACATACATAAATTGGTTGCATTTCTTGGTTTTTCTTTCTTTTTTTTTAAATTTATTTTGGCTGCATTGGGTCTTCATTGCTGTGCACGGGCTTTCTCTAGTTGTGGCCAGTGGGGACTAGTCTTTCTTGTGGTGCACAGGCTTCTCATTGCAGTGTCTTTTCTTGTTGTGGAGCACGGGCTCTAGGCACGCAGGCTTAAGTAGTTGTGGCACATGGGCTCAGTAGTTGTGGCTCACTGGTTCTAGAGTGCAGGCTAAGTAGTTGTGGCACACAGGTTTAGTTGCTCCACGGCATGTGAGATCTTCCTGCATCAGGGCTCATACCCGTGTCCCCTGTATTGGCAGGTGGATTCTCAACCACGGAGCCACCAGGGAAGTCCCTGGTTGCATTTCTTGACACTAACAATGAAATATCAGAAAGGAAATGTAAACAAGCAATCCTTTTTTAAATGGCATCAAAAAAATAAAATGCTTAGGAATAAACCTCGCCAAGGAGGTGAAAGACTTATATGCTGAGAACTACAAAACATTAGTAAAGGAAACTGAAGATGATTCAAAGAAATGGAAAGACATCCCACGTTCTTGGATGGGAAGAATTAATACTGTTAAAATAGCTATACTACCCAAAGCAATCTACAGATTTAATGTGATCCCTATCAAATTACCCATGATATTTTCCCCAGAACTAGAACAAATAATCCTAAAATGTATCTGGAACCATAAAAAGTCAGAACTGTCAACACAATCCCTAGGAAAAAGAACAAAGCAGGAGGCATAACCCTCCTAAACTTCAGACAATACTAGAAAGCTACAGTAATCAAAGCCGCATGGTATTGGCACAGAAAGAGATACATGGATTAATGGAATGAAATAGAGAGCTAAGAAATAAACCCACACACCTATGGTCAATTAACCTTCGACAAAGGAGGCAAGAATATACAATGGGGAAAAGATAGTCTCTTCAGCAAGTGGTGTTTTGAAAGTTGGAGAGCCGTATGCAAATCAGTGAAGTCAGAACATAACCTCACACCATACACAAAAATAAACTCAAAACGGTTTATATGCTTAAATATAAGATAGGACACCTTATAACTCCTAGAAGAGAACATAAGCAAAACATTCTCTGACATAAGTCATACCAAGTTTTCCTAGGTAGTTCTCCTTAGGCAGTACAAATACAGTAATTCACCTACATACGAACCTTCAAGTTGCAAACTTTCAAAGATGCAAACGTCCATTCGAATGTCCAATCATGTAAGTTAGTTCACGTGTCTGGCATACATTGTCACGTGCGTGCTTCCTCTATATGTGGTTGTGCTTTTGTGTACTTTACAGTACTGTATAGAGTACAGTAGTACATTACCTTTATTTCAAGCCCAAGATATCTGGAAGCAACCGTAAAAGCAGAGGTAATGTAGCTGGTACTGTTAAGAAGCGCCAAGCGATAATGATGGAAACAAAAGTGAAAGTAATTGAGAGAGTGGAGCGAGGCAAAGAGATGTTAGACATCACTCATTCTTATAACATGAATCATTCAATCATTGGCACGAATCTAAAGAACAAGGACAAGATCATGGAACATGTGAAGTCTGCTGTGCCGATGATGTTGACAAAATATCGAAGAAGCATGGAAAAGTGATGGAGGAGATGGAGAAACTTCTCAGTGTGCGGATGCAGGATCAACATCAGCGCTGAGTCCTGCTCAACTTAACGCTGATTCAAGAGAAAGCTAAAAGCCTTTATAAAGACTTGAAGAAGAAACACGGCAAAGAATCAGAGGGCACATCTTTTAATGCCAGCCATGGCTGGTTTCATTGGTTCAAGGCTAGAGCCAACCTTCACAATGTAAAAGTAAGTGGAGAGACAGCAAGTGCAGATAGGGTAGCTGTCCAGGAACTTCCAGAAACACTTGGAGAAATTATTGATGATGGTGTGTATTTACCCAACCAGGTTTTTAATGTGGATGAGACAGAACTGTACTGGAAGAGGATGCCAGACCAAAGTTACATCAGTAAGGAGGAAAAGTTGATGCCGGGCTGTAAAGCAGCAAAGGATAGGCTAACTGTTGTTTGGTGGCAATGCTTCCGGTGAATTGAAGCTGAAACTTCTCTTAGTTTATCATTCACAGAACCCAAGAACCCTTAAAAACATAGCCAAGGGCTCTCTTCCTGTTGTGTGGAAGCGTAACCCCAAATCCTGGATTACAGAGGCCACGTTCCAAGACTGGTTTTGCCACCACTTTATCCCAGATGTAGAGAAATATTGCTTGGAGAAGGACGTTCCAGCAAAACATTCTATTGCTGCTCGACTATGCTCTGGGCCACCCCCCATTCATGGATGACTTTCATCCCAACGTCAAAGTACTGCATCTGTCACCGAATACTACATTGCTCATCCAACCTATGGACCAGGGAGTTAGAGCGACTTTCAAGAAATATTATTTATGTCACACTTTTTGTCAGGCAGTAAAGGTAGGTGACAAATCAGGAACAACCTAGGGACAACTTTGGGAGGACTATAACATCTACAAGACCATAAAAAACATTGACTTTGCATGGTGTGAGGGTATGGTGGTCACCATGAATGGGGTTTGGAAGAACCTTTGCCCACAGTTTGTTCATGAGTTTTGTGGATTTGAGAAGGTAGATCAGAAGTCCAAAGAGGTGTTCAGCAACGTAGTGACCCTCAGCGAGAAGCTGGAGCTAGATCTGCAAGAGGACGATTTCATTGAACTCCTTGCTGTGCAACATGAGGAGCTTACTGACGGAATTGGAGGCCCAGAGGAAGGATGAAGAGGGACAGGAGGAAGAAGAAGTAACTGAAGAACTGAAGAGATTCACGACACAGAAAATGGCAAGGGAATCTTCGTTATTTGAGGAAGCACTGTTAGCTTTTGAGGCATAGGACCCGAACCTAGAATGGGACCCAAAGGTGGCAGCAGCCATTCAGAATGCAATCCAGTGCTACCTTGTCATCTATGATGAGAAAAAAAGAGCTACTACCCAGACATCAATGGATCACTCTTTCAAGAGGGTAGATAGAATTAAATCCAGCAAGGAACCAGAACCTTTGCCATCAACGTCAGGTATGAGTGAAATTGCAGCTTGCCCTCTGTCTCCTACTGCTGATAATCCTTCACCTCTACCATCTCCCACCTCCTCTCCCTCCTCCAATCAGTAACTCTTCTCGCCTATTCCCTCGATGCCAGCCCGAGTAACCCAGCTGTTGTACTGTATTACTGTACTTTTCAAGTTACTGTACTGTAAGATTAAAAATGTTTTCTTTGTTTTTGTGCTTGTTTTTTATGTATTGTTTGCGTGAAAAGTATTATAAACCTATTATGGTACAATACCATATAGCCGACTGTGTAAGTTGGGTACCTAGGCGAACTTTGCTGGACTTACAAACAAATTGGACTTACAAACGCACTCTTGGAACAGAACTTGTTCATATGTAGGGGACTTACTGTAGAAGCAAAAAAGAAATAGGAACTAATCAAACTTATAAGCTTTTGCACAGCAAAGGAAACAATAATCAAAATGAAAATACAACCTATGGACTGGGAGAAAATATTAGCAAATGATGAGACAGACAAGGGCTTAATTTCCAAACTATACAAACAGCTCATACAACTCAATAACAAAATAACAAATAACTCAATGGAAAAATGGGTAGAAGACCTAAATAAACATTTCTCCAAAGAAGACATACAGATAGCCAATAGGCACATGAGAAGATGCTCATCATCACTAATTATTAGAGAAACGCAAATCCAAATTACAATGAGGTATCACTTCACACTGATCAGAATGGCCTTCATTAAAAAAATCTACAATTAACAAATGCTGGAGGGGGTATGGAGAAAAGGGAACCCTTCTACAATGTCAGTGGCCATGTAAGTTGGTGCAGCCACTATGGAAAACAGTATGGAGGTTCCTCAAAAAAACTATAAAGAGAGTTGCCATATGATCTAGCAATCCCACTTGTGGACATATATCTAGACAAAACTATAATTCAAAAAGATACATGAAACCCTATGTTCATAGCAGCACTATTTATAATAGCCAAGACATGGAAACAACCTAAATGTTCATTGAAAAATGAATGTATAAAGAAGGTGTGGTATACGTATACAATAGATATTACTCAGACATAAAAAAGAATGAAATAATGCCATTTGCAGCAACATGGATGGACCTAGAGATAATGCTACTAAGTGAAGTAAGTCAGAGAGAGAAAGACAAATACCATATAATATCACTTATATGTGGAATCGAAAACAGGACACAAATGAACATGTCAGCGAAACAGAAACACACACACAGATATAGAAAACAGAGTTGTGGTTGCCAAGGAGAGAGTGAAGGAAAGATTGGGAGTTTTGGAATAACAGAAGCAAACTATTCTACATAGGATGGACAACCCACAAAGACCTACTGTATAGCACAGGAAACTATATTCAATATCCTCTGATAAACCATAATGGAAAAGAATATATATAGATATATATATAGAGAGAGATAGATATAGATATATATCTATATATCTATATATATATAAAACTGAATCACTTTGCTGCACAGCAGAAATTAATACAACAATGTATAAAGGCTGCAGAGGGTGTGGAGAAAAGGGAACCCTCCTGAACTGTTGGTGGGAATGCAAACTGATACAGCCACTATGGAGAACAGTATGGAGATTCCTTAAAAGCTAAAAATAGAACTATCATATGACCCAGCAATCCCACTACTGGGCATATACCCGGAGAAAACCATAATTCGAAAAGATACGTATACCACAATGTTCACTGTAGCACTATTTACAATAACCAGGACATAGAAGCAACCTAAATGTCCATCGACAGATGAATATATAAAGAAGACGTGGCACATCTATACAATGGACAATTACTCAGCCATAAAAAGGAACAAAATTGAGTTATTTGTAATGAGGTGGTTGGACCTAGAGTCTGTCATACAGAGTGAAGTAAGTCAGAAAGAGGAAATCAAATACCGTACGCTAACACATATATATGGAATCTAGAAAAATGGTACTGACGAACCTAGTGACAGGGCAGGAATAAAGACACAGATGTAGAAAACGGACTTAAGGACACAGGGGGGAAGGGGAGACAGGGACGTAGTGAGAGAGTAGCACTGACATATATACACTACTCAATGTAAAATAGCTAGTGGTAAGCTGGCTCATAGAACAGGGAGATCAGCTCGGTGCTTTATGTCCCCCAGATGGGTGGGATAGGGAGTGTGGGAGGGAGGCTCAAGAGGGGGGGATATGGGGAATATATGTATACATACAGCTGATTCACTTTGTTGTAAAAGCAGAAACTAATACAATGTTATAAAGCAATTATACCCTAATAAACACGTATTTTAAAAACCCAAAACATTGTAAATCAACTACACTTGAAAATATTTCTTAAGTGCAAAAAATTTTCTGAATGTAAGTTTTATTGTGTGTGTGTACCACAGGTTCAATATATATGAGTTATGTCAAATTGATTACATTGTTTTTCAAAATAAAGAATTTTTGATATTTTACATCAGCTTCATATTATAAATGCAGAAAAACTGTATTATTTTTTTCTAAAGTTCAGAAATAGCCATTTTGCTCATTCAGTATACTATAAGCCACTAACTTTATTAAAAAGGGATTCGTGACCGACCTCTTCCTTCCAAAGAAATATTTCTTCACTCACACAAGTTTAATAGAATGTTCCAACGTGAACTGACTTCCCACCTTAGAGACACGAGATTTGCATCCTGAAATCTCGTTCTTGCAAAAATGTCCAATTAGCATCCTAGAATTACAGAAAAGAAATGCTTTTTTCCAGATCTCAAATTCCATACAGCTTTAGTCAAGACATCATGTATGTTTTTTTTCACACACACAGACTGTATTTTATTTTTACAAGAGATAAATCAACTGACACCAAGCATTGTAAATGGATGAACACAACAAAAGCAACAATGATTGCAGTTACCAAACACGAAACACACTCATACTATGTCATAATATTGACATTCAGTCCAGTAATCCTCCACTGTGACAGCTCCTTTACTTTGCAGTGAAAGACATCATGTATTTTTAAATTATCAGCACTCACCCGAGGTCTTTAAAAATCAACAAAAACATAATTTTGTGTTCTCTTTCATTTATTCTGGTTCTAAGTGGTCATTTCTAAATGAAAGTATTTAAGTATGTTAACGTCATCTTATAACATCATATTTCCAATGACTACCATGTCTCCAAAGATGAAATATGAAGAACTCACAATTAGGCTCTACAAAGTTTTACTCTCTGAATCTGTATAACCCTTCTGCTGAACTCCACACTGTTCATTATTCTCTGAGAATATTCTTTTTCTTGTAGGGCCATCTCACATGCTCTTTCATTTCATGAAGTTTTTTCCTACAATAATATGCCTAGTTTATTTCTGAGAATATGCATTATTTCAGAATGATATTTATAGACACAAAGACATCTCTATAATTCCCTGAGAGTTTCAAGAACTCCTTCTTCTTTTAATACCTAGATTCTGAAGCTCTCCACAAAGCATTACTAAACTTGCATTTACATAAGTACCTACATATTAATCACACATTAATGCATTTACAATTGTATTATGATTTATTGCTAATTTTGGAGCATAAGTGTAGCTGTCTTATTTACCACCCTCTTGGAAATCACTTTAATATTTGCACTTACGACTTGAAAGAGAATGGATAAATAAAAACCTGAAGAATATGCAGTTCCAATTTATATATTTCTCATAAAATTAGGTGATTATCTAAACTTTATCCAGGAAAAAGAAGAGCCCAGATACTCTGCAGGCATGATACTCGAGAATGTGTGGTCTTCCAGCAGGAAAACATGCAGTAATCCATGTGGCAGAGTTTACCTGTGACCAGCTGGGATTAGTGACCTATGCATTCCTTACATGCAACATATCAGGAGTGGAAAAAGGGAATTTGTCCGTTGTGGCAATAAGTACAATGAAGATTTGTAGCAGGTCATGCTCATATATTCAACACAGGTACAATCAAAAGTTTGCTCAATTCTGGTAGATCTAAGTCTGTATCTGTTACCTTGTCTTTAACGAGGAAATCTCAGAACTGACTTACAAAAAAAAATGTTTTGTTTCTTTGTTTTAATTAGAGTCATGGTGAGTAAGACAGAGCTCAGAACAGCTAATATGACTTAGTGATTCTCTCATCAGGAAATACAGTTTCTACTTCCTTGTTTATTCTCCACATCCTGTAGTAAGTAAAGTTTCAATGAAAGATAAATCTACAGCGTGAAAAGAAAAGAAAACTTACATGTGTTGATAAGATCATTTTGACAGGTTGTACCACGTATGTCAGTGTTTCTGGTGATGGACACAAGCCAGAGCTCCGTACTCTGACATTTTCACTGATGTCATTCCCCTTGATCCTCAATTTGAAAGTGGATAGAAATGTTTTCTATGTTTTCTTCTTTAAGAAATTAAATAAAGAATGCTTTCTAGACATGATCCTCTAATGATTTTCAGTCAGTGGGCATCAACAGAGGAAAAGCACAGAATCTCATCCCCACAGAAGGGTGACATTCAGTCAGGTAAGAAAATTCTCCCCAAAATCAGAGCTTCATCTTTAACATGCAATCAAAGGCTTTCACAGGTTCTTCATCACTCTGCACTCAGCCCTACCATATGGGATTGGCTCTGAGAATCTCACATCAGATGACTGACAAACATGTCATAGTACACTGATCTGGTACCAGATCCTGCCTCTCTTAATGATCTCCCGCAGGGACATTGGAATATTCTAGGATATTTCCTGGAGCCCTCTATTCTACACAGGTACACTTCCAAGTAGAAACAGAAGCCTGGATTCTCACTGGGACCCCTGCTCTGTCCAACCAACCTCTCTAGAAATATGATGTTCTAATCTCTCCTGATTAGAACATGTCAAGGTCTCTCCCTGTGCTAATTTAGTAAAGGTAAAAGAGAAACAAGAAAGAGCAAACTATGCAGGGAGCAATATATAAGATTCCTTTACTTAATGTATTTACCTGATATACCCAAATATTGAGAAATATAGATTCATTTCATAATGGTCAAGAAAAGAGGAGGAGGAACCTCCATGCCAACAGTATATATAAAATGGAATCAATATTGCATAAGCTCCAGCTTAAGCTTAGCTACGAGGTACTAACTCTTCTCATAAAGAAGCAATAGTTCTCCATCATTTGAAGCACACTGAGGACTCAGACAGCTGGACACTGAGGGTGTAGTCTCCTCACTCGAATTCTGTACCTGCATCACAGAGCCATGAAATATTCCCAAAGAATTCTTAAGGCTGAGGGGGAGAGCCGAAATAAAAAAGATGAATCCATAGTTTGCCCTACCATCTGTTCTGTTGGATATTACCACCATCTTGGCCCAATATGACCATCCCACTTTTCTCTGGGCCTCCCTACTTTCCACCTCCATCCTCTCATTATATCTTACCTACACTTGGAAACGACTCTAGTTGTTCCACTTATCTTTATCAACAAGTAATCCAAATAGCAACTGTGTATATAACTCCTTAGAAACCTCAGGTCTGACTCAGTAATAATACATGACCTTCGAAGTCCAAAGATTTCCTAATTCCCTTTATTTTTTTTTTCTAATTTCCATGTACTTACACCCATAAGACCTCCACTGTTCTCAGGTTCGTCTTCCCTGCAAAATCTGTCAACCTAGACATAGACTTAAGTACCACCCTCTAATTATCTCCTGGGGAATCCAGTTTTTAAAAAAGCCTCAGCAAGCCTTATGGACTTTATTAAAGACTCTTTAAGATAACCCATGGGAGATAGCAGCACACCCACAGATATCTATCTAATACACCCTCAGAGTAATTTTTTTTTCTTTTTTATAAAGTCTCTTCTGGCCAGTGAAGTCTCTCAGCTCTTCTTCTTCAACATATGCAGTGTCTCACCCTTCTGATTACTCTCTGCTCTATCCCAGGTCCACTCCCATTCCTGATATTACATTCTTTCCCAATTTTGTATGTTGGTAAAATCAAATAACATAAAATATAACATGTTAATTATTATAAAGTGCACCGTTCAGTGATATTAAATACATTCATATTATTGGGCGATCAACATCACCATTTATCTTTTCTACGTTTTAAAACTGTAACTCTGTATCCTTTAAACATAACTTTCTTTTTTTTTCCATAACCACCTGAAAAGCATCATTACCCTCCCAATTTCTATGGTTTTGACTACACTAAGTACCCCATATAATTGAAAAAAGTAGTTGTATTGTTATGACTCACTAAAAGTCACAAAAATGGCATTTTGGGTAGCTAAATTTCCTCAAGACTCATCCATGTTGTAGCATATTCCTAGATCTTTTCCTTCTTAAGACTGAATAATATTGTATTATATGGGTATACCACACTTTGCTTATCCAGGAACTAGTGGATGAACACTTAGGTTGCTTTCATATTTTAGCTACTGTGATTATTACTGCTCTAAACACTGGAGTACAAATATTTCTTTAAGACCCTGATTTCAATTCCTTTGGGTATACCTCAGAGTAAAATTCCTGGATCATGTAGTAATTCTATTTTTCAATATCTGAAAAATTGCCATACTCTTTTGCAAAGCAGCTGTATCATTCTGCATTCCCTCTGACATAGCACAATGGTCCCAACTCCCTCACATCCTCACCAATAGTTGTTTTCTGCTTGTGTATGTGTGTGTGTGCTTGTGTGTGTATGCATGCCCACAAATATATAAACATGCATTTAGTGATATGGAGCATCTATTCAAGTGCTTAGTCATTTGTACATCTTTTTGAAGAACCATCTATTCAAGTCTTTTATCCATTTTTGAATCAGGGTGTTCGCTTTTTGTTCAGTTGTAGGAGTTCTCTGTATATTCTGAATAGAAATCTCTTGTCAGATAGATGGCTTTGAAATATTTTCTCGCATCTTGTGGGTTGCCATTTTATTCTGTTTACATTTCTTTGATACACATTTTTTTTAAATTATGTACTGCAAATTGTTTATTTTTTTGTTAGCTGTACCTTTGTTGTTCCTTCGTTTCATATTGAGGAAAACACTGCCAAATCCAATATCATGAAGCTCTTGTCCCGTATCTTCTTCTAAGACTTTTTATTTTATTAGGTCTTATATGTAGTTTCTTGATACGTTTTCATTAATTTTTGCATATGATGTTAGGTAAGGGTCCATCTTCCTTCTTTTGCATGTTGACCACAAGACTTCTCAGCACCATTTGTTGAAAATACTATCCTTTCTACTTTGAAAAGTCTTGGCAACTTGTCAAAAATCATTTGGCCATATATCAGGGTTTATTTCTGGGTGTTCTATTCTATTCTATTGGTCTTGAATAAGGGAGAAAATAGTATAACCTATCCAGGTTGATGAAGAACATAAAGAAAGACCAGGACTGAGAATTAGGAGGGCAATATAAAACAGCAGGGAGTAAAAGACAGTGTGAGAGAAGATCTTGTATTTGTGAGTTCATGGAAATAGGATCATGCTAAAACCACTAAACGCCTGACTTTGAACAATACGGTAAATGTGCCAGCAAGAAACATAACACTTACCCATCTCTGGGAAATATAGTATGGGCATAAAGATAAACTACACACAAATATATTAAAAAGGGAAGGGTTTTCATGGTGTGAGAATATTGTGGCATTTGAAATACAATTTACTTCCGTTCTACCATTGTCTCTAAAATTTATCAAAGTGTATATACAAGCAATTCCAATTCTGGTAATGTGCTTGACAGGTTTATATATGAACTTCAGTAGAGCAGTAAATGTACATTCATAGTAGGACTGTTCCCTAAACCAAAAAACAAAACACAAAAACTGCAAAGACTAGAGTTCACTTTGTCAACACACATACAGATGCAATGATGGTTAACGGTCCGAAAACAGAAGGTGAGCATGGGTGCAAGAGGTTAATCCCCAGGCTGGGGTGGGGTGCAGAGTTTGAGGGTAACACAGGTAGAAAAGGCTTTTGTCCTATCCTTGATTATTGAGGTATGGAAATTCGCAGGTCACTACCTTCGTTTCAAACTGAATGAATGCACTATTCAATTTTTTTAAACAGGCGAAGTAAACATGAGTGACAATAAATTTCAAACTGTCGCTAATCAAATAAGATACTAAGAAAACTTAAATGATATGATTTAAGAATGAAGTAGAGAGATTGTCCAACATGGTAGCATTCAGAGACCCAGAGCTTGATGCCTCTCATGGGCACACCAAAGTCACAACTGTTTACGGAACAGCAATTGATGAAAAAGGCCGGGACCTACCATAGAAGATGTTTTACAGCTAAAGATACAAGGAAGGCACCTCGACAAGACAGAAAGGAAGGGCAAAATCTCAATAGAGTCAAGACCCATACCACCAAGTGGGTGGCCCACAAATGGGAGAATAACTACAATTTCAGAGGTGCTCCCAAGTAGCAAGGGGTATGAAGCCAACATCAGGCTCCCAAGCCCAGGGATCCTGTTCTGGAAAGAAGTGTTCCTAGAAAGTTGGGCTTTGAAGACCAGTAGTGCTTATTTTCCAGAGAGCCAGAGGGTTGTGGGAAATAGAGATTCCACTCTTAAAAGATGCTCACAAAACCCCACATGATCTGAGAATCAGAACAGAAGCAGTCATTTGAAAGGATCCCGGGTCACACCTACCTCCTGATCTTGGAGAGTCTCCCAGAGAGGCAAGAGGCAACTACAGCACAGCCTCAGGGACAGAGGCACTGGCAGCAGCCATTCGGGGGAGCTCCTTCTACCTCGTGGACGCTGGTGCCGGCAAGCATAATTTCAGAATCCTCCCTCTAGCTTATCAGCCTCAGGACTGAGCCCTACCCATTTCCACCAGACTATAGACACAAGTACTAGGATGCTGCAGGCCAAGCAACTAACTGAGCAGGGGCATAGCCCCATCCACCAGCAAACAGGCTGCCTTCAGATCATCTCAAGGCACAGCTGCCCCTGGACATGGGCCCAGCCACCAAAAGCCCCAGGACCAGCCTCCACACCTCAGTGGACAGGCACCAGCCCCAGAGTCCCCGGCCCCTCTGACAAGTGAGCCTGCTCTGGCCTTGGAGTCAGCCTCACCATCGGCAGGTGACAACTGCACAGGGACTGGATGGAGCTTGGACCTACCCAACAGCAAACCTGCTCTAGCAGTGGGATCAGCCTCATACACCAACAGGCACACACCAGCTCCAGGAATACCACAGCCCAGCAGCCTGTGTAACCAGGCCACTTAACTGCAGGCCAGACGCAGCCATGGACTCAGCTGGGTCCTGACCCTGCCCATCAGAATGCCAACACAAGCTTAGAGATACCCCCGACCCTGCAGAGAGCTGTGTCAGGAACAGTGATCCAACACCAACTCTGTGATTCCTGGGCCCTGCAGCCAGAACGCAGGACCTGTCTCTTCCTCCCAGTAGCCAGCATAGCCCCAGAACCAGTGACTGGGCACTAGCCCTGATATCACCTGGACTGCAATTCTACCCATAAGTGAACCAGCACCAGATTTGGTGTCCCTCAGAGTTGTGCAGCCAGCTGCCTTATGATTTAGTCTCACCAAGCAGCACAGACAGCCTCCATACAAGGCAGAGCCTGGCAAATAAGCAGTCTGGGGGCAGCCAAGCCTACCAGACCACCCACAGTAGTCAGCCCACCACAGCAGAAGAGCCCAAGCAGCCCACATAGGGGGTACACCTAGAATAAATAGCTCTAGTGACCAGGGGAGAGGGGGCTGCTGGGACCCATAGGACATCTCCTACAAAAGGCCACTTCCCCAAGGTCAGGAAATGTAACAAACCTACTACATACATAGCAATAAAATCAGGAAGTTAAGAAAAATGAGGTGACACAGAAACACGATCCAAATGAAGGACCAAGATAAGAATTCAGAAGAAGATCTAAGTGAAGTGGATATAGCCAATCTCCTCAACAAAGGGTTCAAGGTAATGACTGTAAAGATGATCAAAGAACCCAGGAGAAGAATGGACGACCAGAGCAAGAAGTTAGAATTTTTTTAAAAAGAGTTAGACCATTAAAGAACAACAAAACAGAGATGAGGAATACAATAACTGAAATGAAAAATACATTAAAGGAACCTACTGTAGACTAAATGATACAGAGGAATGAATCAGAAAACTGAAGGACAGAGTACTGGCAATCACTGAAGATGAACGGTAAAACAATAGATTAAAATGAAATGAGGAAAGTTGAACAGACTTGTGAAACAACATCAAGTGTACTAACATTTGCATTATACTGGTCCCAGAAGCAAAAAGGAAAGAGAAAGCAGTGTAGAACATACCTGAAGACATAAGAGCTGAAAACTTCCCTAACCTGGGAAAGAAAACAGACATCCAAGTCCAGTAAACACAGTAAGGCCAAAACAGGATCAACCCCAAAGAGGACCACACCAAGACTCATTGTAATTAAAATGGAAAAAAAAATAAAGATAAAAAGACACTATTAAAAGGAGCAAAGGAAAAGCAACAAGTTACAAACATGGGAAATTGCATAAAGTTATCTGCTGACTTTTCAGGATAACCTCTGCAAGCCAGAAGGGAGTGGCATGGTATATTTAAAGTCATGAAAGGGAAAAGCCTATAAGCAAAAATACTCTACCCAGCAAGGCTCTCCTTCAGATTTGATGGTGAGATCTAAAGTTTTACAGAGAAGCAAAACTAAAAGAGCTCAGCATCACCAAACCAGCTTTATGAGAAATCTTAAAGGGGCTTTTCTAAGTGAAAAAGAAAAGGTCACGATTGAAACATAAAAATTAGGAAAGGAAACTTACTAAAGGAAAAACCTCATTGGTTAACGCAAATATTCAGCAAAGGTAGTAAATCAACCATGGACACAGCTAATAGGAAGGATGAAAGAAAACAGTAATAACATCATCTATATTCACAATAAGAAGTTAAGGGACACACAAAACAAGTAGATGTAAAATATAAGGTCAAATTCAGTAACTGTGGGGGAGCAGAGTAACAATGCAGGGTTGTTAGTGTCCATGTGAAATTAAGAGCTCAGCAACTTAAATAATCACACACACACACACACACACACACACACACACACACACACGCACACACGCACATACACAAAACTGAAAGAAATCCAAACATAATATTAAAGATAGTCCTCACATCACAGATGAAGGGAATAAAAGGGGAAGAAAGGAACACTGAAGAAATTAAAGAGGGATTCTAAAAATACCCAAGACAAATAAAAATGAACGCACAATGATCCAAAATCTATGGGACACAGCCAGCGCAGTTCACAGGGGGAAGTTATAGTGATACAAGCTTATTCTTAAGAATCAAGAAAAATATCAAATAAACAACCTAACATTACACCTGAAGGAATTAGAAAAAGAAGAAAAAACAAAACTGAAAGCTGTCAGAAAGAAAAATTAAGAAAACTATACCATATGCAATCACATCAAAAAGAATAAGATACCTAGGAATAAACACACCTAAGCAGGTAAAAGACATGTGCTCAGAAATCTATCAGCCATTGGTGAAAGAAGTTGAAGACAACACAAAAAGATGGAAAAATATAGCATGTGCATGGACTGGAAGAATTAATACTGTTAAAATAACCATACTACCAAAGACAATCTACAGATTTAATGCAATCCCTATCAGAATACCAAAGCATTTTCGCAGAACTTGAAAAAGTAATTTTAAAATTTGTATAGAAACACAAAGACCCCAAATAGCCAAACAATCTTGAGAAAGAACACAGCTGGAGGCATCACGCACCTTGACTTCAGACTATACTGCAAAGCGGCAGTAATCAGAGAGAAAGGTACCAGAGCAAAAACAGACACAAAGATCACTGGAATAGAATAGAGATCCCAGAAATAAGCCCACACACTTATATTTAATTGATTTATGACAAAGCAGGCAATATGGAGAAAAAACTGTCTCTTCAATAAGTGGTACTGGGAAAACTGGTCAGTTACATGGAAAAGAATAAAATTAGATTATTTTAGCACACCATATATAAAATAAATGCAAAACTGAATAAAGACCTAAATGTAGGACCAGAAACCATAAAACCCCTAGAGGAAAATATAGAACATTCTTCAACATAAATGATAGCAACAGTTTTAGGTTCAGTCTACTAAGGCAAATGAAACAAAAGCAAAAATAAACAAATGGGACTTCACTAAACTTAAAAGATTTTGCACAGCAAAGGAAACCAAAGACAAAATGAAAAGGCAACCTGATGAAGGAGAGACAATATTTGCACATGATAAGAGGTTAACATCAAAAAAGATGACCAAGCAAGGGTTCATATCTAAACTACAGAAACAGCACATACAACTCAATATCCAAAAAACACCCACAATCTTTTTTAAAAAAATGAGAAGACCTAAATAGACATTTTTTCCAAGGAAAAACTACATATAGACAGCCAGAACTCACAAAGATGCTAAACATAGGTAATCGGCAGTAAAATGCAAATCAAAACTATGAGATATATCACCTCAGTCTTGTCAGAATGGCTGTCATCAAAAAGATCACAAATAACAAAGGTTAGTGAGGATGTGGAGAAAGGGAAACTCTTGTACACTCTTGATGTGAATGTGAAGTAGTGCAGCTACTGTGGAAAGCAGAATGGAGGTTCCACAAAAAACTAAAAATAGAACTACCATAATATCCAGCAATTTCACTGTTGGGTATATCAGAAGAAAACAAAAACACTATTTCAAAAGAAATAACTGCACACCAATGTTCCTAACAGTGTTATTTGCCATAGCCAAGATATAGAGTCAAACTAAGTGTTCATCAATAGCTTAGTGGATAAAAAAGATTTTTTATGATGACTTCAGCAAAAAATGAAATTTTGCCATTTGCAAGAACATGGATGGATTTGGAGGGTATTATGCTTAGTAAAATAAGCCGCAGAGAAAACAAGCATGGCATGTTATGAGAAAAAAAGCATGGTATGTTATGAGAAAACAAGCATGGTATGTTATCACTTACACGTGGCATCTAAAAAATTGAATACAACAACAACAAAAAAACAGACTCACAGATTAAAGAACAGACTAGTGGTTACCAGCAGGGGGAGATAGGGTGGAGGAGCAAAATAGTGGTAGGAGATTTTGAGGTACAATCCACTATGTATAAAATCAATAATCTACAGTGATGTACTGTATAGCATGGGGAATATAGCCACTCTTTTATAATAACTATAAACGGAGAAGAACCTAAACATTTATGAATCACTATGTTGTACCTCTGAAACTAATATAATAATGTAAATTAACTATAGATCAATAAAATATAAAGTAAGAAACAATAAAGGGGAGACACAGATTATTAGATAGAAATCAATTAAATAAACACAAGTTTTGGAAATCAAGGAATTAAAAAACAACACGTAAGACACAACATTGGCATTTAAAGTGTACAATCTATTCATTTAAAAGAAATCATTTAAGTGGTAAAAAATGGTACTCATTCTCACAATTTTGTATATCTAGGATAAATTATTATCTACAAAAATATGTTACAAATATTCACTCAAAAAGAAAGAGAAAATTGGGATAAACCCATTTTAGTATACAAATTTAATATCAAAGTCTCTATGTAAAACTGATTTGAATAAGTTCTGTTAGCCACTTCTAGTTTCTTTGTGATGTAAAATCTTTTAAAGCATAAAAATCAGCCTTTCTACATTATTCCATTAGACATACATAGAAGTTAAAAGAAATGAGAAGACAGAACAATTAACCAGGAAGGTGAATTTACTGAGAAACAGTCATTCGTTCTCCCTCCTTTTCTTTTCCTCCTTTTCCAGGTCTCTTTCGGTTCCGATCAAGAGAAGTCTTGAGAGTTCTGAGAATATTTCTTTGAGGGCTTCAAATCACCATACCTACATCCTCTGCCACAACTACACACACGGGAACAAAAATAAACCTCTGCTATCTACTCATGTAGGAGGGATTCATGCAAAATAAACTCCTACATGGAGACCAACAGGTGAGTTTTCTACCTGTTCTTTATAATGTCCTTCCATTATAGTAAATCCCACACATTATGAGGAAGAAACGGTTATGTGAGCTTTTCCTTGAAGTCAGAAAACTTGCATTCATTTCAAGTACCTGCTGATCATAGGGTACAGCCAGGGAAGGTGCCATCCCCCTTGGGGGGAGGGGCGGTGAATGGGCTCCCGCACCCATGCACCTCCTGATGTACAGATTCTGGAGAAACAAAGGGCGGTCACACCGCAGTCAGCCCGTCAGGCTGTCGGGCCACTGGGCAACCCGACCAGCCTGGAAGTGCCCCATCAGTTTGCTGAAAGCAAAACTCTGTCCCCCCTGTGAAGCCAGGCAATTTGCGTCAGAGAGTCAGAGGAGACCGGTAATCAACTCCTCCTCTCTGCTCACCTCCTTGGGGTTACAGCAACCCCATCTCCAAACCCAAATCTGACCCTGGAGTGCCAAACTGGGAGTGGCAGGCGGGCTCTGCCGGTGCTTCAGCGCCCTCTGGAGGTTGTCTGCTCTAATGGCAACTCTCAGCCCTTCCTCCTCCTCCTTCCCTAGTCCTGGGGGCTGCCTTGGCCCCCTGCAGCTGCTGGCCTGAATTCATTCTTCTTTTTTCTCCAATTACAATGAAGTGTCTTACAGAGGTTTGGAATCTCTTGAAGAAGGAAGATCTTTTAGTCAATACACCTTAACCGTGAGAAGTTGGTTTCACGAATGAACCTGAAATACTGTATTTTTCTCCTGATGATTCCAAGGAGAGACAGCTCAAGTTTCCTAAGTCATAAGAAAAACCAAGGTAAATATGATATTCTGAGCCAGAGATGAAAAAGCAGTTTTTAGCACCCTCTCCTCATGTCATATGACCGGGATTTAAATCAATCAACTGCCACTGGTTTTTAAATCACATGACCCAACTTTAAATCAATCAGCTGCTTCCCTGTAACTCGCGTGACTTGGCTTTGAATAGTAAGAAATGCAGAGGTATAAAAATGATGTTCTGAACAATAAATGGAAAAACAACATTTTAGAAAGTTTTTTTCTTTTCGAATGGACCATTCATTGCCTACAGAATAAAGGATTCCCTTGTGGATTTCTTGAACTGTAAACACATACATTGTCTCCGTTGGCTTGATTGACTTAGATTTTGGGGTTTTTTTGTTGTTGTTGTTAACATCTTTATTGGAGTATAATTGCTTTACCTTGTTGTGTTAGCTTCTGCTGTATAACAAAGTGAATCACCTATTCGTATACATATATCCCCATATCCTCTCCCTCTTGTGTCTCCCTCCCACCTTCCCTATTCCACCCCTCTAGGTGGTCACAAAGCACTGAGCTGATCTCCCTGTGCTATATGCAGCTGCTTCCCAATAGCTATCTATTTCACCTTTGGTAGTGTATATATGTCCATGCCACTCTCGCACTTCATCCCAGCTTACCCTTCCCCCTCCCTGTGTCCTCAAGTCCGTTCTCTACAGCTACGTCTTTATTCCTCTGCAGCGACTCCTGCTAGGGACGGATACTTCCTTTTATGCTCAGGGAAATCCCCTAGTTTGAATATGATTTGAGTTTGATCCTGTGAAACCATCAGAACTTCCCACCAGAGATAAATGAGGAGATTCTGGCCTTTATTAGTATGCATGATGAACACGGGTGTCCTGGCTGTACTTGCCAACCCTCCTGTTTTACCCACCTATTTTTATCCACCTTCCTCCCTGTGAGTACCTTTGACCAACCCTGAGTTCAGACTCCTGACCTATTACAGTGACTTTGTCGGTCTTTCTTTAAAAATGGACAGGTAATAAAATGAATTTAACCTAGAAGCAGCAGCTCAGTAAGGGAAATAAAATCATCAGAAGTTATCTAATCACAGCCACAGCCATCCAGGGCTCTGTCTTACCTGCTGGGTCATAAGAATGGGACCTTCCTAAACTTGAAGGGCATCCAATCAAATAAGCAAAGGTTTGCTCACCTCTGGCTCTTGGAGGGATTGCTAGGCAGTCTACCCAGTGTATACTAACTGCAAAACACTGTCATGGTTGTGAAACACCTATGTTCCAGGAAAGCTTTTTGGGGTGCATGGGGAAGGTTTCTTTTTGACATCAAGCAAAAAATAAATCACCAAGCTCTTTGAGCACAGGGGTTCTTAAGAGGGCAGTAGAAGGAAGGAATGGGCAGAAAAGACGATCTCCAATGAAGTGAAGGCCGTTTTTCCAAAAGAGTAGGATCTAGTCTCAGTTTAAGGAGAACACTTTTAAATAGCTGGGACAGCTCCAAACTGCAGTTTAGGGAACGAGTGCTTCAAAAGAACAGTGCTTTAAAAGTCCTGGCAAGGCAGCAAGAGAATGAAGAGTTGGTTTTGCATAGTTTTGAACACAGGAGTAAAGAAGCAGAGGCATCTCTGACTAAAAGGCCCTGAGATCCTATGGCATCAATGGGTCAGTTGCAGGGGCAGGGGGTGTGGGGGGCGATATTTCTCTCTCAACGTCTCCCAGGGCAGCCACCCCTCCCGACCCCACCCCCCCACTCCCTTCACCCTTCCTCCCTCCACTGTTGGGTCCCCAGGGACAGCACTTCTCAAGCTGGAGCGCTCAGGCACCATCTCTGCAGTCTGGATTCTTCCTGGAGCCTGGCAAGTTCTGGGACAGGAAGGCGGGTCTGCAAGGCCGCTGCGGTGCAGTCGGACCTGGAGGCCTGGAGGGGAACTGGAGCCCTGAAGCCCACCCACGTCCTTGAAGCCGAGGGAGGAACACATCCTCCTAACAGTACTTCTCAGGGGTCAGCGTGCTCCCCACCCGACGGTGATCCATACTCACTTGAGGCAGCAAGGACTGCCTCTAACTGGCCCCCTCGATTCCGCCTTAAGGGTCCTCGCACATGTGTGATAGCGCAGGCCCCGGATCTCTTTAGTCAGCTGAGGCCAGTGCTGCCGGCATCCCTCCAGTCCCATCCCCCAGCCCCTCCCTCTGGGACTGTATCTAATAGAAGAAAGAGCACAGAGGAATTGGCTGAATCAAGGGACCTGGGAGCCTGGGTATGAGTTTGAAGACCGAGAACCTAAGGCGCAATTACATATTATTGGAAACTCTTGTGGAGTGTGTGGGGGGAGGTTAGGAGGCTGAGAGGCTGAGTCGACCTGGTGAGTCCAGCCCCAGGACACCACACAGCCCCGTCCCCCTTTCCCTGCCATCAGACAAGGGGTGCCGCAACTCCAGCCGGGACTCTGCACTTCCCCCTCCCTGATTCTCCAGAAGAGCAGGTGGCCCCCCTCTGAGGGCAGGGGCAAGAAAACGGACCAAGTCCCCCTGCACTAAGGCGCTACAGGAAGCTCTTCCTGAACAGCAGTGCTGGCTTGGAGCGAACCCGTGCACCGCCAAAGTTGGTCTCGTCCTGCAGCTGAGGGACGCAGGCTTTAAGTCAGCTGCCTTGGCTTTAAATCAATCAGTCCCCCCTTTAAGTCAGGTGACCCGACTTTAAATCACTGTGTGCCCCTCAAGCCTGCAACTTCAAAAGTTGGGAACTTCACTTTGATCCCAGCACCTCACACAGCTGAATGCACACTGTAGTCATCCCCAAGCCTGGCTTAGAGGCAGGATATAAGGTAAGGGGATGGGCTGCACACATGGTGAGGAGGGTGCACTTCATGTACCAGAAGGGTCCAGGTACTCTGGGTACAGCAAGCAGTGCACGATGCAGCAGCTCCCTGGCAAAGCTGGTGATGCACAGGGGCAGCAGGCACACCCAGGCACGCAGAGGTTCCAGGCCGGGAGCTGGGGCACAGCCAGCCGGGAGGGTGTGAAAGCCGAGGATCTGAGCCTTCTTGAGAAAGGCAGACACAGAGGATGGATGAGAAACAAAGACCAGATGAAACATGGATTTGGAAAACACACCCTGATCTTGAAATTGGGGTGGGGGGCACCCCAGATTTGAGTCTTCTTACTCCCCAGTACCTAGTGCTTTGGCATTTGCCCAATTACTTATAAAATGTGACTGATAATATCTAACCCATAGAATACAGCATTTGCAGTGGTTTTGCGTGTTTATGTTTCTATAGTGGAATAATCTTTTCTACAAGAAAAATGTACACAATCTGAAATAAATTAAAACCCCTCTTTAAAAAGTACTATATCGGACTTCCCTGGTGGCGCAGTGGTTAAGAATCTGCCTGCCAAGGCAGGGGACATGGGTTCGAGCCCTGGTCAGGGAAGATCCCACATGCCGCGGAGCAGCTAAGCCCATGCGCCACAACTACTGAGCCTGCAGGCCACAACTACTGAAGCCCGCGCGCCTAGAACCGGTACTCCACAACAAGCGCAGCAAGAGAAGCCACCGCAATGAGAAGCCCGCGCACCGCAACAAAGAGTAGCCCCCGCTTGCCGCAACTAGAGAAAGCCTGCGCATAGCAACGAAGACCCAACGCAGCCAAAAACAAATTAATTAATTAATTAGTTAACTATTTTTAAAAAAGTACTATATCCTTCTGTACAGCTTCTCTGGGAAGAACAGAGAGATGGCGTAGGAGAGTGAGAAAGACCAATATTTAGTGCACATCTCTCATGCAGGTGCTCTGCTGGCTCAGATAGATTTATCCCCACTTTACAAAGGAGGAAATAATCTCAGAGAGGTTTAGTAATTTTCCCAAAGCCAAACAGCTATTGAGTGGCAGAACCAAGATCTGAACCAAGTCTGTTACCTTCGAAGCCTAAGTCCTCATCACAACAAAACTCAATTAATATTTACATTTATCGAATTACATTGCAACCTGGGGAGTTCTTGGCACAATCTTCAATAAGAGTGAGAAAGAAAGAAATAGCATTGTTCCTACAGTCAACCAAAATTTTTGGAGCAGCTGCTAGATGCCTGGCCCTTTTTGAGGTTCAGCAGTGATCAAGACAGGAAGAGTCCTGCTTTCATGAACCACGTAGTGGGGAGGAGAGACGGGTGCAACTTGGGTGAGGGATTTCACCTTGCTGGACCTCTGTTTTCTCATCTGGAAAATGGGATGGGTGTTCCTCATTTTCTGGGATTGTCCAGCCCTCACATTCTCTGATTCCATAAGAAGCATTTGTTTTCCTGTTTCTTTAAAATTCATGTGATGAATGTTGTTAGCTGCTCCCCAAATCACTCTATTCCCACCCTTTTCCTGTGATCAGGTCTTTCCCGAAACATGACTCACAGTCAGTCAAGTCACAGAACCTAAGGGGCACCCAGCAGAGAAATTCCAACCCTTGCTTCCCAGGAGCTCTGCGGTCTACCTGCCAGGTAAACTTAACTCACCTGGCACAAGGTGGCCATCCCTGGTTTCACATCAACATGATCTCAGGCACAAACCTCCTTGTTTTTCCATTTTGTCTTCAAGTTACTTGTTGAAACAACTGCACAAATATGACAAAGAAATGAAATCAGGCATCTTCTGCCCCCAGTGCCTACTAATAAATGATTTTCTGCCACTTTAATGATAAAGATAGAACATTTCAACATTCTGCTACCCTTATTATTTGTCATTTTTGTTGATATTTCTATTGAATACATCTTTCAATATTTTAACAATGGAACATTTATTTAGGTTGTTCCAGACCCAGCCGTTAGTGGTAAAGGTTTTGTTGTTATATTTCTATTATGTTTCCTTTAAAAATCATTATCCTATTTAAATGGATTAAGTCAATTCTATAGGCATTTATCTTATGATATTGATGAAATTGATACATAGAGGGCAGTAGTACAAGTTGATTGGACTTGAGAACCTCTATTAGCACAGTTAAGTATAAATATTATCTATATGTAAACCAAAGTACATGCCGAGTGAGAGTCTCCGACTCTTTTTCACTGTCTGCCTCTCAAGCCTGTGAGAAATGGAATATTTCTTGCCATATCAGTAAACAAAGAATGTCACAGTCTTCAGCACTTGCAGCCCTCCACTGTGAGCCGGCGGGCCCTGAGGCACTCAGGATATGCAAATACAGAATGCAGGCCCCAGAGAGCTGAGGTGCATATCAAAGGAAGGATGTCAGTGAGCCCAGACTCTTGCATCTTCCCATATGAAGAAAAGCGCTCCATTCCTCACCTTGGGAGAGCTGGTTTTCCTTAGTTAACAATCACCTTTTGATGTTCCCCATTACCTGCGCCAGTCCCCTGCCCTGTCCTCTCCCCCCGGTACTTTAGCTCAGGGAGGAGGAAGCGCAGAGGGACTCGGCTGAATAAGGGGCCTGCGCGCCTCGGGAGGAGTTTTCAGCCGCTTTCCCCACAGTCGGGAGGAGGGGCGCTGACGCTGCAGCCGGACCCTGCGCCTCCCTTGCCCCGTTTCCCCTCAGGACGTTCAGGCCGACCCCCTCCCCACGCCCACCAGGCCCCGCGAGCCAGGCCGAGGGCAGGGGCGAGAGGAGGGACCGAAGTTCCCCGGGACCAGAGGCCGGGGGCCGCTCTTTCTGCACAGCAGCGGCGGGTGGCAGCGAACCCCTGCCCCTCAGAAGCTGGTCTTGCGCTGCCGCCCGGGCACAGGACCAGGCGGAGGGTCGGCGCCCACTTACCCGGCCCGCCGTCCCCACGACTGTCGCGGCTTCGGCCGCCGGGGCACCTCCAGAGCCGGCAGCCTCAGTGAGGTCGCCCTCCCCTCGGGCTCCGGGGCAGTTCCGTGACGGCGGAGGGAAGAGACCCCGAGCCAGGAGTTCCAGCTCTGCGGAAACGCGGGCTCTGTTCAGCACGCAGGGGGTGGGACCGCTCTGCCCCGAGGCCTTCCGGGAGGGAGCGGGGCGGCGGGGGAGGGAGCCGCCAGGAGCGCAGGGCCCCGTCGGGGGTCCTGGAGGGGCGGCCCGGCCTGGGGGCCACGCCCACTGTGGCCGCAGCCCAGGCCTTTTTCCTGGAATCCTACACAAAAAAGTTAGAAAGATACACAGTCTATAGTAAATATTCACAAATGATTGTTGCTGCTGTGTTCACTATTCTATTAAAGGTGTAAAATCCATAAAACACTTTAAGTTCAAATTTAAATATGAATTTTTACCTTTCTAATTTTGTCTCTGATATTCACAGTTGTGGTTAATGAATCAGAGACTGTGGCATCACTAGTTAAAAATGAGCTTGTTAAAAAAATAGAACTCAGGCCCACCAGACCTACTGAATCACAATCTGCACTTTTACAATCTCCCCAGTGTACTTGTGTACCCATGAATAGTTGAAAGGTACGTTTCTACCTCGACATGTCTTTTCTGTATGAGAAATACACACATTTTATCCAGTTTGATATAAATAAAACACTCAAAAATGCATATGCCTGTGTTGAAACCATCATTTTATCATTTCTTTTCCAGACAAGTATAGACTCTATACTGGTTTTGTGGATCACATGCCATACTCTTTTCCTGTAGTTAGAAATAAGGTAGAGAAAGTTACTTTGTAAAAAAAAAAAAAGAAAAAAAAATATATATATATATTAGTGGATAATTGAAGACACTCTTCTAAATTAAAACCAGTTCTCTTAACTTGCTGTTTTCTTCTTGGGTCACATTATGAACTCTTCCCGTGGCCACATGGCATGTGTACTTTTAATTTCAGGGACTGCTGCCATTCCAGGAGGTGGCCATAGATTTCTCTCAAGAGGAGTGAGAATGCCTGGACCAAGATCAATGGGAATTGTACAGGGATGTGATGTGAGAGAAGTATAGGAACCTGCTCTCCTTGGGTGAGGATACCTTCCTTCCAGAATTCCTTATCCAACCACAGGGTTTGGAGTCCTTCATTTGTAGAATGTCTCCTGGAATCTTCTGCTTCCTACAATAGGGTTTCAGATTGCAACGTTTCAGGAAAGATTGGGAGTTTGTGGGTATAATTTTTCTTATTCTTTTAAAATTGCAGCCTCCCTTTTAATATACTTTGTAACTGCTTGGGATGTGTCTATATGAACTGTGTACTATATGCTTCTGTTATAGTCCTTACAATATTTTATTGTCTTATTTTCTGTAACAATTTTCCATGGATTCTTTGGGCTTAAGGTATATTAAAAGGGAGACTGCGATTCTGGGACTTCCCTGGTGATGCGGTGATTAAGAATTCGTCTGCCAATGCAGGGGACCCGGTTCGATCCCCGGTCCGGGAAGATCTCACGTGCCACCGAACAACTAAGCCAGTGGGCCACAACTACTGAGTCTGCACGCCACAACTACTGAAGCCGGTGTGTCTTGAGCCCGTGCGCCATTTATTTTTTGGAGAATAAAACCACGTCTGAGTGATTAAAATTTAGGCCAGCTAGTCAAAATGCTTTATCACCTGTTCTTCTAAAACACTGATCAATGGAACAAGTTTTACTAGGGATAACAGTGTAATTGTATTCTGGAGTTCATATGGGCAATATGGTTTATGACCTTGATGCTGGATCACGACATTTCAATGGTATAACTGCCATTAATTGTCTGTTTGTTCAACGATTAAAGTCTCACGTGATCTGAGTTCAGACTGGAGTCATCCTGGTTGGTTTCTGTCTATTGCAGATTTCTTCCAGTATGAAAGGACAAGAGCAATACGGCTTACTTTACAAAATGTCTTCAAACTAAATGATGATATAATCTATATTCAATTAATTTATACATACCCTACTGTAGAACAGGGCTCGTTACGGTGGCAGAGCCCGGTAATTATGTAAAACTGAAACTTTTTCTGCACTGGTTCAAGTCCTCTTCCTAAGAATATGTTTATAATCAACATTCTTTCACAAATTACCCAATTTAATTCACCGTAGCATTCCTCATATTAACTAAATGGAAAATCCTAGGCTATATACAAATCCAGAAAGGGCCAAAAATCATCAGCCCCCATGGATTATTACAACCCATTGCTGAGGCATTCAAATTACTTATTAAAGAACCACTATGTCCATCAACATCATCAATTTATATATTATTGCCCCAATGCTAGCCTTAACCCTGGCTCTCACAACATGAATTCCTCTTCCCATATCTTATCCACTAATTAATATAAATGTAGGCATATTATTTATATTAGCCATATCACACCTAGCCATTTATTCCATCCTCAGATCTGGATGAACTTCACATTCAAAATACTCACTCACTGGAGCTCTAGGGACAATGGCACAGACAATCGTCTCATATGAAGTAATGTAGCAGTTATTCTATTCTCAGTCTTACTGATAAATGGATCATTTACACTTTCAACAGTAATTATTACACAAGAACACCTATGACTAACTTTCTCCTGACCCCTACCCAGAATTTGATTATCTCCGCAGTAGCAGAAATCCAATGAAGCCCCACTTGATTTAACAGAAGTAGAATCAAAACCTGTATATGTCTTCAATGTAGAAAATGTAGCAGGCCCATTCACCCCGTCCTTCCTAGAGAATATGTCAATTTCCCTATAATAAACATTTCCACAGCAATCTATTTTTAGGAGCATTCCACAATCCCTAGGTGCCAGAATTATAGATTCTTTCATCTTGTAAATATAGTTTTTTTTAAATAATTTTTATACTTTTACTACCTATAAACAAAATGTACTCCATTGCTGTGGAATATTCCTTCATAGGAGCGTGCATGGTTCATTTCTGCATCCGCCTGTGATGGCCTTCAGTTTCTTTCAGGTTTGGCTTCTGTGGCTGCAGAGTCCATGTCCGTGTGTCCTGGTGCAGGGCTGGTGGGCTTGTGTTCAACTGGGAGGAGCACTGTAGGTCTCTGTGCACGGACTTCGCTATCTGAGGCCCGATTGTTTCAGAAGTGGTTGCATCCCCCCGTTGCGTACCAGGCTTTCCATTGCTCCACATCCTGCTGATATTTGATACTATGTCTTTCATGTCTGCCATTCTGGTAGGTGTATGCACAGTATTTTTCTTATGGCTTTAACCCCTCGGTTGTTAGTGAAGTTGTGCATCTTGTGGTATTCATGGACTATTTCCTGTTGTTTTTTTAAAAGTTTTAAAAATTGTGGTCAGATACACATAACATAAAATATACTATCTTAACCATTTTTAAGTGCACATTTCAGGGTCAAGAAGTAATTCACACTGTTGTGCAAACCTGACCACCATCATCCTCCAGAACTTTTTCATCTTGCAAAATTGAAACAGTCCCCATTAAACACTCACTCCCCATTGTCCCTCCCTCAGCCCCTGGCACTCAACATCCTACTTTATGTCTCTATGTTTCCGACTGCTCTAGGGGCCTTGTATGAGAAGATCAAGCACTGTTTGTTTTTTTGTGTCTAGCTTACATCACTGAGCATAATGCCCTCAAGGTTCATCCCTGCTGCAGCCTGTGTCAGAATTGCCTTCCTTTTTAGGCTGAATAGCATTCCCTTGTATTGATGGACCGTGTTTTTCTTCTCCATTCATCCATTAGTGGACACATGTAATATCTACATTCATTTCTCCTGTCATAATATTTGTGGAATAACATCAGAAAGTCCTATGAATCAAAAGTCATTTGCCATTAACTTTTTTCTTAAACTTTTTATTGTGAAAAACATCAAGGCTAAGAAAAGGGAAAAATACATGTCAGCTTCACTTGTGTTCAGGAATTAATGCTTTATGGATTCACTTTATTCCCTGTGTGTGTGCTATGCGTGTGCATGTGCCTGTTTGCCTACATATGCTGTGCATGTGCATAGGTATGTGCACTTGCACACATTAGTGTGTGAATGGGCATATGCGTGCATGTGTGTTCACATGCTAGTGTGTGAATATATTTGTGCTGGGCACGTGTATGTTTGTGTGTGTGCTGTGCCTGCCTGTGCGCACACCTGTGTGTTTGCTGGAAACACTTGCAAGTGGGCTGCAGACTGAATTGTGCCCCAGATATATCCGCACGCAGCTGCTCCAACAATCCTGCATAGCCACGTAAAGGTCACAGATCTCAGGGATTTAAATGGATGGAGCAGGATATCCTGACACAGAGTCTGTCTTCCGATGACTGTCACTGTCTCAGTAACATCCTTCACACCTTCTTTAAGCCCCATTCAGGGTCCAGTTTAGACTCCCATTACATTCAGTCACCTGCCCCAGGTCCCCTAAAGCAACAATGTCACCGTTGGAGAGCCCGGCCAAGGATGGGGGTGCCCCTCCTGTTGGCCTGGCCTCCAGGCCCTGCACTTGGCTCCTGTGTTCCCATCTCTCAGCCAGGCCCCGACTTGGATGGGGCCGCCACCTCTTTCCTCACAGGGTCCCATCGCCCAGTCAAGGGGGTTCATTCTCCCCAAACACAGCATCAGGAGTGGGGGGGGGGGTGACAGTCCCCACTGGGTCTCCTTCATGTGAGACCCTGTGCTGTTGAAAGAGCAGGCACCCTGCCCTCGGGGGTGGGGGGCTTGGGGGTGACATGCGGCCCACAGTGGACAGGCGGGTCTCCGGGTGGGGCGAGCCAGTGTGCAAGGAGTTCCGCGGTGGGTTCTCCTCTCCAACGGCTTCTGTGCCCCTTCCTCTCCCCGTGCCTCCCCTCGAAGACAGCGCGGTGCCCGGGACGGGAGCCATGGGAGCCGTCAGCCACCGCCCCCTCTACACACACACACGCACACGCACACGCACACACACACGCACACGCTGCAGGGAAGCAGGACCTGAGTGCAGGGCTCTCAGCGGCCCTGAGCGCCCCGCCCGGAATCGGCCAGCGGAATGGACAGACCGGATCTCCTGGCCCGGACCATGCAGGACTCTCCTGCCTGGGCTTCCAGTGTGGCCGCCTCCTTCTGGAAGCCTGGGAGGCTGGAATCAGGCCACTTCTTGTCTGTCCTGGCAGCAGACTGGGCTGCACTCTAAGAAGTTCGTGGCTCACCCGTGGATCCTGACCATCAGGTGGCCAGAGAAATTGGGAACATTTCTGTTTTGCCTGTTGAAATGTTTAATGACAAAGATTTTGTTCAGTTTCCTGATGTGGGTGTCCAAAGATGAGACACCCATGTGTGTGATCTGTACCTCCTATGAGATCAGCCCTAAGCTAGTTTAAACATGATCAAGTTCTGTCTACACGGTAGATTTAGACCTCTGCATGTCCTGTCTACTGATTATGTTTAGAGCTGACCATGTGTTGTCTATAATAAGAAGATTTAGACCTGACCATGTTCTGTGTACGCTAGGACTATGCAGACCTGGGTAGAGACCTGGCCTGGCCTCAGTACTGGGAAGCTCCGTGCCTGCATCTGAATGCCAGTGTTTAGATGTCTGGGGTCTGGAGCTGAGGTGGGCTTGTCTACGTAACAGCCTCTCTTCTGAGTGTGGTGACCTGGTCCTCCCAAGGGTCAGTGCTATGGTCGGGGCCTTAGTGTTAATCCCTGCAAGGTTCACCTTCCCTGGGGCTCATGGAGAATCATCAGGGGGGCTACCTGGCAATAATTCCAATTTACCAGCACGTGCATGGTGCATAGGGAGGCAGGTTTAGCTGGTGAATTGATTGCAGGGCACGCAGATCGGGCAAAAGGCCGATGGGTAACAGCTGAGGCTGCTGCTGAGCTCTCCTTCCAGTCTACCGTCCCTACTCAGCAGAGTCCAGAGCTGCCCCTCAGCTTTCAGCCCTGCTGTCCTCTGAGTTTTCTCAACATGTAAGTGAGACGAGAAAGGACTGAGCCTGCCAGCACAAAGGTCGTGTGTTCAACTCTAGCATGAAAGCTTTAAAAACAGTTAAAATCACACAGAACCGAAGTGAGAAGAGGAGGACTCCTCTGGGACAAGTGTGGGGAAAGGAGACCCACCTGACACTTTTTCCCATCCCAGGAGGTCCCAGGGACCCAGCTTGTTTCCACATTGGGGGAGCCCCCTGCAGAGCCATGGTGTCCTGACCAAGGGGACGTGTGACCCCAGGTGCAGGGTCTGGGGAGGTGAGGTCACCCTGGGGCTGTGGACATGTGACCCAGGTGGAGGGGTCTGGGGAGGTGGGTCACCCTGGTGAGTGTGGATGTGTGACCCCAGGTATAGGGTGCAGGGACTGTGTGGGTCTCACCACACCTGCATGGGTCAGGATCACATATATGGGGAGACCACATATGCGCTCTTTGCCTACAGTGTGTCCTGTCCCCTTTGAGATTTCCAACTTCTGCGTTAAGGGTGTTGTCCTGATTAACCTGTGGTTCCTTTTCTTCTCTTAATCTTGTCACAATCATATGAGGTCAGGCATGTTTGAGTGGGTTGCTGCTCTGTGTTCTGGTGAGTGACAACACTTGGTGGTATCATATTAATATCATAGCATATCATATGTCTAATCTATGGGGGTCACCACTGCCTGGGTCCCCCTGGACAGAGGTCAGGTGAGCACAGACTAGCCCCCCCTAAGAATGGTCTCCCCCGTGCTCTGTGAGGGTACCGTGATGACCCCTAAGGTAGGGAACTGTGTCTGGGCCTCCGACATTTGTGATGAAGGGGAGTCGAAATGGAATCTCAATTAACAAGACATTATTTTAAGAATTTATTGTAAGTGAAATAAAACACACGTCACATACCCTTTACCATCATCACCATTTTAAGTGCACGTTTCTGAGGCATCAGATATATTCACTTTCTCGTGGAGCCATCACCACCATCCCTAGAACTTTTCATCTTGCAAAACCAAAATTCCACAACCATGAAAGTCTCATTCCCCATTCCCTCCCACTGCCCCTGGCACCGATATCCACTTCAGTCCCTGAGTTGTCGACTCCAGGGCACCCACTGGAGTGGAATCCTGCAGTGTTTGCTGACGGGTCATTTTGGAAGAGCTGACTTTCAGTCTGAAGCTCTGCCTGTTTGCATCTGAAGAATCTGCATTTAAGGAGAGGGTGTATGAGGAAGGGGGTGTATGAGGGACAAAGGTGTCCGGGGTGCAGATGAGCCAGGACCTGACCAGCTGCCTTTTGGGTCCTCTGGTCCCATCTCTTGGTCTGTGCCTCATCTGCATCATCACTCTCCCCGCTGGCACCCCTGGGGTGTTGTTGTCTGAGTGAGATTCCCCTGGTGCCCCTGCTCTCCTCCCCTCCTCCTGCTGGTTGGGGAGGGAACTGCTTGCTGTGTGGTCTCTACTCCTGAGGCACGAAGGACCCTGTAGCATGGACCTGCAGAGTGTGGGGTGTGGTCCCAAGAGCATGGGGCCCACATAGGACACAACATCGGGGCGTGACTAGTGCTAGGGCTGCTTCATCACTGACAGGGAATGTTGCCCAGATCCTGCTCGAGAGGGCGTGGTGGGTGGCCTGGGACCCTAGAGGCCCCATTCCTATCCTGGAGCTTGGAGAGTGCATCCCCATGGGCTCCAGATTCACCCCATATCTCAGCCATATCCCTCTGTCCTGTCTTTGAACTCAGGAAAACGAGCTCTCTTGTCCACAACATAGGCCTGGTCCTGTTGATATTAGAATTCTTTAAGTTAGGTGTCCTGGGATAGCAGCTCTTTTTAGGCCTGAGAAGGAACAACTCAGGAGTGTACAACAATTTCAGATGAAACTAATATTCAATGACTATCTCTAACTACTCGGTTGTTGACTTCTATTAGTCATTATTCTCCTGGTTTTAGCTCTGATGTGGGGATTACAGAGGAGTCAATATTTAAGTCTTCATAATCTGTGTATTTGTAGCTTCAGTTTCATTACTGACCCATAGTTTTTTATGGTTTGGGAAGAGTTATTGATTTCATGTATCATGTAAAGGATTCACAATGATGATAGGGCAATTAAGATTACAATAATGGCTAGTAAATTGTTCACATTTTCTCTACCTGTGCATCTATTGTATGCATATGAGTTAGTTTAGACGTCAATATTAGTGAAATGATACAGAGGACTAGAGAACTTATTTTAAAAATCACTATTAATGTGTGATGATGAAAATGTAAAAGTTCTTCCATAATCGGTGATGTTGTATCTTGAGAGCCTAGATGAAATTGATATGCCTTAGTGATATACAGGATTTTAGTCTATGATTTAACTTTGACAAAGCTACATCACTTTTTATTTTTATCTCATTTATTGAGAAAGACATAATTGTTATGGTGTTGGCTTGAAACTGGTTGAAAAGGACTTGAGTCCTTCCTTATTTTACATTTACATAGGTAGGACCTTGAAGCATAGGATATGGTGGAGGGCATCCGTGTAACCATTCTAGGTTAGGAGTAGCAATTTCCACTGCTAAGACTTCTTGTTTAGACGCAAATGCTTTTCAAAGTATGAAGATTATTAGCATTACTGCTGCTACTGAGATGAATGAGCCTAAAGGCAAAATATTCCATGTTGTGTGTGCCTCAGGGTACTCAGACTAACGTAGTGACATCCCTGAGAGGCCAAGGAAGTGCTGCAGGAAGTCATATTTACTACTACAGATATACTTGTGAAGTGAATTTTTGCTCATGCTGAGTTAACTGTATAACCTGAGAATAGTGGGAATCAGTGTAGGAAGCCTCCTATAATAGTGAAGACTGCTCCCATGGACATTAGGTCATGGAAGTGTGCTACTACATAGTATGTATCCTGGAGAACAATGTCTGGGGATGAGTTGGCTAAGATGATTCCTGTCAAACCACCTACTGTAAAAAGAAAAACTAAAGCCTAAAACTCATAATATAGTGGGAGGTCATATAATATTACCTCCGTGAACAGTTGCTAACCAGGGACTTCCCTGGTGACGCAGTGGTTAAGAATTTGCCTGCCAATGCAGGGGACATGGGTTCGAGCCCTCGTCTGGGAAGATTCCACATGCCCCGGAGCAAAAAGCCCGTGCGCCACAACTACTGAGCCTGCCCTCTAGAGCCCGCAAGCCACAACTACTGAAGCCCACGCGCCTAGAGGCCGTGCTCTGCAACAAGAGAAGCCACTGCAATGAAAGGGCCGCACACCGCAACGAAGAGTAGCTGCCGCTCACCGCAACCAGAGAAAGCCCACGCACAGCAACCAAGACCCAACGCAGCCAAAAAAAAAATGAAAAGAAAAAGAAAAATTAAATAAAGAGTTACTAATCAGCTAGACACTTTTACTCCTGTAGGGATAGAAGTAATTACGGTAGCTGATGCAAAGTATGCTCCTGAGTCGACAGCTATCCCTATGGTAAACATGTGATGGGCCCACAAGAGAAATCCTAAAAAGCCAGTGGACATGACTCATACTATTCCCAAATAGCTGAAAGGCACTTTTTGTCCTAAATAGTATGTAATGATATGTGAGTTTATAACAAACCCTGGTAGGCCATGAATACAGACTTCAGGGTGAGCAACGAATCAAAATAGGTGTTAGTGTAGGATTTGGTCTCCTCCTGCAGGGTCAAAGAAAGTAGTGTTTAGATTTCTATCTCTTAACAGTATGGCAATTCTGGCTGCTCGGACTGAGATTGGTAATTATAGTAATATGGCTATAGTTGGGGAAGATTAAACAAATAATGGTGTTTGGTATTGGGATATGACTGCTGGTTTTGTATTAAAGACTATAGTAATAAAAGTAATAATACCAAGAATTGAAGAGACACCTGCTAAATGTAAGGAGAAAACAGTTAGGTCGACAGAGGCTCCTGCATGGGCCAGATTGCAGGCTAGAGCTGAATACACGGTTCCACTGGTACCAGAACCAGCTTCTACTATTGGTGATATGAGTAGGAGTAAGAATGATGGGGGAAGTAGTCAAAAGTTTATATGACTTATTTGGGGAAATGCTACTTCAGGTGTCCGAGTTATTAGTGGCCCACGTCAGTTTTGAAAGCCTGCAATCATAACGGGTACAACTATAAAGAAAATTATTACAAGTGAAGGGACTGTTATGACTACTTTACAGATTTGGGCATCTCCAAGTAGCGCTCCAGGTCAGCATAGCTCAGCCTGGATTAATATAATTAAGGTGCTGCCTGCTACTCCAGCTCAAGCACCAAATAGTAAATATAAAACGCCGATCTCTTTGTGATTTGTTGAAAATAATCAGCAGTGTATGAACAGAGGTAAAATGACTGAGTTAGCATTAGACTGTAAATCTAAAGACAGAGATTGAGCCCTCTTTCTGGCAAACCCTGTGGTGAATCAACAAATTGAATTGTAACTTCAGAGAAGCAGCTTCAATTCTGCCGGTGATTTTCCTGCCTTTTTTTTTTTCTTTTTTTCTTTCTCAAATGAAGGAGAAGTAGACTGAAGCCAGTTGACTAGAGGATTTGCCTGTTAACTAAAGTTTCCTGGGGTTAAAACTCATCAATCTCGTAAAGATTTGGCTTAAATACAGTGTTTGCTTTACATTCAATTGATGTAGGATAAAGTCTTGCAATCCTTATTTTTAGGAATTAAGTAAATTTTACTTGTTTAGGGTTTTGAAAGCTCTTGGTCTGAACTAACCTAAATTCCTAGTCCAGCACTGATAGAATGGGTGTTGTGTGTAGTAATCGTGTGGGTATTATGATTGGTAATGATAGGAAGGTTATTTCTTTGTATGTTCAAATTGTTTTGTGTCTGTGTTGTTTAATGAAGGGAATATAGTTAGTGATGTGGAGTATGTTAGCTGCAAGTAGAAATATATGCTGAGGACTGCTATGATGGCTATTAGTGTTGGTAGAATGATGTCATTTTTGTTATCTCTTGGATAATTATTCATTTGGGTAAAAACCCTGATAGTGATGGGCGATGTCCTAATGATACTATAATGGTGAGGAAAATGATTGTGATGGGAGGTGTTTTATCTCATGTGTGTGATAATGATACTCTTGTAGTACATGATCTGGGCATAAATAAGAAGAAGATAGTGTTGTTATGATATAAATTAGTATGTTTAGGATTGTTATAATCTGAATATACATTATAATAGCTGTTATTCATCCTATATGGGCAATTGATGAGGAGGGTGTAGTATGGCGAAGTCTGCCTCAGCCTCCAGCTATGATTTATAATATCACTATGATTAATAGTATATTTAGGTTGATGGATGGTGACATGTGGTATAAAACTGATAGGGGTGCAATTTTGTCATGTTGATACCATCAGGTCTGCTGTTCATGGGATGCCTTGTGTGACTTCAGGCACTCAGAAGTGAAATGGGGAAAGTCCTACTTTGTGACAAGGGCGATTGTCATGAGGGTGGATGCTGCTGGATTAAAGATTTTTGTTATTCATTGTGTTCTTTGACCAGAGTATATTAGATTAATGATAATAGCCATTATAAGTATTGATGTGGTGGATTGTTTTAGGAAATATTTGTTGGATGCTTCCGTAGCTTATGGGTTCATGTTTTTTATTAGAATGGGGATACCATTAACCAATGTGAGCTTGTTATACAATTATATTTCCTGAGAAAATGGTCAGTAGAATGATGGTAAAACAATGAGAGTTTATTAGCACAGGAAGGATATACAAAAACATTTTGGGGGTATGGGCCTGAAGCTTACTTAGAGAACCTTACTATAGAGCATGTGGTGTAATGTGGTAGGTAGCATGGAGAATGTAAAATTATTAGGAAGAATTCAATTCCAGGAATAAGAGCGTTGAAACCTTTATGATTTACTCTATCAAAGTAACTCTTTTGTCAGACATATTTCTTAAGTTTGTGGTGGGTTGCCTGGTATGATGACAAGTAGTGAAAACTCTCATATACATAGGGTTAATGTTAGTAGTAAAAAAACTTTTTATAAGAGATGTATGCGTTGATCATATCAAAATTGTGGGTAGGATGCTCAAATTCATAGAAAGGAGATTGTTAGATGTGTTTTAATGATGACTTGGGCTGTATATAATTCTGGCACCTAGG
This sequence comes from Eubalaena glacialis, assembly GCF_028564815.1. Lineage (NCBI taxonomy): Eukaryota > Metazoa > Chordata > Mammalia > Artiodactyla > Balaenidae > Eubalaena > Eubalaena glacialis. The sequence continues at coordinate 31,173,859 of NC_083723.1, read as the reverse complement.
GATTGTTGAATGCTCCTAAAAATAGATTGCTGTGGAAATGTTTATTATAGGGAAATTGACATATTCTCTAGGAAGGACGGGGTGAATGGGCCTGCTACATTTTCTACATTGAAGACATATACAGGTTTTGATTCTACTTCTGTTAAATCAAGTGGGGCTTCATTGGATTTCTGCTACTGCGGAGATAATCAAATTCTGGGTAGGGGTCAGGAGAAAGTTAGTCATAGGTGTTCTTGTGTAATAATTACTGTTGAAAGTGTAAATGATCCATTTATCAGTAAGACTGAGAATAGAATAACTGCTACATTACTTCATATGAGATGATTGTCTGTGCTATTGTCCCTAGAGCTCCAGTGAGTGAGTATTTTGAATGTGAAGTTCATCCAGATCTGAGGATGGAATAAATGGCTAGGTGTGATATGGCTAATATAAATAATATGCCTACATTTATATTAATTAGTGGATAAGATATGGGAAGAGGAATTCATGTTGTGAGAGCCAGGGTTAAGGCTAGCATTGGGGCAATAATATATAAATTGATGATGTTGATGGACATAGTGGTTCTTTAATAAGTAATTTGAATGCCTCAGCAATGGGTTGTAATAATCCATGGGGGCTGATGATTTTTGGCCCTTTCTGGATTTGTATATAGCCTAGGATTTTCCATTTAGTTAATATGAGGAATGCTACGGTGAATTAAATTGGGTAATTTGTGAAAGAATGTTGATTATAAACATATTCTTAGGAAGAGGACTTGAACCAGTGCAGAAAAAGTTTCAGTTTTACATAATTACCGGGCTCTGCCACCGTAACGAGCCCTGTTCTACAGTAGGGTATGTATAAATTAATTGAATATAGATTATATCATCATTTAGTTTGAAGACATTTTGTAAAGTAAGCCGTATTGCTCTTGTCCTTTCATACTGGAAGAAATCTGCAATAGACAGAAACCAACCAGGATGACTCCAGTCTGAACTCAGATCACGTGAGACTTTAATCGTTGAACAAACAGACAATTAATGGCAGTTATACCATTGAAATGTCGTGATCCAGCATCAAGGTCATAAACCATATTGCCCATATGAACTCCAGAATACAATTACACTGTTATCCCTAGTAAAACTTGTTCCATTGATCAGTGTTTTAGAAGAACAGGTGATAAAGCATTTTGACTAGCTGGCCTAAATTTTAATCACTCAGACGTGGTTTTATTCTCCAAAAAATAAATGGCGCACGGGCTCAAGACACACCGGCTTCAGTAGTTGTGGCGTGCAGACTCAGTAGTTGTGGCCCACTGGCTTAGTTGTTCGGTGGCACGTGAGATCTTCCCGGACCGGGGATCGAACCGGGTCCCCTGCATTGGCAGACGAATTCTTAATCACCGCATCACCAGGGAAGTCCCAGAATCGCAGTCTCCCTTTTAATATACCTTAAGCCCAAAGAATCCATGGAAAATTGTTACAGAAAATAAGACAATAAAATATTGTAAGGACTATAACAGAAGCATATAGTACACAGTTCATATAGACACATCCCAAGCAGTTACAAAGTATATTAAAAGGGAGGCTGCAATTTTAAAAGAATAAGAAAAATTATACCCACAAACTCCCAATCTTTCCTGAAACGTTGCAATCTGAAACCCTATTGTAGGAAGCAGAAGATTCCAGGAGACATTCTACAAATGAAGGACTCCAAACCCTGTGGTTGGATAAGGAATTCTGGAAGGAAGGTATCCTCACCCAAGGAGAGCAGGTTCCTATACTTCTCTCACATCACATCCCTGTACAATTCCCATTGATCTTGGTCCAGGCATTCTCACTCCTCTTGAGAGAAATCTATGGCCACCTCCTGGAATGGCAGCAGTCCCTGAAATTAAAAGTACACATGCCATGTGGCCACGGGAAGAGTTCATAATGTGACCCAAGAAGAAAACAGCAAGTTAAGAGAACTGGTTTTAATTTAGAAGAGTGTCTTCAATTATCCACTAATATATATATATATATTTTTTTTTCTTTTTTTTTTTTTACAAAGTAACTTTCTCTACCTTATTTCTAACTACAGGAAAAGAGTATGGCATGTGATCCACAAAACCAGTATAGAGTCTATACTTGTCTGGAAAAGAAATGATAAAATGATGGTTTCAACACAGGCATATGCATTTTTGAGTGTTTTATTTATATCAAACTGGATAAAATGTGTGTATTTCTCATACAGAAAAGACATGTCGAGGTAGAAACGTACCTTTCAACTATTCATGGGTACACAAGTACACTGGGGAGATTGTAAAAGTGCAGATTGTGATTCAGTAGGTCTGGCGGGCCTGAGTTCTATTTTTTTAACAAGCTCATTTTTAACTAGTGATGCCACAGTCTCTGATTCATTAACCACAACTGTGAATATCAGAGACAAAATTAGAAAGGTAAAAATTCATATTTAATTTTGAACTTAAAGTGTTTTATGGATTTTACACCTTTAATAGAATAGTGAGCACAGCAGCAACAATCATTTGTGAATATTTACTATAGACTGTGTATCTTTCTAACTTTTTTGTGTAGGATTCCAGGAAAAAGGCCTGGGCTGCGGCCACAGTGGGCGTGGCCCCCAGGCCGGGCCGCCCCTCCAGGACCCCCGACGGGGCCCTGCGCTCCTGGCGGCTCCCTCCCCCGCCGCCCCGCTCCCTCCCGGAAGGCCTCGGGGCAGAGCGGTCCCACCCCCTGCGCGCTGAACAGAGCCCGCGTTTCCGCAGAGCTGGAACTCCTGGCTCGGGGTCTCTTCCCTCCGCCGTCACGGAACTGCCCCGGAGCCCGAGGGGAGGGCGACCTCACTGAGGCTGCCGGCTCTGGAGGTGCCCCGGCGGCCGAAGCCGCGACAGTCGTGGGGACGGCGGGCCGGGTAAGTGGGCGCCGACCCTCCGCCTGGTCCTGTGCCCGGGCGGCAGCGCAAGACCAGCTTCTGAGGGGCAGGGGTTCGCTGCCACCCGCCGCTGCTGTGCAGAAAGAGCGGCCCCCGGCCTCTGGTCCCGGGGAACTTCGGTCCCTCCTCTCGCCCCTGCCCTCGGCCTGGCTCGCGGGGCCTGGTGGGCGTGGGGAGGGGGTCGGCCTGAACGTCCTGAGGGGAAACGGGGCAAGGGAGGCGCAGGGTCCGGCTGCAGCGTCAGCGCCCCTCCTCCCGACTGCGGGGAAAGCGGCTGAAAACTCCTCCCGAGGCGCGCAGGCCCCTTATTCAGCCGAGTCCCTCTGCGCTTCCTCCTCCCTGAGCTAAAGTACCGGGGGGAGGGGACAGGGCAGGGGACTGGCGCAGGTAATGGGGAACATCAAAAGGTGATTGTTAACTAAGGAAAACCAGCTCTCCCAAGGTGAGGAATGGAGCGCTTTTCTTCATATGGGAAGATGCAAGAGTCTGGGCTCACTGACATCCTTCCTTTGATATGCACCTCAGCTCTCTGGGGCCTGCATTCTGTATTTGCATATCCTGAGTGCCTCAGGGCCCGCCGGCTCACAGTGGAGGGCTGCAAGTGCTGAAGACTGTGACATTCTTTGTTTACTGATATGGCAAGAAATATTCCATTTCTCACAGGCTTGAGAGGCAGACAGTGAAAAAGAGTCGGAGACTCTCACTCGGCATGTACTTTGGTTTACATATAGATAATATTTATACTTAACTGTGCTAATAGAGGTTCTCAAGTCCAATCAACTTGTACTACTGCCCTCTATGTATCAATTTCATCAATATCATAAGATAAATGCCTATAGAATTGACTTAATCCATTTAAATAGGATAATGATTTTTAAAGGAAACATAATAGAAATATAACAACAAAACCTTTACCACTAACGGCTGGGTCTGGAACAACCTAAATAAATGTTCCATTGTTAAAATATTGAAAGATGTATTCAATAGAAATATCAACAAAAATGACAAATAATAAGGGTAGCAGAATGTTGAAATGTTCTATCTTTATCATTAAAGTGGCAGAAAATCATTTATTAGTAGGCACTGGGGGCAGAAGATGCCTGATTTCATTTCTTTGTCATATTTGTGCAGTTGTTTCAACAAGTAACTTGAAGACAAAATGGAAAAACAAGGAGGTTTGTGCCTGAGATCATGTTGATGTGAAACCAGGGATGGCCACCTTGTGCCAGGTGAGTTAAGTTTACCTGGCAGGTAGACCGCAGAGCTCCTGGGAAGCAAGGGTTGGAATTTCTCTGCTGGGTGCCCCTTAGGTTCTGTGACTTGACTGACTGTGAGTCATGTTTCGGGAAAGACCTGATCACAGGAAAAGGGTGGGAATAGAGTGATTTGGGGAGCAGCTAACAACATTCATCACATGAATTTTAAAGAAACAGGAAAACAAATGCTTCTTATGGAATCAGAGAATGTGAGGGCTGGACAATCCCAGAAAATGAGGAACACCCATCCCATTTTCCAGATGAGAAAACAGAGGTCCAGCAAGGTGAAATCCCTCACCCAAGTTGCACCCGTCTCTCCTCCCCACTACGTGGTTCATGAAAGCAGGACTCTTCCTGTCTTGATCACTGCTGAACCTCAAAAAGGGCCAGGCATCTAGCAGCTGCTCCAAAAATTTTGGTTGACTGTAGGAACAATGCTATTTCTTTCTTTCTCACTCTTATTGAAGATTGTGCCAAGAACTCCCCAGGTTGCAATGTAATTCGATAAATGTAAATATTAATTGAGTTTTGTTGTGATGAGGACTTAGGCTTCGAAGGTAACAGACTTGGTTCAGATCTTGGTTCTGCCACTCAATAGCTGTTTGGCTTTGGGAAAATTACTAAACCTCTCTGAGATTATTTCCTCCTTTGTAAAGTGGGGATAAATCTATCTGAGCCAGCAGAGCACCTGCATGAGAGATGTGCACTAAATATTGGTCTTTCTCACTCTCCTACGCCATCTCTCTGTTCTTCCCAGAGAAGCTGTACAGAAGGATATAGTACTTTTTTAAAAATAGTTAACTAATTAATTAATTAATTTGTTTTTGGCTGCGTTGGGTCTTCGTTGCTATGCGCAGGCTTTCTCTAGTTGCGGCAAGCGGGGGCTACTCTTTGTTGCGGTGCGCGGGCTTCTCATTGCGGTGGCTTCTCTTGCTGCGCTTGTTGTGGAGCACCGGTTCTAGGCGCGCGGGCTTCAGTAGTTGTGGCCTGCAGGCTCAGTAGTTGTGGCGCATGGGCTTAGCTGCTCCGCGGCATGTGGGATCTTCCCTGACCAGGGCTCGAACCCATGTCCCCTGCCTTGGCAGGCAGATTCTTAACCACTGCGCCACCAGGGAAGTCCGATATAGTACTTTTTAAAGAGGGGTTTTAATTTATTTCAGATTGTGTACATTTTTCTTGTAGAAAAGATTATTCCACTATAGAAACATAAACACGCAAAACCACTGCAAATGCTGTATTCTATGGGTTAGATATTATCAGTCACATTTTATAAGTAATTGGGCAAATGCCAAAGCACTAGGTACTGGGGAGTAAGAAGACTCAAATCTGGGGTGCCCCCCACCCCAATTTCAAGATCAGGGTGTGTTTTCCAAATCCATGTTTCATCTGGTCTTTGTTTCTCATCCATCCTCTGTGTCTGCCTTTCTCAAGAAGGCTCAGATCCTCGGCTTTCACACCCTCCCGGCTGGCTGTGCCCCAGCTCCCGGCCTGGAACCTCTGCGTGCCTGGGTGTGCCTGCTGCCCCTGTGCATCACCAGCTTTGCCAGGGAGCTGCTGCATCGTGCACTGCTTGCTGTACCCAGAGTACCTGGACCCTTCTGGTACATGAAGTGCACCCTCCTCACCATGTGTGCAGCCCATCCCCTTACCTTATATCCTGCCTCTAAGCCAGGCTTGGGGATGACTACAGTGTGCATTCAGCTGTGTGAGGTGCTGGGATCAAAGTGAAGTTCCCAACTTTTGAAGTTGCAGGCTTGAGGGGCACACAGTGATTTAAAGTCGGGTCACCTGACTTAAAGGGGGGACTGATTGATTTAAAGCCAAGGCAGCTGACTTAAAGCCTGCGTCCCTCAGCTGCAGGACGAGACCAACTTTGGCGGTGCACGGGTTCGCTCCAAGCCAGCACTGCTGTTCAGGAAGAGCTTCCTGTAGCGCCTTAGTGCAGGGGGACTTGGTCCGTTTTCTTGCCCCTGCCCTCAGAGGGGGGCCACCTGCTCTTCTGGAGAATCAGGGAGGGGGAAGTGCAGAGTCCCGGCTGGAGTTGCGGCACCCCTTGTCTGATGGCAGGGAAAGGGGGACGGGGCTGTGTGGTGTCCTGGGGCTGGACTCACCAGGTCGACTCAGCCTCTCAGCCTCCTAACCTCCCCCCACACACTCCACAAGAGTTTCCAATAATATGTAATTGCGCCTTAGGTTCTCGGTCTTCAAACTCATACCCAGGCTCCCAGGTCCCTTGATTCAGCCAATTCCTCTGTGCTCTTTCTTCTATTAGATACAGTCCCAGAGGGAGGGGCTGGGGGATGGGACTGGAGGGATGCCGGCAGCACTGGCCTCAGCTGACTAAAGAGATCCGGGGCCTGCGCTATCACACATGTGCGAGGACCCTTAAGGCGGAATCGAGGGGGCCAGTTAGAGGCAGTCCTTGCTGCCTCAAGTGAGTATGGATCACCGTCGGGTGGGGAGCACGCTGACCCCTGAGAAGTACTGTTAGGAGGATGTGTTCCTCCCTCGGCTTCAAGGACGTGGGTGGGCTTCAGGGCTCCAGTTCCCCTCCAGGCCTCCAGGTCCGACTGCACCGCAGCGGCCTTGCAGACCCGCCTTCCTGTCCCAGAACTTGCCAGGCTCCAGGAAGAATCCAGACTGCAGAGATGGTGCCTGAGCGCTCCAGCTTGAGAAGTGCTGTCCCTGGGGACCCAACAGTGGAGGGAGGAAGGGTGAAGGGAGTGGGGGGGTGGGGTCGGGAGGGGTGGCTGCCCTGGGAGACGTTGAGAGAGAAATATCGCCCCCCACACCCCCTGCCCCTGCAACTGACCCATTGATGCCATAGGATCTCAGGGCCTTTTAGTCAGAGATGCCTCTGCTTCTTTACTCCTGTGTTCAAAACTATGCAAAACCAACTCTTCATTCTCTTGCTGCCTTGCCAGGACTTTTAAAGCACTGTTCTTTTGAAGCACTCGTTCCCTAAACTGCAGTTTGGAGCTGTCCCAGCTATTTAAAAGTGTTCTCCTTAAACTGAGACTAGATCCTACTCTTTTGGAAAAACGGCCTTCACTTCATTGGAGATCGTCTTTTCTGCCCATTCCTTCCTTCTACTGCCCTCTTAAGAACCCCTGTGCTCAAAGAGCTTGGTGATTTATTTTTTGCTTGATGTCAAAAAGAAACCTTCCCCATGCACCCCAAAAAGCTTTCCTGGAACATAGGTGTTTCACAACCATGACAGTGTTTTGCAGTTAGTATACACTGGGTAGACTGCCTAGCAATCCCTCCAAGAGCCAGAGGTGAGCAAACCTTTGCTTATTTGATTGGATGCCCTTCAAGTTTAGGAAGGTCCCATTCTTATGACCCAGCAGGTAAGACAGAGCCCTGGATGGCTGTGGCTGTGATTAGATAACTTCTGATGATTTTATTTCCCTTACTGAGCTGCTGCTTCTAGGTTAAATTCATTTTATTACCTGTCCATTTTTAAAGAAAGACCGACAAAGTCACTGTAATAGGTCAGGAGTCTGAACTCAGGGTTGGTCAAAGGTACTCACAGGGAGGAAGGTGGATAAAAATAGGTGGGTAAAACAGGAGGGTTGGCAAGTACAGCCAGGACACCCGTGTTCATCATGCATACTAATAAAGGCCAGAATCTCCTCATTTATCTCTGGTGGGAAGTTCTGATGGTTTCACAGGATCAAACTCAAATCATATTCAAACTAGGGGATTTCCCTGAGCATAAAAGGAAGTATCCGTCCCTAGCAGGAGTCGCTGCAGAGGAATAAAGACGTAGCTGTAGAGAACGGACTTGAGGACACAGGGAGGGGGAAGGGTAAGCTGGGATGAAGTGCGAGAGTGGCATGGACATATATACACTACCAAAGGTGAAATAGATAGCTATTGGGAAGCAGCTGCATATAGCACAGGGAGATCAGCTCAGTGCTTTGTGACCACCTAGAGGGGTGGAATAGGGAAGGTGGGAGGGAGACACAAGAGGGAGAGGATATGGGGATATATGTATACGAATAGGTGATTCACTTTGTTATACAGCAGAAGCTAACACAACAAGGTAAAGCAATTATACTCCAATAAAGATGTTAACAACAACAACAAAAAAACCCCAAAATCTAAGTCAATCAAGCCAACGGAGACAATGTATGTGTTTACAGTTCAAGAAATCCACAAGGGAATCCTTTATTCTGTAGGCAATGAATGGTCCATTCGAAAAGAAAAAAACTTTCTAAAATGTTGTTTTTCCATTTATTGTTCAGAACATCATTTTTATACCTCTGCATTTCTTACTATTCAAAGCCAAGTCACGCGAGTTACAGGGAAGCAGCTGATTGATTTAAAGTTGGGTCATGTGATTTAAAAACCAGTGGCAGTTGATTGATTTAAATCCCGGTCATATGACATGAGGAGAGGGTGCTAAAAACTGCTTTTTCATCTCTGGCTCAGAATATCATATTTACCTTGGTTTTTCTTATGACTTAGGAAACTTGAGCTGTCTCTCCTTGGAATCATCAGGAGAAAAATACAGTATTTCAGGTTCATTCGTGAAACCAACTTCTCACGGTTAAGGTGTATTGACTAAAAGATCTTCCTTCTTCAAGAGATTCCAAACCTCTGTAAGACACTTCATTGTAATTGGAGAAAAAAGAAGAATGAATTCAGGCCAGCAGCTGCAGGGGGCCAAGGCAGCCCCCAGGACTAGGGAAGGAGGAGGAGGAAGGGCTGAGAGTTGCCATTAGAGCAGACAACCTCCAGAGGGCGCTGAAGCACCGGCAGAGCCCGCCTGCCACTCCCAGTTTGGCACTCCAGGGTCAGATTTGGGTTTGGAGATGGGGTTGCTGTAACCCCAAGGAGGTGAGCAGAGAGGAGGAGTTGATTACCGGTCTCCTCTGACTCTCTGACCCAAATTGCCTGGCTTCACAGGGGGGACAGAGTTTTGCTTTCAGCAAACTGATGGGGCACTTCCAGGCTGGTCGGGTTGCCCAGTGGCCCGACAGCCTGACGGGCTGACTGCGGTGTGACCGCCCTTTGTTTCTCCAGAATCTGTACATCAGGAGGTGCATGGGTGCGGGAGCCCATTCACCGCCCCTCCCCCCAAGGGGGATGGCACCTTCCCTGGCTGTACCCTATGATCAGCAGGTACTTGAAATGAATGCAAGTTTTTTGACTTCAAGGAAAAGCTCACATAACCGTTTCTTCCTCATAATGTGTGGGATTTACTATAATGGAAGGACATTATAAAGAACAGGTAGAAAACTCACCTGTTGGTCTCCATGTAGGAGTTTATTTTGCATGAATCCCTCCTACATGAGTAGATAGCAGAGGTTTATTTTTGTTCCCGTGTGTGTAGTTGTGGCAGAGGATGTAGGTATGGTGATTTGAAGCCCTCAAAGAAATATTCTCAGAACTCTCAAGACTTCTCTTGATCGGAACCGAAAGAGACCTGGAAAAGGAGGAAAAGAAAAGGAGGGAGAACGAATGACTGTTTCTCAGTAAATTCACCTTCCTGGTTAATTGTTCTGTCTTCTCATTTCTTTTAACTTCTATGTATGTCTAATGGAATAATGTAGAAAGGCTGATTTTTATGCTTTAAAAGATTTTACATCACAAAGAAACTAGAAGTGGCTAACAGAACTTATTCAAATCAGTTTTACATAGAGACTTTGATATTAAATTTGTATACTAAAATGGGTTTATCCCAATTTTCTCTTTCTTTTTGAGTGAATATTTGTAACATATTTTTGTAGATAATAATTTATCCTAGATATACAAAATTGTGAGAATGAGTACCATTTTTTACCACTTAAATGATTTCTTTTAAATGAATAGATTGTACACTTTAAATGCCAATGTTGTGTCTTACGTGTTGTTTTTTAATTCCTTGATTTCCAAAACTTGTGTTTATTTAATTGATTTCTATCTAATAATCTGTGTCTCCCCTTTATTGTTTCTTACTTTATATTTTATTGATCTATAGTTAATTTACATTATTATATTAGTTTCAGAGGTACAACATAGTGATTCATAAATGTTTAGGTTCTTCTCCGTTTATAGTTATTATAAAAGAGTGGCTATATTCCCCATGCTATACAGTACATCACTGTAGATTATTGATTTTATACATAGTGGATTGTACCTCAAAATCTCCTACCACTATTTTGCTCCTCCACCCTATCTCCCCCTGCTGGTAACCACTAGTCTGTTCTTTAATCTGTGAGTCTGTTTTTTTGTTGTTGTTGTATTCAATTTTTTAGATGCCACGTGTAAGTGATAACATACCATGCTTGTTTTCTCATAACATACCATGCTTTTTTTCTCATAACATGCCATGCTTGTTTTCTCTGCGGCTTATTTTACTAAGCATAATACCCTCCAAATCCATCCATGTTCTTGCAAATGGCAAAATTTCATTTTTTGCTGAAGTCATCATAAAAAATCTTTTTTATCCACTAAGCTATTGATGAACACTTAGTTTGACTCTATATCTTGGCTATGGCAAATAACACTGTTAGGAACATTGGTGTGCAGTTATTTCTTTTGAAATAGTGTTTTTGTTTTCTTCTGATATACCCAACAGTGAAATTGCTGGATATTATGGTAGTTCTATTTTTAGTTTTTTGTGGAACCTCCATTCTGCTTTCCACAGTAGCTGCACTACTTCACATTCACATCAAGAGTGTACAAGAGTTTCCCTTTCTCCACATCCTCACTAACCTTTGTTATTTGTGATCTTTTTGATGACAGCCATTCTGACAAGACTGAGGTGATATATCTCATAGTTTTGATTTGCATTTTACTGCCGATTACCTATGTTTAGCATCTTTGTGAGTTCTGGCTGTCTATATGTAGTTTTTCCTTGGAAAAAATGTCTATTTAGGTCTTCTCATTTTTTTAAAAAAGATTGTGGGTGTTTTTTGGATATTGAGTTGTATGTGCTGTTTCTGTAGTTTAGATATGAACCCTTGCTTGGTCATCTTTTTTGATGTTAACCTCTTATCATGTGCAAATATTGTCTCTCCTTCATCAGGTTGCCTTTTCATTTTGTCTTTGGTTTCCTTTGCTGTGCAAAATCTTTTAAGTTTAGTGAAGTCCCATTTGTTTATTTTTGCTTTTGTTTCATTTGCCTTAGTAGACTGAACCTAAAACTGTTGCTATCATTTATGTTGAAGAATGTTCTATATTTTCCTCTAGGGGTTTTATGGTTTCTGGTCCTACATTTAGGTCTTTATTCAGTTTTGCATTTATTTTATATATGGTGTGCTAAAATAATCTAATTTTATTCTTTTCCATGTAACTGACCAGTTTTCCCAGTACCACTTATTGAAGAGACAGTTTTTTCTCCATATTGCCTGCTTTGTCATAAATCAATTAAATATAAGTGTGTGGGCTTATTTCTGGGATCTCTATTCTATTCCAGTGATCTTTGTGTCTGTTTTTGCTCTGGTACCTTTCTCTCTGATTACTGTCGCTTTGCAGTATAGTCTGAAGTCAAGGTGCGTGATGCCTCCAGCTGTGTTCTTTCTCAAGATTGTTTGGCTATTTGGGGTCTTTGTGTTTCTATACAAATTTTAAAATTACTTTTTCAAGTTCTGCGAAAATGCTTTGGTATTCTGATAGGGATTGCATTAAATCTGTAGATTGTCTTTGGTAGTATGGTTATTTTAACAGTATTAATTCTTCCAGTCCATGCACATGCTATATTTTTCCATCTTTTTGTGTTGTCTTCAACTTCTTTCACCAATGGCTGATAGATTTCTGAGCACATGTCTTTTACCTGCTTAGGTGTGTTTATTCCTAGGTATCTTATTCTTTTTGATGTGATTGCATATGGTATAGTTTTCTTAATTTTTCTTTCTGACAGCTTTCAGTTTTGTTTTTTCTTCTTTTTCTAATTCCTTCAGGTGTAATGTTAGGTTGTTTATTTGATATTTTTCTTGATTCTTAAGAATAAGCTTGTATCACTATAACTTCCCCCTGTGAACTGCGTTGGCTGTGTCCCATAGATTTTGGATCATTGTGCGTTCATTTTTATTTGTCTTGGGTATTTTTAGAATCCCTCTTTAATTTCTTCAGTGTTCCTTTCTTCCCCTTTTATTCCCTTCATCTGTGATGTGAGGACTATCTTTAATATTATGTTTGGATTTCTTTCAGTTTTGTGTATGTGCGTGTGTGCGTGTGTGTGTGTGTGTGTGTGTGTGTGTGTGTGTGTGTGATTATTTAAGTTGCTGAGCTCTTAATTTCACATGGACACTAACAACCCTGCATTGTTACTCTGCTCCCCCACAGTTACTGAATTTGACCTTATATTTTACATCTACTTGTTTTGTGTGTCCCTTAACTTCTTATTGTGAATATAGATGATGTTATTACTGTTTTCTTTCATCCTTCCTATTAGCTGTGTCCATGGTTGATTTACTACCTTTGCTGAATATTTGCGTTAACCAATGAGGTTTTTCCTTTAGTAAGTTTCCTTTCCTAATTTTTATGTTTCAATCGTGACCTTTTCTTTTTCACTTAGAAAAGCCCCTTTAAGATTTCTCATAAAGCTGGTTTGGTGATGCTGAGCTCTTTTAGTTTTGCTTCTCTGTAAAACTTTAGATCTCACCATCAAATCTGAAGGAGAGCCTTGCTGGGTAGAGTATTTTTGCTTATAGGCTTTTCCCTTTCATGACTTTAAATATACCATGCCACTCCCTTCTGGCTTGCAGAGGTTATCCTGAAAAGTCAGCAGATAACTTTATGCAATTTCCCATGTTTGTAACTTGTTGCTTTTCCTTTGCTCCTTTTAATAGTGTCTTTTTATCTTTATTTTTTTTTCCATTTTAATTACAATGAGTCTTGGTGTGGTCCTCTTTGGGGTTGATCCTGTTTTGGCCTTACTGTGTTTACTGGACTTGGATGTCTGTTTTCTTTCCCAGGTTAGGGAAGTTTTCAGCTCTTATGTCTTCAGGTATGTTCTACACTGCTTTCTCTTTCCTTTTTGCTTCTGGGACCAGTATAATGCAAATGTTAGTACACTTGATGTTGTTTCACAAGTCTGTTCAACTTTCCTCATTTCATTTTAATCTATTGTTTTACCGTTCATCTTCAGTGATTGCCAGTACTCTGTCCTTCAGTTTTCTGATTCATTCCTCTGTATCATTTAGTCTACAGTAGGTTCCTTTAATGTATTTTTCATTTCAGTTATTGTATTCCTCATCTCTGTTTTGTTGTTCTTTAATGGTCTAACTCTTTTTAAAAAAATTCTAACTTCTTGCTCTGGTCGTCCATTCTTCTCCTGGGTTCTTTGATCATCTTTACAGTCATTACCTTGAACCCTTTGTTGAGGAGATTGGCTATATCCACTTCACTTAGATCTTCTTCTGAATTCTTATCTTGGTCCTTCATTTGGATCGTGTTTCTGTGTCACCTCATTTTTCTTAACTTCCTGATTTTATTGCTATGTATGTAGTAGGTTTGTTACATTTCCTGACCTTGGGGAAGTGGCCTTTTGTAGGAGATGTCCTATGGGTCCCAGCAGCCCCCTCTCCCCTGGTCACTAGAGCTATTTATTCTAGGTGTACCCCCTATGTGGGCTGCTTGGGCTCTTCTGCTGTGGTGGGCTGACTACTGTGGGTGGTCTGGTAGGCTTGGCTGCCCCCAGACTGCTTATTTGCCAGGCTCTGCCTTGTATGGAGGCTGTCTGTGCTGCTTGGTGAGACTAAATCATAAGGCAGCTGGCTGCACAACTCTGAGGGACACCAAATCTGGTGCTGGTTCACTTATGGGTAGAATTGCAGTCCAGGTGATATCAGGGCTAGTGCCCAGTCACTGGTTCTGGGGCTATGCTGGCTACTGGGAGGAAGAGACAGGTCCTGCGTTCTGGCTGCAGGGCCCAGGAATCACAGAGTTGGTGTTGGATCACTGTTCCTGACACAGCTCTCTGCAGGGTCGGGGGTATCTCTAAGCTTGTGTTGGCATTCTGATGGGCAGGGTCAGGACCCAGCTGAGTCCATGGCTGCGTCTGGCCTGCAGTTAAGTGGCCTGGTTACACAGGCTGCTGGGCTGTGGTATTCCTGGAGCTGGTGTGTGCCTGTTGGTGTATGAGGCTGATCCCACTGCTAGAGCAGGTTTGCTGTTGGGTAGGTCCAAGCTCCATCCAGTCCCTGTGCAGTTGTCACCTGCCGATGGTGAGGCTGACTCCAAGGCCAGAGCAGGCTCACTTGTCAGAGGGGCCGGGGACTCTGGGGCTGGTGCCTGTCCACTGAGGTGTGGAGGCTGGTCCTGGGGCTTTTGGTGGCTGGGCCCATGTCCAGGGGCAGCTGTGCCTTGAGATGATCTGAAGGCAGCCTGTTTGCTGGTGGATGGGGCTATGCCCCTGCTCAGTTAGTTGCTTGGCCTGCAGCATCCTAGTACTTGTGTCTATAGTCTGGTGGAAATGGGTAGGGCTCAGTCCTGAGGCTGATAAGCTAGAGGGAGGATTCTGAAATTATGCTTGCCGGCACCAGCGTCCACGAGGTAGAAGGAGCTCCCCCGAATGGCTGCTGCCAGTGCCTCTGTCCCTGAGGCTGTGCTGTAGTTGCCTCTTGCCTCTCTGGGAGACTCTCCAAGATCAGGAGGTAGGTGTGACCCGGGATCCTTTCAAATGACTGCTTCTGTTCTGATTCTCAGATCATGTGGGGTTTTGTGAGCATCTTTTAAGAGTGGAATCTCTATTTCCCACAACCCTCTGGCTCTCTGGAAAATAAGCACTACTGGTCTTCAAAGCCCAACTTTCTAGGAACACTTCTTTCCAGAACAGGATCCCTGGGCTTGGGAGCCTGATGTTGGCTTCATACCCCTTGCTACTTGGGAGCACCTCTGAAATTGTAGTTATTCTCCCATTTGTGGGCCACCCACTTGGTGGTATGGGTCTTGACTCTATTGAGATTTTGCCCTTCCTTTCTGTCTTGTCGAGGTGCCTTCCTTGTATCTTTAGCTGTAAAACATCTTCTATGGTAGGTCCCGGCCTTTTTCATCAATTGCTGTTCCGTAAACAGTTGTGACTTTGGTGTGCCCATGAGAGGCATCAAGCTCTGGGTCTCTGAATGCTACCATGTTGGACAATCTCTCTACTTCATTCTTAAATCATATCATTTAAGTTTTCTTAGTATCTTATTTGATTAGCGACAGTTTGAAATTTATTGTCACTCATGTTTACTTCGCCTGTTTAAAAAAATTGAATAGTGCATTCATTCAGTTTGAAACGAAGGTAGTGACCTGCGAATTTCCATACCTCAATAATCAAGGATAGGACAAAAGCCTTTTCTACCTGTGTTACCCTCAAACTCTGCACCCCACCCCAGCCTGGGGATTAACCTCTTGCACCCATGCTCACCTTCTGTTTTCGGACCGTTAACCATCATTGCATCTGTATGTGTGTTGACAAAGTGAACTCTAGTCTTTGCAGTTTTTGTGTTTTGTTTTTTGGTTTAGGGAACAGTCCTACTATGAATGTACATTTACTGCTCTACTGAAGTTCATATATAAACCTGTCAAGCACATTACCAGAATTGGAATTGCTTGTATATACACTTTGATAAATTTTAGAGACAATGGTAGAACGGAAGTAAATTGTATTTCAAATGCCACAATATTCTCACACCATGAAAACCCTTCCCTTTTTAATATATTTGTGTGTAGTTTATCTTTATGCCCATACTATATTTCCCAGAGATGGGTAAGTGTTATGTTTCTTGCTGGCACATTTACCGTATTGTTCAAAGTCAGGCGTTTAGTGGTTTTAGCATGATCCTATTTCCATGAACTCACAAATACAAGATCTTCTCTCACACTGTCTTTTACTCCCTGCTGTTTTATATTGCCCTCCTAATTCTCAGTCCTGGTCTTTCTTTATGTTCTTCATCAACCTGGATAGGTTATACTATTTTCTCCCTTATTCAAGACCAATAGAATAGAATAGAACACCCAGAAATAAACCCTGATATATGGCCAAATGATTTTTGACAAGTTGCCAAGACTTTTCAAAGTAGAAAGGATAGTATTTTCAACAAATGGTGCTGAGAAGTCTTGTGGTCAACATGCAAAAGAAGGAAGATGGACCCTTACCTAACATCATATGCAAAAATTAATGAAAACGTATCAAGAAACTACATATAAGACCTAATAAAATAAAAAGTCTTAGAAGAAGATACGGGACAAGAGCTTCATGATATTGGATTTGGCAGTGTTTTCCTCAATATGAAACGAAGGAACAACAAAGGTACAGCTAACAAAAAAATAAACAATTTGCAGTACATAATTTAAAAAAAATGTGTATCAAAGAAATGTAAACAGAATAAAATGGCAACCCACAAGATGCGAGAAAATATTTCAAAGCCATCTATCTGACAAGAGATTTCTATTCAGAATATACAGAGAACTCCTACAACTGAACAAAAAGCGAACACCCTGATTCAAAAATGGATAAAAGACTTGAATAGATGGTTCTTCAAAAAGATGTACAAATGACTAAGCACTTGAATAGATGCTCCATATCACTAAATGCATGTTTATATATTTGTGGGCATGCATACACACACAAGCACACACACACATACACAAGCAGAAAACAACTATTGGTGAGGATGTGAGGGAGTTGGGACCATTGTGCTATGTCAGAGGGAATGCAGAATGATACAGCTGCTTTGCAAAAGAGTATGGCAATTTTTCAGATATTGAAAAATAGAATTACTACATGATCCAGGAATTTTACTCTGAGGTATACCCAAAGGAATTGAAATCAGGGTCTTAAAGAAATATTTGTACTCCAGTGTTTAGAGCAGTAATAATCACAGTAGCTAAAATATGAAAGCAACCTAAGTGTTCATCCACTAGTTCCTGGATAAGCAAAGTGTGGTATACCCATATAATACAATATTATTCAGTCTTAAGAAGGAAAAGATCTAGGAATATGCTACAACATGGATGAGTCTTGAGGAAATTTAGCTACCCAAAATGCCATTTTTGTGACTTTTAGTGAGTCATAACAATACAACTACTTTTTTCAATTATATGGGGTACTTAGTGTAGTCAAAACCATAGAAATTGGGAGGGTAATGATGCTTTTCAGGTGGTTATGGAAAAAAAAAGAAAGTTATGTTTAAAGGATACAGAGTTACAGTTTTAAAACGTAGAAAAGATAAATGGTGATGTTGATCGCCCAATAATATGAATGTATTTAATATCACTGAACGGTGCACTTTATAATAATTAACATGTTATATTTTATGTTATTTGATTTTACCAACATACAAAATTGGGAAAGAATGTAATATCAGGAATGGGAGTGGACCTGGGATAGAGCAGAGAGTAATCAGAAGGGTGAGACACTGCATATGTTGAAGAAGAAGAGCTGAGAGACTTCACTGGCCAGAAGAGACTTTATAAAAAAGAAAAAAAAATTACTCTGAGGGTGTATTAGATAGATATCTGTGGGTGTGCTGCTATCTCCCATGGGTTATCTTAAAGAGTCTTTAATAAAGTCCATAAGGCTTGCTGAGGCTTTTTTAAAAACTGGATTCCCCAGGAGATAATTAGAGGGTGGTACTTAAGTCTATGTCTAGGTTGACAGATTTTGCAGGGAAGACGAACCTGAGAACAGTGGAGGTCTTATGGGTGTAAGTACATGGAAATTAGAAAAAAAAAATAAAGGGAATTAGGAAATCTTTGGACTTCGAAGGTCATGTATTATTACTGAGTCAGACCTGAGGTTTCTAAGGAGTTATATACACAGTTGCTATTTGGATTACTTGTTGATAAAGATAAGTGGAACAACTAGAGTCGTTTCCAAGTGTAGGTAAGATATAATGAGAGGATGGAGGTGGAAAGTAGGGAGGCCCAGAGAAAAGTGGGATGGTCATATTGGGCCAAGATGGTGGTAATATCCAACAGAACAGATGGTAGGGCAAACTATGGATTCATCTTTTTTATTTCGGCTCTCCCCCTCAGCCTTAAGAATTCTTTGGGAATATTTCATGGCTCTGTGATGCAGGTACAGAATTCGAGTGAGGAGACTACACCCTCAGTGTCCAGCTGTCTGAGTCCTCAGTGTGCTTCAAATGATGGAGAACTATTGCTTCTTTATGAGAAGAGTTAGTACCTCGTAGCTAAGCTTAAGCTGGAGCTTATGCAATATTGATTCCATTTTATATATACTGTTGGCATGGAGGTTCCTCCTCCTCTTTTCTTGACCATTATGAAATGAATCTATATTTCTCAATATTTGGGTATATCAGGTAAATACATTAAGTAAAGGAATCTTATATATTGCTCCCTGCATAGTTTGCTCTTTCTTGTTTCTCTTTTACCTTTACTAAATTAGCACAGGGAGAGACCTTGACATGTTCTAATCAGGAGAGATTAGAACATCATATTTCTAGAGAGGTTGGTTGGACAGAGCAGGGGTCCCAGTGAGAATCCAGGCTTCTGTTTCTACTTGGAAGTGTACCTGTGTAGAATAGAGGGCTCCAGGAAATATCCTAGAATATTCCAATGTCCCTGCGGGAGATCATTAAGAGAGGCAGGATCTGGTACCAGATCAGTGTACTATGACATGTTTGTCAGTCATCTGATGTGAGATTCTCAGAGCCAATCCCATATGGTAGGGCTGAGTGCAGAGTGATGAAGAACCTGTGAAAGCCTTTGATTGCATGTTAAAGATGAAGCTCTGATTTTGGGGAGAATTTTCTTACCTGACTGAATGTCACCCTTCTGTGGGGATGAGATTCTGTGCTTTTCCTCTGTTGATGCCCACTGACTGAAAATCATTAGAGGATCATGTCTAGAAAGCATTCTTTATTTAATTTCTTAAAGAAGAAAACATAGAAAACATTTCTATCCACTTTCAAATTGAGGATCAAGGGGAATGACATCAGTGAAAATGTCAGAGTACGGAGCTCTGGCTTGTGTCCATCACCAGAAACACTGACATACGTGGTACAACCTGTCAAAATGATCTTATCAACACATGTAAGTTTTCTTTTCTTTTCACGCTGTAGATTTATCTTTCATTGAAACTTTACTTACTACAGGATGTGGAGAATAAACAAGGAAGTAGAAACTGTATTTCCTGATGAGAGAATCACTAAGTCATATTAGCTGTTCTGAGCTCTGTCTTACTCACCATGACTCTAATTAAAACAAAGAAACAAAACATTTTTTTTTGTAAGTCAGTTCTGAGATTTCCTCGTTAAAGACAAGGTAACAGATACAGACTTAGATCTACCAGAATTGAGCAAACTTTTGATTGT